>NC_090826.1:56508530-56811560 GCF_028021215.1 Eschrichtius robustus
GCCAGTGCTTCCAGTGACCCCTTTCTTCAGCCTACGAGAAGTCCTTCACCTACAGTGCATGGTGAGGAAGTATTTTACATTGTGTTCAGTGGAGCATGGTTTTCCACAGATAGCAGGAGGTGCTCAGATATAAAAGCACCCTGTAGGTGGGGTTTTTGTTTTTTTGGAAAGCTACATAATGCATCTCTCTTTTGAAAATGAACAATTCACATTAACATATTAAAAGCTCTGAGATATTTTACAGTAAAGAAGTCTACTTAACTTTGTTTTACTCAGCTTTCCTAAAATTTAATTTGGAATTTTTTTTTTTTTTTTTTTACATTAGAGCTACATGCACAGAATTACAGGGCACCATTAGTTGTAGCACATATCTTTATTTTATGTACTATTAAGAAAGAAAAAAAAACATTGCCACTTTTAGTTGATTGGAAGATGCATACTAATTGAAGTCTGTGAAATGTGAAGAAATGAGTCCTAGATTAATAAAATGTGATATGATGAGCATTTCACAAAATTAGTATTCCACAGAACAGTTTAGAATACAATATTCTGGTACATTAGACTAGTTCTAATATGAAGCCACTAACCACACATGGCTGTTGAGCACTTGAGATGTGGCCAGTCTGATTTGAAGTGCACTCTAAGTGTAAAGTGCATACCAGATTTCAAAACTCAGTACAAAAAAAAGTAGGATATCTTATTAATATTTTTATATTGGTCACTTGATATAATTTTTTGAATATATTGGGTTAAATAAAATATTTTGTTAAAATTAATTTTACTAGTGTCTTTTTACCTTTCTTAATGTCACTACTAGAAAAGTTTTAAATTACACATGGCCCACATTATATTTCTATGTTAGAGACTTAGGTTTTGTAGAAAGAATCGTAATCACATCCATTTGTAAGAGCGAAAAGGTATCACTGAGGTAACACTGATTAAAACCAAAGCTCTTCAGTGAAGGACAGATGACTTTGAGCTGGAAAACTGAAGCTCATTCCTGATGTTGAAGGATATTGAACATCATTGGCCTCAACCTAGAGGACGATGTATTTGTTGTTGAAGGCACCCTGAGTCCCCTTGGAGAATGCAGTCCAGTCATCAGTTTGACTTCATGGAAGCCATGCAAATGCAAAAGGAAGATGAGTTGTGCAACACTGGTCAAACTGTAACAACCGAAAAGGAGAAAGCAGTCCAAGAACAACCTTTATGGGAGATTTCCTGTTGGTCTTAAATCTCAAACTATTTGAAGTGGGTCCACAGGACAACATACCAGAAATTCACCTCTGACCTTTGAGTAGTGCCCACTTAAAAGAATCTCCTGATTGGAAGTTGGCTACCCTGAGAGGAAAGACGCAGGCAGATAGGTTAAAGCTGTTGTTTTTGTTCACTTATTTAAAGTGTAGTTTACGTCATTGCTCAAAATCTCTGTGTCTCAATGAGCATGGAAGCCAAAGTCCTTGAAATGGCCTATGTAGGCCCTTTGTGCTCTAGCACCCAGGGCTGTGACCTCCTTTCGCATTCTCTCCCTCTTGCTCACTCCATTCCAGCCACACTGGCCTCTCTGTCGTTGCACTGGGTGTCCCCTCTTCCCCAGACATTGGCATAGCTAATTCCTTCACCTCTTTGATCTTTACTCAGCTGTCACCTTCTCGATGGGGTTTACTCTGCCTGCCCCATTTCACATGAAAACCCATTCTCCTGCTCCTACTCTGCATTTTCCTTTCCATTGTACTTGCCAACTTTAATATACTCAATAATTTACTTATGTGTTGTTTATTCTTGTTGTCTTTCTCTCCCCACTAGAACATGAGCTCACAAAGGCAGGGGTTTTTGTTTGTTTTGTTTATGAATGTTTCTGTAGTGCCTAGAAGAGTTATTGGCACATGGTAGGTTTTATGTATCCGTCTTTCCATATAATATATAAATATAAAATGAATTGTAACTTTTTCCTAAGTCTCTTTGATGCATAATGATAATGTTAATAAGGTTATACATTTTCCTGACTTTAATACTTTGAATTTACTGTTTTCATGTGAGTACTACCTTTTATGTCCCATGGGTATGGATGTTCATACTTTGGCATGGCAGTAGTGGACTCAGTTCTCTCTTGTGAGCATGTTAGAAGATGTTTATAACTCAGTTTCAGACAGTTAGCACTCCTTCATTTTGTGGCTACACTTCTTATTTTGATCTGTGCCATGCTAGTGAGTGAAAGAATTTTCCACTATCCTTGATGAGAAGGGAATTACTCCACTGTAAGTGGGTCAGTTGCATCCTCTTCATATACAGGTGAGACTCAGATGTCATGTTGGGAGGTCAGATTGCCCACCTTGGATTTCTACAAGGCACCATCAATCTCTTCTGAAAATCAAGAAATATTGCCTTTGAGTTTTACAAATATTTACTGAATATCTACTCTGAAGAGAATAATCACTTGGGGCACAATTTGAGAAGAAAAACTAAACAAGTAACCATAATAAAAGGCAAAATAGCAGTTTAAAATATTGGGTAATTACTGTTTCATTTGTTTATTCCTTTCTCTCCAACAGATTTTAAGTTTCTTAAGGAGAGGTACTGTATCCTTAAGCTCTCTGTTCTCTAGTGTGGTGCATTACGTGTGGTAGGTGGTAAGGATTTGAGGGTTTGATTAGTAATAAGGTTGAAGTACTAATTCCTAGTTCTGCATCCTAGTTAGATGTAAGACTAAGGTCAGAGTTTACAGGAAATCAAAGAGCAAATGTTAGTAAAATTGTCTAATTTCCACCTCAGTTTTCATGGATTACTATGGAAAAAGGGAAAGGAGAACTAAAAGGGAAGAACTGTTATTTTTGATAATGGCATGTTCTATTTAACTCAGTGATGGGAAGGTACACAATGTCTTGGTTCGTACTAAGCAAACAAAACAGGTAAATGTAAGGCTTGGTAAGGCTGATCTTGGTCCTTTGATGATCCTTTTGGTGATGGTGGTGGAGTGTGTGTTGTATCTTATTAAATCCTACTTGCAAAGTTATTTTAGTATTTGTGTTGTACTCACTGATTTAATGAACAGAACCTAGAAGAGTCTTAGAAAGAAATTCTGTCTTATGGCATCCTATTTCTTATTTGAATTTTATAGATGTAGAAAAAAACTTAACTCTACCAGTGTGTACTCCTCTAATATATCCGATTCTCTTTAGTTGAACATTTCTTTTAAATTCTACATTTGGAACTTCAGAGGGGTCAGAATGATCTATTTTGAAGCTGCAGTGAGTTTGCTTTGAGTGACAGTATATACATACCTGACACCAGCATGGTGGATGGTATCTAGTCAGTCCCCAGTACATGTTCCGGTTGACTCATCATTCTCCATTCATGTCACAGCAGAGGAGAAAACAAAATTTCAGTTCTAAGTTGCCCATGCCTCTCGTACACTTGTTAATGCCAATTCAAGGCAAATTGAGTTTAAGTTTCATTTCACTATTTTTAATTGCCAGCTGACTTTGTGTTAAGTGTAGAGATGGGACACACAAAGATGAATAAGATAATTTTTTGCCTTCAAGAAACTCACAGTTTATTGGAGACAGACATATGCACGGTTATAATTCAAAGTGTAGTTATGAGGTAAAATAAAAGTGAGCCAAAGAAGGAACAGAGACAAACAGTATATGGCTTCTACCGGTGCTCATGTAAGTAACCATAGATGAAGGCACAAAATAGCAATGTTGCAGAATGTGGGGAGAGCTCAGAGGGGGAGTTGAATCACCTGGGACCCGGACAGGTCATGAGGCCTTGTGAGAGGAAGAGCATTTTCCTGTGTGAATTCAGAAAAGTGGATTCTGAGCTATGTTGTCCTGATTCTTTTTCTTCTCCTCATTTGCAGCTTCTAGTACACCTGCTGTGAACATTCAGCCAGATGTTTCAGGAGGTTGGGACTGGAATACTAAACCAGGTAATGGTCAGCAGATTAATTTTGTGCACATTTAACCGGTTGCTGAAGCATAATCCTTTACCCAAGATGAAGTGAGTACTTACACAGAGTGTTAAGCCCACCTATGAAAGTTCCTAAAGGCTCACAGTCTGGCGGAGCTTTTCACATTGCCCTTGATGGCATGGTTGTGCTGCATGTTATATGATATTTAACTTGTCTAAGTCTCATTTGCTAAATGCCTTGACAATAAATTGAGTTAGACAAATCTGGGTTTATATCTAACTCAACCGTTTAGAAGCTCTTGGATTTTTTACAAGTCTTAACTTCAGTTTTCTTATCTGTAAAATGAGGTTCCTAATTCTTGTTCCACACAGTTAAGTGAAATAACTTATGTGAGATTTTCTGGCATAGAGTAGGTGTTGCATAATCTGAATGGTTTTCTTTCTTCACAAAGGATTTGTTTTCGGGCTGGATCTGTCTGTAATAAATAAATTCTCTTTCTGATGGCTAGTATTGTATTTCTTGAGAGCTGTCTTGCGTGATTGTGTTCCTGATGCTGTGCAAGTTACACATGCACACACACACTATATGTTTATCACAGAACCTTCTAAAGCAGTTGCTGTTTCTTTATCTAACCAATGAGAAAATATTGAAGTTAAGCAACATGCCAAAGGTCACTCAGCTAGGAAGTGGCAGAACCAGAATTCAGGCCTGACTCAAAATCCCATAGGTAAGAATGAAGTCAGGTGACATGTGAGATAAACGCTAGACATAATAGTTTGCAGGGATGGCCAGGAAATGACGTATGCTTTCTCTGTTCCCTGTTTCTGCTCCAGGCCGCTACTCACTTAAGTCAGGGAAATAAGTCTAGCAACTCCTAACACGTTTGCAAACCCTGTCCTAATTTGCCTTTAGAGACAAGGTGAGCAGTAGCTCTGGATTTCTGAATTTCAGAATTCAGCCTTGGACAACTAACTCATTTTCAATGGCCTTATTATTTTTTTCAGGAGGTTTTGGAATGGGAAGCAAGTCAGCTGCCACCAGCCCAACAGGCTCGTTGCATGGTACTCCCACCCATCAAAACAAACCCCAGACTCTGGATCCTTTTGCCGACCTTGGGACATTAGGTATAAATGTAGCAGGTTAAGATATAAATAACATTTACTTATGGCTACCAAGCCTCAAATCTAAATCTTTGGTGTTAAAATAAGCTGGTATTGTTACCTAGGATCTAAAATCATGTGTATTTTTAAGCTATACTCTAAAACCTGAGATTGACTTTTAAAAAAAAAGGAAACAGGCTTCAAATATTGGGTTGGAACTAACCCCTATTAATCCGTTTCTCTAATGACTAATTTTGAAGTAGTAGCATAAATAAAGTTAGAACATCCAGGAGCATCTGACAATAGAGTTTGGCTGCAGCAAAAGTAATGAATGTGTAGAGAAACACTGAGACATGAGGCTGGTCAGATAGATTTGTGCCATGTAGGGCCAGCTGTGCATAGGCCTTACTGTGAAGTTGCTGGTGAGATCCTCTCATACTGTACCCCTCTTCTCTCCATTGGTGACAGTGCTCTCGGGTCAGTTTCTAAAATTCCATACAGAAAATAGACTCTCTTTATAGTATATCCAAACTGTTTTTCATCATATGTTAATTATTGTTATAAAATAAGTGTTTCGTGAGGAAGTAATTTTGGGAACACGGGGTTCGGTGGATTTGGGTCACTGCAGAAACTTCTGGGAATCAGTGCTCATGGCGATGCTCCCCAATAGGGGATTACAGTGTGCAGGGTTCTCAAACTATTTCACCAAGGAACCTTTCTTCAAGGAGTAGTTCATTGGACTGGTGTGTTCTGAAACCTTTTCTTCCTCCTTTTCCTTCCTTCTCTGGGCAGTACAGAGTTGTTAAATAAGGGTGGGGCAAAATGAGAGAGTGGCGTGGACATATATACACTACCAAACGTAAAATAGATAGCTAGTGGGAAGCAGCCGCATAGCACAGGGAGATCAGCTCTGTGCTTTGTGACCCCCTAGAGGGGTGGGGTAGGGAGGGTGGGAGGGAGGGAGATGCAAGAGGGAAGAGATATGGGAACATATGTATATGTATAACTGATTCACTTTGTTACAAAGCAGAAACTAACACACCATTGTAAAGCAATTATACTTCAATAAAGATGTTAAAAAAAAAAAAAAAGAATCCACCTGCCAATGCAGGGGACACGGGTTCGATCCCTGGTCCGGGAAGATCCCACATGCCACAGAGCAGCTAAGTCCGTGCGCCACAATTACTGAGCCTGCACTGCACTCTAGAGCCTGCAAGCCACAACTACTGAAGCCCGCGCGCCTAGAGCCCACGCACTGCAACAGAGAGTAGCCCACGCTCGCCACAACTAGAGAAAGCCTGCACGCAGCAACAAAGACCCGATGCAGCCAAAAATAAAAATAAATTAATTAATTTAAAAAATAAACAAATAAGGGTGGGGCAGCCCTCGCACAAAGGATTAAATGAGCCACGTTGATAGTTTAGTTTCTCCGAAAGCCCTCCTGAGGCATTTAGAGCCGAATTGTCTGCAGGGAATGAGAATGTGACTACCTTTTTATTTTTTGCCAGTAGTTATGTCAGAATCTTGACCTTTTCTTTTATACCCTTTAGACCTTTTTTCCTTTTAAGAACTCTCAAAATTATTTCTCTTTTTTATATCTTAAAATAAACTTCACATTTTAGAATAATAACATCATGTATAACAGGCAAAGTTCTACTTCAAATAAAATCTTATTCACTGTTCATTTTTTACCCATTTATTCATCCCACAACTATTTACTAAGTGCCTTCTACGTGCTAACACTCTTTTAGTAAAAACCAACCAACCAAACTAACAAAAGCAAAACAAAATTCCTGCCTTCGTAAAGCTTATATTCTAGAAGGGGAAACAAATACTAAATGAATAAATATATAATATAATGGCAAGTAATAAAAACAATTAATGTTTATTTGGAGGTTTTACTATGTGCCAGGCTCTATTTTAAGTGCTTTACATGTATCATTTCATTTAATCTTCCCAATAATCTTTTGAAGTAGGAACTGTTATAGTCCTCATTTTCATATGAAGAAACATGGACACAAAAGTTTAAGTAACTTGCCCAAATCACAAGGTTTCAACACCATGAAGTCTAGGTCTGGAGTTTGCACTATAACCCCTGTGCAGAGTGCTGTGAAAAAAATAAGGCAGAAAGTGATGGCGAGTAGGGGATGGGCTGGGGTGTTATTTTAGATATCAAGTGGTTAGGGAAGGCCTCTCTGAAGAGGTGACCTTTATAGGAAGTTCTTTTAAAAACTCCAGCATCGTGTCTTGCATCTAGTTGTCGTGTCCTTTTAGACACCTTTAACCTGGAATCATTCCTCAGCCTTTCGTGACATCGATGCTTGAAGGGTACAGGCCAGTTGAGAACGTCTCGATTTGTTAACTTTGATCACTTGGTTAAGGTGATGTCTGCCAGGTTTCTTCACCATAAAGTTACCATTTTTCCCTATAGTAATTAATGAGTAATCTGGGGAGATAATTTGAGATTGTTCTATTTGAGAATATCCTGTTCTCCATCTGACTTTTACCCAGTGGTTTTAGCATTCATTAGTGATTCTTGCCTAAAGCAGGCATTACCATGATATCTGCAGAATTGTGATTGTCTGATTCTGTCCTTCTTTCTCTATATATTAATTAGCATTTCACTCTAAGGCGGAATCTCCTCTCTCTCCATCCCCTCCCCCCTTCCTTTCTGACTCCCTCCCTCTCTCACATCATAACAGACTAGTGGATTCTTTTTGGACTCAGTTGGTTATCATCTATTATTGTCATTATTTAATGTTCACATTGTCCCACATTTAGTTTGTGAAAGCTCCTTTGTTCTGGCTTCTATATCTTTTTCACTTGATTCCATCATTTTTGAGAACTTTCTTTCTTTATGGCACAACAAGATGTTCTAGGCTTGTCTTGAACTTTTTACGCCCCAGTCCTGGAATCAGGCATTTCCAATAATCCTCATTCCTTTTTGTGGGGAGTGGTATTTAGAAACCAGAATCTGTGTTCTAAGTATGTTTTTTTGGTACGGGGGTGGGTGTCATTGCTCTGCCTTTCAGGAGATGGAGATAGGTGATGAGTGGATATAAATACATATATCAGTATATAATTCCATCCACTACCACAGGGTTCTTCCTTACCTTCCCCTATTCCATATGTGTATCTTCCATTTCCTTGGATCTCAACATTAATAGACAACAAAAATAGTTTCAGAATAGCTGCATCCATATCACTGCAACAGCATACCTACTAGGAGGAGTTCAAGAGTTCTTTGTTGTTTTTAAAATGCAGTAATTCTTAAAAACTGCTGGGGAAACTAGTTTCCTAAATTTCCCCATTTTTCAACTCACATAACTTAGGAAAGGTAAGTGACTTTCCTGAAGCTACACAGTGAACAGGTATATGAGCAAGCGCTACACATTAGAATTTTTGACTCCTAGGTAATTGCTTTAGAGTAAAAATTAAACTTCCAAATTATATAGCTGCAATTTTTTTAAAAAGGTAGTATCCTTCTCCTTTAGGTAGAAAGGAGAAAAGGTAGAAAATACCTTTAGGTATTTTCACGTTGAACAGTTCTGATACAAACACTGTAGTTCTTCCCATAGATATTCTGATTTAATTGGTTTGGCTGTGGCTTGGTTATAAAGAGTTTTTAAAGCTCCCCAAGTGAGTCTAATGCACAGCCAAGTTTGACGACCACTGCTTTTGCTTTTAATGAGGATTGCAGTGGCCTCTGGGTTTAGCTACTGCTTTGTATTTCTGTCAGTTCTCTGCTTCAGTGGCGTTGAAAATTAGAATTGCTAAACCTGGGTAGAAAATATTCTGGAAGGGTAGACATCAGAAAGTGTTGATGAACAGCTTGAGATCAGAGTCAGCAAGTGCCTTTTCACCACTGTATCTGCAGCCTGGGATGGAGAAGATGCTCAATAGTGTTTTATAAATGAACAAATAAATGACAGTGTGGTGGGAATATGGAAGTATGTTGTAAGTTCTTCAGGTCTTTCTATGTTATTGAATTTTTAAATAATAAACATATGCATATTCAGAAAGAAGATAGTAAGCATCCTTAAAATATAAAATGAACTCCCAGTGCAGAATGCAAACCCAGCCTAAGGTATATGTTGACGCACTGTTGGCAGAAGGGCCCAGGGGCTCACAAAGAGGGGCTTCATGTTCTGAGTTAGACACTGACAGGGAGCAATGCCAACCTTCAGAATATATAACCCTGTCATTACTTTTTCCTATTACCAAGTATTTATTGAGCCCTTATGGTGTCCTGGTGCATGCTGGGCATATGAAATTGCATTATTTTAAAATAACGTCTCTTATTCGCTTAACTCAGGGATTGTGAAGAACTTTCACATAGCCATTGTGCCTTCATTATATACCTGTGACGTAGACATAGTTCTGATTTCACAGGTGACAAAATTGAGGTCAAGGAGATAAGTTTTTCACTGAACTTCAGAAGAGCAAGGATTCTCTGTAGATGGTTTTCAGCTATATTCCCAGTGCACAGTATCTGGTACTTAGTAATGCTCAACAGATACTGATGAATGACTCTATGAATGAATGAATGAATAAGTGCATGCAAGAATGAATGCACGAGTGAACAACAGAGCAGAGACTCAAACTCAGATTGACTCTGGGTCCGATGGTCATAACACAACATTCCTAGTGGGAAAGGAAAGAGGAGCCCAGATCAGAACAGAGGAACAGTATCTATATAAAGAAGACACAGTAAGTAAGGGATGAGTTGTAGTGAAAGACTCAGAGATTTAGGGAGGGATTAGGGATTATGGCTGCAGGAAATGAACATAACAGATGGAGATAGGAAGCCCATAGTCAAGTCCCAGCTCCATTAACTAGCTGTGTGATCATGAGCATATCAGTATACCTCCCTGAGCCTTGCTTTCCTCATCTTTAAAGTGGGGCCAGACTGTGGAAAACAGTATGGACATTTCTCAAAAAACTGAAAATGGAACTACCATATGACCCAGCAATTCCACTCCTGGGTATATATCTGAAAAAAACAAAAACACTAATTTGAAAATATACATGCACCCCAGTGTTCATAGCAGCATTATTTGCAATTGCCAAGATATGGAAGCAACCAAGTGTCCATCAACAGATGAATGGATAAAGAAGATGTGGCATATATATATCATGGAATACTACTCAGCCATAAAAAAGAACAAAATTTTGCCATTTGTAGCAACATGGACGGACTCGGAGGGCATTATGCTAAGCGAAATAAGTCAGACAGAGAAAGACAAATACTGTATGATATCACTTATACGTGGAACCTAAAAAATCCAACGAACTAGTGAATATGACAGAAAAGAAGCAGATTCACAGATATAGAGAATAAACTAGGCGTTGCCAGTGCTGGGGAGTGGGGGCTTGGGCAATATAGGGGTGGAGAAGTGGGAGGTACAAACTACTGGGTGTAAGATAGGCTCAAGGACGTATTGTACAACACAGGGAACAGAGCCAATATTTTGTAATAACTAAATGGAAAGTAACCTTTAAAAATTGTATAAAACTTAAAAAAAAATTTTTAAATGGTAATTTTGACAAAGAAAGAAAAATAAATAAATAAAGTGGGGCTAGTAATACTACCTACTTCCGAAGGGTGTTGTGTAGATTGAAGGCAGTAATATTTAGAAACATGTTTTATAATTTCTGAAGAGCTATACAAATGTTACTTTATTATCACTGTTGCTTTGGAATTGGTGCCTGAAAGGGTCCCTGGAGATCACCACGTTTCAGCTTCTCATTTTACCTCTTTAAACATGAGCTACAACTGGTCTTCGTGTTTTAGAAAAAGCCCAGCATATATGCAGTGAGTACTTAAAAGTTAGGAGTTACAGAATCAGGATTCTACTTAAATTCCCAGCACAAAGTAATATCATTTCTTAAAGCTCGAATAAGATTCTTTGCCCTATTCAAGGCTGTCACAGTGTTAGCTGTGTTTACTCTCCTGCACTGAAATGCAAGTAGTGTGAAATTGAAACCTATTTATGAAATTTCAAAACCTCTTGGTTTACTCATAGGCACTAACCATGCTTGTATTTATAACAGACCATGAATAATCTTGCTCATTGAAGTTTAAGTAGCACCTTCATGAGTGAATGTATTTTGTTTTATTCCCTGTTCTTGTCGTTTGATAGTTTTTGCTCCAGTGAAGAAGTAGAATCTGCTGAGAGGGTGGGAAGGAGGGCTGGGATGGCATAGTGGAAGAGCCAGGGCCCTTCTGGCTTGGAGTTAAAGACTTGGACTGAAGTCCCAGTTCTGCCACTTTCTGGCTGTGTGACTTTGAGAAAGTCACTTAACTACTCTGAGCTATAGTTTGTTCATCCAAAGAAAAAATGGGGCTATTAATACATACCTAAAAATGTCATTGTGGGGATTAAAGGAAATATATGAGTGCAATTTATTTAACTATTAGGAAGGCTAATTGTGCCACCAGTCAAGGGAAGTTCCACTGAAGTCACTGTAAACAGTAACTTGAGACACAGGAGTTAGAGGCTACTCAAATAGCATTACCTTCTTTCTCGCCCTCTCTTTTTTTTGTTGTTTTTTAATTTGTTCTGTAGGTGGTTCATCATTTGCCAGCAAACCCTCCACACCAACTGGATTGGGTGGAGGATTTCCACCTCTCAGCTCGCCACAGAAAGCATCTCCCCAGCCCATGGGTGGAGGGTGGCAGCAGGGAGGTGGCTACAGCTGGCAGCAGACACAGTCTAAGCCACAGTCCAGCATGCCCCACTCCTCTCCCCAAAACCGACCCAACTACAACGTGAGCTTCTCATCCGTGCCTGGGGGCCAGAACGAACGTGGGAAAGGAGCAGCTAACTTGGGTAAGGATGACGGTATGGAGCCTGGCTATAGGGTACCCAAATGTATGTATGTCTGAAGAAAGAGATAGTTTCTGACACAATCTTTGAATTGTAGAGACAGAGCACGATCCCTACACCAGCGTGGTGCCTGGAGCTCCAGCTTTTACCAGGCTCCTGACACATCGCTTTGTGAGTGCTGGCTCACCTGTCTGTCTCTCTCCACACTGAGACCAATGCCTCATTATCATTAGCACCTAGCAGAGTGCCTGGCATGTAGTAGGCACCAAATGGGTATTGAATGGATGTGAGTGGAGGGGTGGTTGCATCTTGAAGCTGTCACTCCTTTGGAAGAGAGGGTAGAAGAGGAAGGTTGGGAACCTTTCGAGCACTGTGTTCACATTTGCTCTTGGACCCCATTTAGAGGAGTGGATGTATCTTGGACGTTTGGTCTTGATTATCCTCTGGTTGGGGGGTGTTCCTGAGATCATTGGGTTTCCTGTGATGGTTTTTTCCTCTCTTCTGAGAAGAAAGTTACAAGAACACAAAATGGCCCAACAGCTAAGGCTGGAGGGTACTCTGGATGGGATTCTTCCTTTTTCAAATGGGATTCTTGATAGCGAGTGAAAAATAATATATTTTGCATAGCAGGGATGGTTAAACTTGAGTTTGCTAAAAGGCCTGTTATGATATATTTTACATTTCAGTTGATTTGATTATACCTAAGAATGAAACGTATAGGGACATGATAAGGAAACAGGCCTTCCTATGGAACATGGAAAATGAAATTCTTCTACTTTTTCTAGTAGCTGTAGCTGACATTTATTGAGTGCTTATTATATGTCGGGTGCTATTCTATGCAGTTTTCACATATTATTTAATATAATCTTCCCAAACCAACCCCACGTTGTAGACAGAGGTCAGTAATTTCCTAAGTCCATACAGCTCGTAAGTGACAGAGCCAAGATCTGAACCAGGACAGTGTGGCCCCTAGAGCCCCTGCTCTTCACCGCCACACTCTACTGGATATGACACAGGTGACTTTTCACAATACTAACATGACAGGGACTCTCTTACTGGGAATACAACATCATGTTTTTTCTTTAGTTAGCAGTGGATATTCCTGGATAATTCCATAGAGTCACCTGGCTTCCCCTCCATTTTTATGTTGAGTAGATGTGGGGTGAGTGTCTTCAATCAGCAAATATTTATGGAGTGTCTTCAGTGTAGCAAACATTGGGGACACGCAGCGAACAAGACAGACAAAATCCCTAGTCTCAGAGCACTCACATTTTAGTGTGTGCATATGACAGTGTACATTCAGAATGCCTTACGGTATAGAGCTGGCAAGTGGGTTTCAGTTCCAACACCAGCTTTGTTGAAGGTCATGGACTGCATGTACTCCTGTGTTTTGGTTCTGTTTTTTGGTTTAACAACAAATATTTAAATAGCCAGGCATGTTCTAAGCACACCATGCCTGGTTGACAGATGAGGAAATTGAGGCATGGAGATGGCAAGGAACTTGCCCCAAGGTCACATCGCTAATAAGGGCAGAGCTGGAATTCAAACCTGGAGAGTTTGTCTCCAGGGTCTTTGCTCTTTGCTGCTATGCTAGGCTGCTTTTCCAAACAGACTGATAAAGATTGTGAGGCTAAAACCAGACTTAGGGAAAAAGAGCACTGTGATGGACTAAAAGTGTCAGCTGAGTGTGGGCAGGAAAGCAGTGGCGTGCATGGGTTTCAAGTACCAAAACCCAGGTCTCGGTCCCATCACTGATACTAACTAGTTGTGTGACTGGGGTCTGGGTGGCGTGGGGGAGGGAGCAGGGGGTAGAATCATGAATATCCTCATCTATAAAAAGGTGGAACAGTGGATATGGAATTATGGAATTAGATTTAGTCTAGCAATCCCGCCCCGAGTCCAAGCTTTGCCATGGACATGGTATATGATTCTGAACGATCTCTTAAGTTCTCCAGACTTCACTTTCCTCATCTGTAAAATGGACATGACAGGATAATTGAGAGGTAATTGAGGTAATTGAGGGCTCAGTGCATGTGAAAGCACCTTGAAGACCAAGTGTTGTGACATAATGATATGATATAGTGTTTCAGAGTAAAAACCATAATAATTTAAAAAATATTATGTTGCAGAAGGGAAACAAAAAGCAGCTGACTTTGAAGACCTACTCTCTGGTCAAGGTTTTAATGCTCACAAAGACAAAAAGGGCCCTCGAACAATAGCTGAGATGAGAAAGGAGGAAATGGCTAAGGAGATGGATCCTGAGAAATTAAAGGTGAGTGAGCCTCTGACCCAGGGTGATTATTATGTGTGTGGAGCTGTCAGTGTGGGACTAACCTATAGAAGGTGCCATGTTAGGTTTCTAGCATCCACTTTATTTCATTTGGTTCCTATAGCTGTGATTTGAGTACAGCTGTGTCCTTTAATAGCAAAGTGCTTTCGGGGAGTACTGTGTATGTATGCTGTTTCGTTTCTTTAATAAAATGCACTTTATTCCATGGTATGGTAGTATAGATTTTCTTTGTTTACATTTTCAAATAAGCAGTGGCACTCTTTAGGAGGTGATCTTATTGTTCAGATGGCATTCCGATCTGTAGGTAAGTCATTATGATTTGGAGGTAAGAAGAATGCATTATTTATGTTCTCTATTTCTGCTTTGAGAGCTTTATATTAGACCAGATCAACTGAAGCCCTCAGGATCTCTTCTTTGCTGAGAGAGAGGGAAATATTGATGTACCTGGGAATTACTCACTCCTGTAACGTTAGACCTGGAGGTTTGGGAAGGTGGCAGGGAGGAAGGCTGAGGGAGGTGAGGTCCTGGGCTTCCCCACTGCTTCCCTTCACTTTTAACCAGAGCATTTCTGCTTTTATCTGTTTTTGATTCTTGGAAGTCTAGGTAAGATTTTATTTGGGGAAAGACAATGTTTCCCTATTATTTTCTTTTCTTTTAAAGTTTGCAAACCAGTGACGCCCTTATTTCATAGATGAGGAAACAGAGACATTACTTTATAGCTGAGGATGTTATCGTGGATGATGGTTAATTTGGGAACAAAAGGGTGGTTATATTGATGAATGGTGTGAGATAGTGAAAGAGTTTGTGAAGATCAAGGCAAGTGGACTGCTCTTCACAGGCAGCGAGGCTGAATGTCCACATGACGAGATATACTGACCCTGTAACAGCCTGGAAGATGAGGGTCTAATCTGTTACTCCAAAATCAGGAGTGGTACAGCTAGTCAGTGTTACACATTTTGAAAAAATATACCACTGTTCTCCGCCATAATTTCCCTACAGATCTGAACGTTTGTTGAAGATGTACAGATACTATTTGGAGTACAATATAGGATCCTTTGTTTGTATTTGCTTTGCACTTCATACAACATCCAAAAGGTTTTATATTCCTTCCGAAAACTTTGTGCTCCATCTCAAGAACCTTTGTTCATTAGGTAAACTCTGACAGTTTTCTATAAAAGAAAGTTATTTGTGTCTTTTAAACCATGCTTGGTTATTTAGTTGGTATGGGGTATTAAATGGTTTGGGAGAGTAGCCATCATTTACCTTGACTGAGCTTCTGTTATGTGCTAAATGCTGATGCATTGTTACAAACCCTTCAATTTAATCATCTCATGTGTTCGAACTATGAAGATTCAAACTATGAATGCTCATAGTTTGAATGAATGACTTAATGTATTCATTTAACAAACCTTTTTGAGCTCTATTCCATGCCAGGCATACTATTTGATTTCTGAGTTACAGTGATATGTAAAAAAACACTACCTTTCCTGAAACAGGTCTGCTTAATGGCAGGGAAAGACAAACACATGATTACAATAACGTGTCACACATATTATGACAGAAGCATGTTTAAAAGTTAGCCTGGAGAAATTTGTTCTTTTTTCCAAGGGATTTTTTTTTTTTAGTGTCTCTGTGTCACTATACTAGACGGAGCAGATAGCAGGGACCCAGACAGACATGGTGTGTGCACTCATGGAGTTTATGCTTTAGGAGTGAGTAATTAACTCAGGGGGAGCCAGAGAAGAAGGAAGGTATTCAGACTCTCAAAGGCAGAGCAGTATGAAATTCCTGAGCAGGCTGTTGAAGGATGATGAAGAGTTAACCAGAAAGACGAGGTAGGGAGTGGAGGAAGAAAAGCAGGTAGAGGGAGGGTTGGAGTATGCAGGTACTCGATGTTGCTGGAGCAGGAGGGGTTTCCAGAGTCACAGTGGAGACCCTCTGGACTCGAAAGCATTTGAATCTCTTAACTGCCCCTGTGTTTACAGATTCTGGAATGGATTGAAGGCAAAGAGAGAAATATCAGAGCACTTCTGTCCACGATGCACACCATGCTATGGGCTGGGGAGACTAAGTGGAAACCAGTTGGCATGGCAGACCTGGTCACACCAGAGCAGGTGAAGAAGGTGTACAGGAAGGCTGTGCTGGTGGTGCACCCAGATAAAGTGAGTACAACTTGCTCTCCCCCACCGCTTGTCTGGTCCTCCCGTCGTTAGTTTACAAGTATGCGTCAAAGCATCATACTTTCAACTTGTTGCTTAGACCATTTATATGATAAAATAAATCCCATGGGCTCAAAAAAGGTATTTAAACAAATAGTTATGCTTTATGAAACAGAAGAAAAGGAATCAAATAATATATTACAAATAATGGAATGGGGGCTTTCCTTAGGTGTGAGGTTCACCACTAACTAATTTTCAGGGAACAGATACAAACTGTGTCTTGACTTATGGGTGGGCTAAGAGCTGGACAGGAAAATGTTCTCCTGTAGAGATACAGCAGGATATATAGCCAGGATTATACAGTGAAAAAGCTTTAGAACGTAGTTGGCAAACTTGGTGAGAATTAACAAAATATTCAAAATGGAACTAAACACTTCACTATATTGATTATGCCAGTTTATGTTTTCATTGAAGTACGTACACATATACGTGCTGCACATTGTCAGAAACTTCAACTACTGGATGGCCCAGTTGAGATCAACATAATACACAGAAACCTCCCTGACAGAATTGGGTCCCTTGCTGTCTTATGGACTGACTATACCAGTCCTATGATGTGAGGCTGTGACTGAAGTCCTGCTTGGGAACACATACTTGAATTTGATATATTTGATTTTCATCTCTCCACACTTTTTGTGACTAATCTGAATAGTAGTAAAGAAATCATGTGTTTCAATGAATCAAAGAGAAAGGGAAACAGCCCAGAAAAATTCACAAACTGTATGCCTATGTTATGGGTCTCCAAGAACTTTTTTTAGAAATGGGAAAATGGGGACTTCCCTGGTGGTGCAGTGGTTAAGAATCCACCTGCCAATGCAGGGGACACGGGTTCGATCCCTGATCTGGGAAGATCCCATATGCCGTGGAGCAACTAAGCCCGTGAGCCACAGCTACTGAGCCTGCGCTCTAGAGCCCGTGAGCCACAACTACTGAGCCCATGTGCCGCAACTACTGAAGCCCGTGCACCTAGAGCCCGTGCTCCACAACCACAACAAGAGAAGCCACCGCAATGAGAAGCCTGAGCACTGCAAGGAAGAGTAGCCCCGCTCGCTGCAACTAGAGAAAGCCCACGTGCAGCAACAAAGACCCAACGCAGCCAAAAATAAATAAATAAGTTTATAAAAAAAAAAAAATGGGGAAATGGGTTTTTCAAAATGTAGCCAATCAATTGGAGATAGGCAGTCATGAACCTTTGTCATGTGGTAGATAATTCTGGAGAATGGAGATACATTTTGTGCTGCCCAGTAACTTCTCTATTACCTACTCAGTGACTGATCACTACTACCATATGTGAATCCCCAGGGGGAGGGCTTTCTGGGGAGGTCATAGTAATTAGGGGCATGTAGATGGGGCTGTAAAAAGAGAAATGGCCTAATAGAAAAACATTTCAATTCCTTAGAGCCCACATATTAGCAGTGAAAAGTTTAATAGAAATAAAACTTTGGTCTGTGGTATCTAATGTGTGTGTTGTTTTTTTTTTTTTCTATAGGCTACTGGGCAACCTTATGAACAATATGCAAAGATGATTTTCATGGAGCTCAATGATGCCTGGTCTGAATTTGAAAATCAAGGCCAAAAGCCCTTGTATTAATTTATGAGCTTTTCCATCTCTGCTGCAGACCTGTGCTAATGCTTAGTGTGTGTCACAGTTCTGAGGTTTTCACAGGTGAACCAAAAAACTCCAGCAACGTGTATCCAGTACTTAACTGTTAAGTTACTCGTAAATTAATTCCTCATTGATAAGGAATGTGGATGTTTGTTTCCTCAGATCCCCACCATAAAAGGTCCAAAGCAGGAGAGGAACTTTTAGTCAGATGAGCTTGCAGAGTTTTACAGCATTCCAGCCTGCCCTTTGGGGAGCCTACTCAGCGTTTTGTGGGGGAATGGAAAATAGAGGCCACCAAAGGCATAGCACCCATCTCAGTGTCCGAGGATAGGATGATGAGCCAAAGTTATAATAATAAGATTACCTGGTGGACTTAAATGGTTTTCATATTTTCTTGGAAAGATATAATTTGAGCAATGGCTTTGCATAGACTCCAGGAACACAAGCACCAAGTATCTTTTTCAGTGGAAATTTACTATGGTCTCTAGCGTAATACTGTATACTTCTTTTGGTCAAGAGGACTAACAGATGTAAAAGAACCTGAATTACGTGGGAAGTGATTATATTATAATCCAGTGATTACTACCAACACTTCCTGGATAAGCTAAAATTTCGTGAAAATGCTGGCTAAAGAAAAATAGGGACTCTGAGAGTGTAGAAATCTGTATTCCTGGTCAGAAAGTTGGGCTGCTACCTTCTTTTCCCTTTAGAAAACTGGATGCTTGAAGAAAAAGTCTTGATACCATAACAACAACCTGATTGGAAAGAAACTTCTAATTTTGCCATTAGGTTTAATGCTCTTCCTTTTGCTTAGCAGAGAAAATGCTCTTTGCTGGGAGCAGGTTGTGAAGCAGTTTGGCGCATTCACAGTCGATCAGGAAGCATGTGTAGTATGGACCCCCTTGTCCTCCGGGTTTGTGAGTAGCTGTGGGAAGAGAATAGACGACAACACTAACCACTAGTAACCAGACAGGGGCAGTTGCAGCGAGAGAGCCGAGCTCCCTTCAGACTGAGTCCGATGGCTTGTCAGGACTGGCTTTTTGAGGAACCAGGTTCCTTTTCCCACCTGATGAAATTGGACCCCTTGGATTATTACAGTGGGGTTTACTGTTTGAAAAGTTGCTGGGGGTCCACAGGAACAACAGTCACACGGGGACATCTGTGAAAGTAAAGCAAGACTGAAACCTTTGCAGACATCAGACTGGTTGGATTTCAGTTCAGTGTTTTGGCTGTTTCTCATCTTAAGGGGCAAGCAGTTGTTATTATCCTGTGACTTTAGTAGATCTCTTTGGGTGTGCACACACACAGTGTGCAGAGGATATATATGCAAAGCAGATGGCAAAAAAGATCTCCATGCTAGTCTTAAAAGGTTCGTGCTCAGTATGGTAAAAAGCTTTCAAAACTTGTTTTTAAAAGACAATCATTTTTTTGTTTCTATTTTCATTTTCTTGTGGCAGACTGTACCAGAAAAGCAGCATGTCAAAAATACTTTATGTTCTGTATACAACTCTCTCGTTCTTTCTCTTCTCTCTTTCTCCTTTTCTTCCTTCCTTCCTTCCTCCCTCCCTTCCTTCCTTTCTTTCTTTCTTCCTTTCCTTTCCTTTCTTTCTTTCTTTTTTTGTTATAAAGATTCATTATTTATTTTACCTTTTGCTGACAATGTGAAACTCACCTAAAATGTTATCTTTTTAAATATACAGCTGTAAACTGTTCAAAGTAACCATAAAAAACTAGGTGTTATTTATTAACATATTATAAAATAATGTTTGATGCAGTATGTGCTTGTCTTATTTAAAACTGGAATGTGAGACATGTTGCTGTGACTTTTTTCTCATTCACATTTGTAGATATTGTGTGAACTACAGTATATAATGATAATAATTAAAAGGATATTATGTGAATGTCACATACATTTTGAAATGATAGAACTATATTAGCTTTGTATCATGTTTGGATAATTCATCAATATTCACAGTTTAAAACATCATTAAACATTATGTAATTAGCAATGAGAAAGAATCTTACCTAACTTAAATTTGGGATGTTCCCTATCTCTTTTCCGGATACATTATAGTTCTGGACCCCTATTCATCTCAAAACTCTTAACATATGCAGACCAACAGGTTTTCGCATTCCTTTGAAATATCTGGTTGTGACAGAGCTCGTTGTTGATCAGATTCACTGTTTCGTTCATATTTATTGTAATATATTTTTTGTTTTGTAAATATGTTACACCAACAAAATGTGATTGGTCTAAAATATTTGTAATGTATATTAAAAGGCTCAAAAATATTTTTAGAAATATAAGTTATTTTTGCGCTCATGGGAATATGATGACAAGCTTGAATTATACCTTCTGATTCACTTTTAAGAAAAGTTATGGAGAAAGAATATGAAAAGCATATAATACATTTGCACCAAAACATGATCTGACAGGATTTCTTGGTTTATACTTTAACCACCCCCGTTGCCACCCTTGCCCCCATACACAGACACACTTTTTATCATGCTGCATGAATGCTATGTTTCAAAAAGAATCAGCATAGAAATCCTGGTGTTCTAGCTAGGATATTAATGCATTTGTGTCCTGAGGCAAAGGGATTGATCCTGGGAGTCTGAGACTTTGTCATAGAAAACAGATCGTTTAAAGTGTTTAAGAAGAGAAGCAGCATGTTCATTTGGAAGCAGATGTTGCAGATCAAAAGCATTTGAACTATCAGTGTTGTGTCTCTGTCTGGAAGAACGTTCAAGTTAGACCCTAATGATGCTGATGAAACACTTATTGTATAAGGAATGAACATGCAAGTTGAATTCCAGAACCAGTTATCGCAGCAACAGGACAGTTTCCCTGCTGGAAACATCTATTGGGGAATTTAGGTCAAGTAGACAGGTTTTGGTTGTTCTATACATAAACCATGGTGTTTCAGCATAATGGTACAGTGTTGGTTTGAGACCAAAAGACTGGGTTTGAATCCTGGTTTTTCCACTTAAGGACTGTTATATTGGGCAAATTGCTTAAACTCGCTAAATCTTAATTTTATTGCTTGTAAAACAGAGACAATTCTAGCAACCCTGCAATGGAGGAATTAGGGATTGTGTATATAAACTGTCCGTAATCAAGTGGGTAGGTACTCACTAAATAGTAGCTATTGTTATTGTTACTGATAGTCGATAAAACAAAGTATCACTGCAGGTCGGTACTGGGGCTGGAATTACACTGAAACCTCAGGTGGTAGGGAGGGGATAACATGCGTGGGAAAAGGCAACCAGAAGTAAAATGTGCCTTAGCCCTTTTTTCTATCTCCCTGGGCTGACAGAGATCTGTCTGCATAAAATGGCAGACTTACATTGTAGGTTCTGTAAAGGGAGTGGCTATGTGTAAAAAAGTGGTGGTTAAGATTGAGGAAGGAAAATGAACACTGACTGATTACAATAGTGCTGCATCGAACT
Source organism: Eschrichtius robustus (assembly GCF_028021215.1). Lineage (NCBI taxonomy): Eukaryota > Metazoa > Chordata > Mammalia > Artiodactyla > Eschrichtiidae > Eschrichtius > Eschrichtius robustus. Next base: position 56,529,939 of record NC_090826.1, read on the forward strand.
TGCGTTTAACTTAAGCACTGACTTGAGAGCCACCCCAGTGCAGATAGGATGCCACTGCCTCTATCTTGAATGCACTACCCTAGGTGCTGTTATATATATTCATTTTCTCATTTAATTTGCAAAAATTTCTGAGAGGCATGTTTTGTAAATCCTAGCTCAGGAAATGGAAGCACAGAGAGGTTTACCCAGAGCTGAGGTTGAGGTTAGATCTTTTCTGTAGGATAGGGAAAGATGATACTATATACGGTGAACTTTATTAATATTTGTGAATTCAACCAATATTTTGTGTATACTGTATGCAAGATATTAGTAGATGTGTAAGGGAAGATCAAACTAATAAATGAATTTGATTGCCCTGTTAAACATTAAGGGATGTTATTTGTAATTACTATGGCAGTTCCTGCCTTCTTAGTGCATAAGATCTACTATGGAGTACAGTTCAAGTGCTGACTGTCTGACTTCATATTTAAACTGTTTAGGGCTTGATCTCAACTAGTTACTATCTGAGCTTCAGTTTTCCCATCTGTAAAGTGGAGATAATAAAACCTAGTTCATAGTGTGAGAGAATTGAATGCAAGGAGAGAATATAAAAATTTATCCAAGAAGTCCTGTGTAGTCCTGGACAGTGTGACAGAGGACATGGATATACTTCTAAGTAACACAACTGATGGCAAGTTGGGGATAGGGTTCAGCTTCTAAAGTCTTACTTTCTGGGGTTTTTTTTTGTGTGTATGTGAAAGTTACTTTATTTATTTATTTATTTTTTGAATTTTAATTATTTTTATACAGCAGGTTCTTTTTAGTTTTCTATTTTATACATATTAATGTATATATGTCAATCCCAGTCTCCCAATTCATCCCACCCCCCCCACCCCACTTACCCCCTTTGTGTCCATACATCTGTTCTCTATATCTGTGTCTCTATTTCTGCCTTACAAACCAGTTCATCTGTACCATTTTTCTCGATTCCACATATATGTGTTAATATACGATATTTGTTTTCCTCTTTCTGACTTCACTCTGTATGACAGTCTCTAGGTCCATCCACTTCTCTACAAATGACCCAATTTCGTTCCTTTTTATGGCTAAGTAATATTCCATTGTATATATGTACCATTTCTTCTTTATCCATCCGTCTGTCGATGGGCATTTAGGTTGCTTCCATGACCTGGCTATTGTAAGTAGTGTTGTAATGAACACTGGGGTGCATGTGTCTTTTTGAATTATGGTTTTCTCTGGGTATATGCCCAGTAGTGGGATGATGGCTGGGTCATATGGTAATTCTATTTTTAGTTTTTTAAGGAACTTCCATACTGTTCTCCATAGTGGCTGTATCAATTTACATTCCCACCAACAGTGCAAGAGGGTTCCCTTTTCTCCACACCTACTCCAGCGTTTGTTGTTTGTAGATTTTCTGATAATGGCCATTCTAACTAGTGTGAGGTGATACCTCATTGTAGTTTTGATTTGCATTTCTCTAATAATTAGTGATGTTGAGCAGCTTTTCATGTGCTTCTTGGCCATCTGTATGTCTTCTTTGGAGAGATGTCTATTAACGTCTTCTGCCCATTTTTTGATTGCGTTGTTTGTTTTTTTAATATTGAGCTGCATGAGCTGTTTATATATTTTGGAGATTAATCCTTTGTCCGTTGATTCATTTGCAAATATTTTCTCCCATTCTGAGGGTTGTCTTTTCATCTTGTTTATAGTTTCCTTTGCTGTGCAAAAGCTTTTAAGTTTCATTAGGTCCCATTTGCTTTATTTATGTTTTTATTTCCATTACTCTAGGAGGTGGGTCAAAAAAGATCTTGCTGTGATTATGTCAAAGAGTGTTCTTCCTCTGTTTTCCTCTAAGAGTTTTATAGTGCCTGGTCTTACATTTACGTCTCTAATCCATTTTGAGTTTATTTTTGTGTATGGTGTTAGGGAGTGTTCTAATTTCATTCTTTTACATGTAGCTGTCCAGTTTTCCCAGCACCACTTATTGAAGAAACTGTCTTTTCTCCATTGTATATCCTTGCCTCCTTTGTCATAGATTAGTTGACCATGTGTGCATGGGTTTATGTCTGGGCTCTCTGTCCTGTTCCATGATCTGTATTTCTGTTTTTGTGCCAGTACCGTATTGTCTTGATTACTGTAGCTTTTTGTAGTATAGTCTGAAGTCAGGGAGCCTGATTCCCCCAGCTCTGTTTTTTTCCCTCAAGATTGCTTTGGCTATTCGGCGTCTTTTGTGTCTCCATACAGATTTTAAGATTTTTTGTTCTAGTTCTGTAAAAAATGCCATTGGTAATTTGATAGGGATTGCATTGAATCTGTAGATTGCTTTGGGTAGTTTAGTCATTTTCACAGTATTGATTCTTCCAATCCAAGAACACTGTATATCTTTCCATCTGTTTGTGTCATCTTTTTTTTTAAATTAATTAATTAATTTTATTTATTTATTTTGGCTGTGTTGGGTCTTCGTTGCTGCGCGCAGGCTTTCTCTAATTGCGGCAAGTGGGGGTTATTCTTCATTGCAGTGCGCGGGCTTCTCATTGCGGTGGCTTCTCTTGCTGCAGAGCACGGGCTCTAGGCGCGTGTGCTTCAGTAGTTGCAGCATGTGGGCTCAGTAGTTGTGGCTCACGGGTTCTAGAGCACACAGGCTCAGTAGTTGTTGCACACGGGCTTAGTTGCTCCGCGGCATGTGGGATCTTCCTGGACCAGGGATCAAACCCGTGTTCCCTGAACTGGCAGGTGGATTCTCAACCACTGCGCCACCAGGGAACCCCGTTTGTGTCATCTTTGATTTCTTTCATCAGTGTCTTATAGTTTGCTGAGTACAGGTCATTTACCTCCTTAGGTAGGTTTATTCCTAGGTATTTTATTCTTTTTGTTGCAGTGGTGAATGGGATTGTTTCCTTAATTTCTCTTGCTGATCTTTTGTTGTTAGTGTATAGGAATGCAAGAGATTTTGTATCCTGCACCTTTAGCAAATTCACTGATTAGCTCTAGTGGTTTTCTGGTGGCATCTTTAGGATCCTCTATGTATAGTATCATGTCATCTGCAAACAGTGAGAGTTTTACTTCTTTTCCAATTTGTATTCCTTTTATTTCTTTTTCTTCTCTGATTGCTATGGCTAGGACTTCCCAAACTATATTGAATAACAGTGGCGAGAGTGGACATCCTTGTCTTGTTCCTGATCTTAGAGGAAATGCTTTCAGTTCTTCCCCATTGAGAATGATGTTTGCTGTGGGTTTTTCATATGTGGCCTTTATTGTGTTGAGGTAGGTTCCCTCTATGCCCACTTTCTGGAGAGTTTTTATCATAAACGGATGTTGAATTTTGTCAAAAGCTTTTTCTGCATCTATTGAGATGATCATAAGGTTTTTCTCCTTCAGTTTGTTAATATGGTGTATCACATTGATTGATTTGTGTATATTGAAGAATCCTTGCATCCTTGGGATAAATCTTACTTGATCGTGGTGTATGATCCTTTTAATGTGTTGTTGGATTCTGTTCACTAGTAGTGAGGATTTTTGCATCTCTATTCATCAGTGATATTGGTCTGTAATTTTCTTTTTTTGTAGTATCTTTGGTTTTGGTATCAGGGTGATGGTGGCCTCATAGAATGAGTTTGGGAGTGTTCCTTCCTCTGCAATTTTTTGGAAGAGTTTGAGAAGGATGGGTGTTAGCTCTTCTCTAAATGTTTGATAGAATTCACCTGTGAAGCCATCTAGTCCTGGACTTTTGTTTGCTGGAAGATTTTTAATCACAGTTTCAATTTCATTTCTTGTGATTGGTCTGTTCATATTTTCTGTTTCTTCCTGGTTCAGTCTTGGAAGGTTATACCTTTCTAAGAATTTGTCCATTTCTTCCAGGTTGTCCATTTTATTGGCATAGAGTTGCTTGTACTAGTCTCTTAGGATGCTTTGTATTTCTGCAGTGTCTGTTGTAACTTCTCCTTTTTCATTTCTAATTTTATTGATTTGAGTGTTCTCCCTCTTATTCTTGATGAGTCTGGCTAAAGGGTTATCAATTTTGTTTATCTTCTCAAAGAACCAGCTTTAATTTTATTGATCTTTGCTATTGTTTCCTTTGTTTCTGTTTCATTTATTTCTACTCTGATCTTTATGATTTCTTTCCTTCTACTAACTTTGGGTTTTGTTTGTTCTTCTTTCTCTAGTTCCTTTAGGTGTAAGGTTAGATTGTTTATTTGAGATTTTTCTTGTTTTTTGAGTTAGGATTGTATTGCTATAAACTTCCCTCTTAGAGTTGCTTTTGCTGCATCCCATAGGTTTTGGATTGTTGTCTTTTCATTGTCTTTTGTCTCTAGGTATTTTTAAATTTCCTCTTTGACTTCTTCAGTGATCTCTTGGTTATTTAGTAACATATTGTTTAGCCTCCATGTGTTTGGTTTTTTTACGTTTTTTTCCCTGTAATTGATTTCTAATCTCTATAGTGTTGTGGTTGGAAAACATGCTTGATATGATTTCAATTTTCTTATATTTACCAAGGCTTGGTTAGTGACCCACGATGTGATCTATCCTGGAGAATGTTCTGTGCGCACTTGAGAAAAAAGTGTAATCTGCTGTTTTTGGATGGAATGTCCTATAACTATCAATTAAATCTGGTCTGTGGTGTCATTTAAAGCTTGTGGTTCCTTATTAATTTTCTGTCTGGATGATCTGGCCATTGGTGTAAGTGAGGTGTTAAACTCCCCCACTATTATTGTGTTACTGTCGATTTCCTCTTTTATAGCTGTTAGCAGTAGCCTTATGTATTGAGGTGCTCCTATGTTGGGTGTATATATATTTATAATTGTTATATCTTCTTCTTGGATTGATCCCTTGATTATTATGTAGTGTCCTTTCTTGTCTCTTGTAACATTCCTTATTTTAAAGTCTATTTTATCTGAGTATTGCTACTCCAGCTTTCTTTTGATGTCCATATGCATGGAGTATCTTTTTCCATCCCCTCACTTTCAGTCTGTGTGTGTCCCTAGGTCTTAAGTGGGTCTCTTGTAGACAGCATATATATGGGTCTTGTTTTTGTATCCATTCAGTGAGCCTGTGTCTTTTGGTTGGAGCATTTAATCCATTCACATTTAAGATAATTATCAATATGTATGTTCCTATTACCATTTTCTTAATTGTTTTGGGTTTGTTTTTGTAGGTCCTTTTCTTCTCTTGTGTTCCCACTGAGAAGTTCCTTTAGCATTTGTTGTAGAGCTGGTTTGGTGGTGCTGAATTCTCTTAGCTTTTGCTTGTCTGTAAAACTTTGGATTTCTCTGTTGAATCTGAATGAGATCCTTGCTGGGTAATCTTTGTTGTAGGTTCTTCCCTTTCATCACTTTAAGTATATCGTGCCACACCCTTCTGGCTTGTAGATTTTCTGCTGAGAAATCAGCTGTTAACCTTATGGGAGTTCCCTTATATATTATTTGTCATTTTTCCCTTGTTGCTTTTAATAATTTTTCTTTGTCTTTAATTTTTGTCAGTTTGATTACTATGTGTCTCAGCGTTTTTCTCCTTGGGTTTATCCTGCTTGGCAGTCTGCGCTTCCTGGACTTGGGTGGCTATTTCCTTTCCCGTGTTAGGGAAGTTTTTGACTATAATCTTTTCAAATATTTTCTTGGGTCCTTTCTCTCTCTCTTCTCCTTCTGGGACCCCTATAATGTGAATGTCGGTGCATTTAATATTGTCCCAGAGGTCTCTTAGGCTGTCTTCATTTCTTTTCTTTATTCTCTTCTGCAGCAGTGATTTCCACCATTCTGTCTTCCAGGTCACTTATCTGTTCTTGTGCCTCAGTTATTCTGCTATTGATTCCTTCTAGTGTATTTTTCATTTCATTTATTGTATTGTTCATCTCTGTTTGTTCTTTAATTCTTCTAGGTCATTGTTAAACATTTCTTGCATCTTCTCAATCTTTGCCTCCATTATTTTTCCGACGTCCTGGATCATCTTCACTATCGTTATTCTGAATTCTTTTTTCTGGAACGTTGCCTAACTCCACTTCATTTAGTTGTTTTTCTGGGGTTTTATCTTGTTCCTTCATCTGGTACATAGTCCTCTGCCCTTTCATTTTGTCTATCTTTCTGTGAATGTGGTTTTTGTTCCATAGGCTGCAGGATTGTAGTTGTTGCTTCTGCTATCTGCCCTCTGAGGCTATCTAAGAGGCTCTTGCAAGCTTCCTGATGGGAAGGACTGGTGGTGGGTAGAGCTGGGTGTTGGTCTGGTGGGCAGAGCTCAGTAAAACTTTAATCTGCTTGTCTGCTGATGGGTGGGGCTGAGTTCTCTCCCTTTGTTTGGCTTGAGGCAAGCCAGCACTGGAGACTAAGGCTCTTTGATGGGGTTTATGGCGGACTCCGGGAGGGCTCACACCAAGGAGTATGTCCCAGAACTTCTGCTGCCAGTGTCTGTGTCCCCGCAGTGAGCCACAGCTGCCCCCCACCTCTGCAGGAGACCCTCCAACACTAGCAAGTGGGTCTGGTTCAGTCTTCTATGGGATCACTGCTCCTTCCCTGAGTCCTGATGCGCACACTACTTTGTGTGTGCCCTCCAAGAGTGGAGTCTCTTTTTCTCTCAGTCCTGTCGAAGTCCTGCAATCAAATCCCGCTGGCCTTCAAAGTCTGATTCTCTTGGAATTCCTCCTCCCGTTGCCAGACCCCCAGGTTAAGAAGCCTGACGTGGGGCTCAGAACCTTCACTCCAGTGGGTGGATTTCTGTGGTGTCATTGTTCTCCAGTTTGTGGGTCACCCACCCAGCGGTTATGGGACTTGATTTTATTGTGATTGTGCCCCTCCTACCGTCTCATTGTGGCTTCTCTTTGTCTTTGGATGTGGGGTATCTTTTTTGGTAAGTTCCAGTGTCTTCCTGTCAATAATTGTTCAGCAGTTAGTTGTGATTCTGGTGCTCTCACAAGAGGGAGAGAGCACACATCCTTCTATTCCGCCATCTCGAACCAATCCCCCTCTATAAAGGCCCCTCTTTTATTGTTGAGGAAACATAGAATGGGTAAGTAGATGAACAGTTTTTCAGTGAACACTTGGCAAGAGGAAAGCAGATTTTCTCAGGAGATGGTTAAAGCCTCTGGCAAGACGGCTTTCTCTTTTAAGTGCTTTGTAAACTGGAAAGGACAGCTGGTATGGGCAGAAAAGTTGTTGGAGACAAATAACGTCTCTGCATTTTTCTGATTCCAGACATTACCCTGGGACAAACTCCTTATCTTTTTGCTTCTCACTATCTTCCAGTTTCTTACTGCTAAGTCCAAGGCAGTACTCAAACCAAGCTGTGCCTCTGAAGTAATGTCACTTTTCTCCAAACTCATTTCCCTTCCATGGGACTGGCCTCAGGCTGACATGGAAGGCTTCGGCAAACCCTTACATATGGCTTTCTAGACACCTTCTGGGTGATTGGGAATGGAAGGGGAAATGGGAGATTTGACCCCATGGAAAATCATCAGTTAAGGAGAGTCTTCCTCATGAGTGCAGCTTTGCACTTCAGTACGGGAGCAAAAACCCAGGCTTCCAGGGTTTGGGTGGTAGGCACTTTCCCCTGAGTGCTTTACCTCAACATAGGGAAAGAGAAGTTCTCAATGACCCTGAATAGATTGCAGGCTACAAAGTAAAGAATGCAGTGTAATTCTGGATCTGCAAGCTCTGCAGTGAGCCAGGGATTAGCAACACAGTTTTGTTTGTTTGTTTTTTTTTCTGGTATAGTCATTTAATGGAATGTTACACAGCACTTAAATGAATTAACTAGAGTTTTCTGTATCACTATCAATATATCTCAAAAACAGTGTTGAGGGAAAAAACAAATTATAGAAGCATGTATGATGCCATCTATACAAAATGTAATCATGTGCAAGACAATTTTTTATACATTTATATTATAAAAGGATAGAAGTATGTATGGGAATTATAAATAAATTAAGAATAGTTACCTCTTTAGAGGGTAGGAGTGGAATAGAATTGAGAGGGGATGACAGGAGTCTTCAACTATATGTAATATTGTATTTCTAAGTCTTGGTGGTATATACATGGGTGTGTGATAAAGTTTTTTTTTTAATTTTTTAAATTGAAGTATAATTGACTTACAATATTGTATTAATTTCAGGTGTACAACATAGTAATGATCACCATAAGTCTAGCTACCATCTGTCACTATACAAAGTACAGTGTTATTGACTATATTCCCTATGCTGTATACTACATCCCCATGACTTAACCTATTTTCTAACTGGAAATCTGTACCTCTTAATCCCCTTCACCTGTTTTCCCCACTTCACACGCCCCTCTCCTCTGGCAACCATCAGAGCAACACAGTTTTTAATAAGTGTACTTTCCATCTATGAGGAGAAATGGGAGGAGTTAGAAAAATGAACTCACAAGTAATTAAACGTTGTGTTGAGACAATAATATGCTCAGTGTACAGTTTTGAAAAAGGGAAGGGAACCGAGCAGGGATCCTGAAAGGTGGTGGTGGTGAGAATTTGTACTTATACAGTCAGGGGAACCTGGATTCCCACGAACCCCTTTATCTTTCAAAATTAAAATTAAGAAAAAGCAATAGAAGCGGAGCCGCACCATAAGGTGGACGGCTTCTCAGCTAGAATAAGAGATAAGTGGCCCATAATCCAACCTTCTCCAAAGAGCTGTGTGAAGCAGGCAAGTCCTATCCCTTCTGAGCCTCTTTCCGTAAAGGTAAAATGAAGCGCTTCGACCAGATGGTATTTAACGTCTCTTGCAGATTGTATCCACCAAGACAACTCTCCGTTTCTGTGAGAAAAGTACGAAATGGCCCTGTGAAGTCTAAACTGGCCTTGGTTACCTACAGACCTTGAGGCCCCAAGGATAAAAATAATAGCTATTTATTTAAAGGTTCATGAAAGCCTCAGACTCAAAACAGCTTATTGGTTTTTGTCTCTATAGATAAACCAGGGTGTAACGAAGAAAACGCTAGTGTTCGAAAAGTGCTCAAGTTTGTATGAAGCAAGGCAAGGCCAGACCAACAACAGGATCTTCGGGGCCTCTTCTCTGGTGTCCCCATCCCTACCTCCGCCATAGCCACAGCTACGTAAACGCAGACAGGCACACGCACGCTAGGGTTCGAGAATGTAATGCCAGAGGAAGAGGGTATTCCTTCCTCCTCTACCGACTGTAACTTTCCGAGTCCCCTCTCCATCTTCTCCACCCTCACGCAAAGATTCCTTCCGCGCCGTGCTGGACGCGTCGCGAGTGGGCTGCGGGGGAGCGTCTGGGCCCGCGTACCTAGCGGTTCGGCGGAGCGAGGGTCCCAGCCACAGATGGAAGAGAGGAGCGTGGGGCCAGTTCCGGGATTAGGCAGATGCTTAGGACCTAGCAGGAGAACTAGTGGAGCAAAGTCGCGGCTACGGAGAGAGAGGGGGTTTGCGTGGCAAGCCTATCAGCGTGATCGGGGTAGGGGCGGGGTTCTGCGGGGCAGGGCGGGTTCTGAGTGGCAGGGGCGGGCTCGGACCGGCAGGGGCGGGGCTCTGGGTGGCCGGGCAGGGGGAGAATGGGACGGGCAGGGGTGGGGCTCTGCGTAGCGGGGGCGGGGACCGGCAGGGGCGGGGCTCTGAGTGACTGGGCCGGGGGTGGGGGGGCGGGTGGGAGGCGAAGATCGGGACCCTCAGGGGCGGGGCTCTGAGTGGCTGGGCCTGGGGGACTGTCGATCGAGACGGGCAGGGGCGGGTTCTGAGTGGCGGGGGTGGAGACCAGCAGGGGCGGGGCTCAGAGTGGCTGAGCCGTGGGGATGATCTATCGGAACCGGCAGGGGCGGAGCTCTGCGTGGCGGGGCGGGCTCGGCACCCTAGGTACGGCCGTGGACCGGGCCTGGGCGGGGGCAGGGGCCGTGGCAAGCAGCCGGAAGCAGCCGCGGCCCCAGCTCGGGAGACATGGCGGGCGTTAAAGGTACATCCGAGGTCCCCGGCTCGCTGGTCCTGCCGTGGGATCGCCTCCTCGGCTCCGGGCTGAGCCTGGAGCTGCGCTTTCAGCGCGTGGGTGGGGAACGGCCTCCCCCAGACCTGCCACCCTTCCCTCCTTTCCCGGTGGGAAGCAACCCTCCTGCTCCCTTCGCCCCTTGGGGTACGGGTGGAGACGTGTTTTGGGGAACCTCACCCCTTTTTCTGCAAGGATACTAGCCTTCACGCTTTTGCCCGGAGTGTCCGAGTCGCTGCAGGCGGAGCCCTCGCCGGGAGCAGTCCCTCCCTGGGAGACCCCGGCTAACCCCGGGGGGCATCACCTCCCCGGTTCCTTCCCAGTTCCTGGGAGCGTTCCCCCACCCCCTCCTCTGCCGAGTTTTAAACTGGGCTTTCACTTCCTGACATGTCCACCCTAATGCCTCTCCTCCCTTTTCCTGCCGCTTCGCTGAGTTTCCCGTTTCTTCCAGAGGAGCCATTGTCTCGGCATTGGGGCACTTAAATCTGTTGTTCCCGATGATTCTTCCAATTGGGCAGAGTTGGCTGCAGGCGGGTGTCAGCGGAAAGCGCCCTGAAATGCTGTATTTGTCTTAATTGTGGAGAGTAGATTAGGTGGAATTTTATCGCTGCTTTCATCAGCGTTTATTCATTTATGGACAGACAAGAAGGTAGTGTTTGTGCAGGACTTTTTTTAAAATTCAAGTGTAGTTGATTTACAATATCGTGTTAGTTTCAGGTCTGCAGCACAGCTGTTCAGATATATATATATATGTTTATATATGTATATTATATATTCTTAAGATTCTCTTCCCTTATAGGTTATTACAAAATATTAAATATAGTTCCCTGTGCTATACAGTAGGTCTTTGTGCAGTACGTGTTTTTGAATGGGGCAGTTGATTTAAAAAGGGGTACCAAGAACACCAGTTCGCTCATCTATTTGCCTTCAGAGGAATGGGGAATGGCAGTTGTAGGAGAGGTTATTGGAAGGCTTCCTGTTGGTTTGGTAGGACACCCTTAGATTTCTAATCTTTTTAATAGAGTAGCATAACTCTTTCCACGTGGGAGTTCCTATCCTTGATATTTGTACCCAAAGATCTTCCCTCTTCAGTTAATCAATATGTGCTGTAAACATGCGTATGGGTGTCTTTGTACACATGTGTGTGTTCACTATGGAATTTAGCTGAGTGTGAAACTGTTAGTAGCAGACACATTTTAAAATTATTTCTGGCTGACTTTTATATTCGGCATTAATTTAGTAAACATGATTTACTTGGACAGTGTCCATTGTGAAATATATCCATTTGAAGCCAATGCAGAAAGCAGATGACAAGTATCAGCACTACACTGTGTTTAGTCATGCCCGGAAACTATCACATAATAATGTTTATGTGTGAATGTGTTAGAAATTGTGATATAGTAACAAGGAAGATAGGCTATGAAATGGAAAAGGACTAAGGAAAGGAAGCTTTTTGCAGATTATTCAACTTTTAAAGAGGGACTACTGTATGCCTGAGGCTTGGAATAAAAAGATAAATGAGAAGTTATTGTTGTTTGACAGAGCTGGAAATAATTGTTACTGTTTAAATGTCTAAGGTGTGCTCAGATACAATGGGAGCACAAAGATGGCGTTGTAGGTTGAATGTGTCCCCCAAACAAATATGTTCAAGTTCTAACTCCCCAGTATCTGTGAATTTGACCTTATTTGGAAATAGGGTCTTTGCAGATGTAACCAAGTTAGGATGATTTTGGATTAGTTGGACTCTAACCCAAGGACCAGTGTCCTTATAAGAAAAGGGAAATTTGGACATGGAGACATATAGGAAGAATACCATATGAAGACAGAGGCAGAAATTGCAACGATGCAACTGCAAGCCAGGGAGGACCAAAGATTGCAGGCAACTACCAGGAGTTAGGAAGAGGCAAGGAAGGAATCTTCCTTTAGAGCCTTCAGAGGGAGCAGGTGTCAAGCCCCTAGAACTGTCAGAGAATAAATTTCTGTTCTTCTAAGCCACCCAGTTTGTGGTACATTATTAATAGCAGCCCTAGGAAATTAATACAGATGGGATTACTGAACCCTGCTCCAGGGAGGCAGGGGACCACTTTCGCAAAAGAGGCAATTCTTGATCTGAATCTAAAAAGATCAGTAAGACTTCACCTGGCAAAGGATTGGGTGAGGGCAGAGTTTATTCCAAGTGGAGAGAACATGTGACGCGGGGCAGAGGTGCACTTCCAGTGCTAGAACAATGGCAGAGGTGTGCCTCCAGTGCTAGAACAACTCATAGGCTGTGAAAGCAACTGTGAAGGGGTGACACCAGCTTTATGTATTTGAGACATCATTGTCTGCTGTGTGGAGGATGGATTGGCAGAGTCATGAAATGAAGGCAGGCATGAGATGATAGGGTCTACACGGGGACAGTAGCTGAGGGTACAAGAGAAGAGGTGGTTGTCTTAGTCCTTTAGGACTGCCAGGACAAAAATACCATAAGCTGGGTGGCTTAAACAACGTTTATTTCTTAGTTCTAGAGGCTGGAATCTCCAAGATCAAGGTGCCAGCAGATTTGTTGTCTGGTGAAGACTTGCTTCCTGGTTCCTAGCCAGCCATCTTTTTGCTGTGTCCTCACATGGCAGAAGGGGCAAGGAAGCTCTATGGAGTCCCTTTTATAAGGGTACTAATCCCATTCACGAGGGCTCCACCTTCATGACCTAATCACCTCCTAACATCATCTCATTGGACTTTAGGATTTAATGTATGAATTTGGGGGGAGGGACAAAATCACTCAGTCACTTTTTAAAAAAAATTTATTTATTTATTTATTTTTGGCTGAGTTGGGTCTTTGTTGCTGTGCATGGGCTTTCTCTAGTTGTGGTGAGCGGGGGCTACTCTTTGTTACGGTGTGCGGTCTTCTCATTGCAGTGGCTTCTCTTGTTGCAGAGCACCGGCTCTAGGCCTGCGGGCTTCAGTAGTTGTGTCTCGCAGGCTCTAGAGTGCAGGCTCAGTAGTTGTGGCGCACGGGCTTAGTTGTTCCGTGGCATGTGGGATCTTCCTGGCCCAGGGCTCGAATTCATGTCCCCTGCATTGGCAGATGGATTCTTAACTACTGCACCACCATGGAAGCCCAATCACTCAGTCTTTAGCAGTGTGTTTGAGTGAGGTCTGGGAGACTGAGTCACCTTGACTTACTGATTTTCTAGAAAACGGAGTGTAGGGTTGGTGTCGGTCTTTGAAGATAGAACCTTCAAAGGGAAGAAGTGTGTGTTTGGGAGGAGAAGGTGGGGATGTTTCAGTTTTACACGTGTTGAAGTTGAGGTCCTTGTTGGCTACCCACAGAAGTCCAGATTGGAGTTGGAGGTGCAGGCCGAGCTCCTAGGACCTACTCTGGGCCGCAGCATCAGATGTAGCTGGGTCCTTGTGGTACCAGGGAGCTTTGGGTTGAATGCAATGTCCCAGCAAGAGTGTGAAGTGACAAGAGAGATGAAATTCTATTCCTGGTTAGCTCCAAGTTTAAGAGATGGCCGAGGATGCAATTCCTGAAAAAGAAAAAGGGGGGTAAAGAGCATCAACTGGCGATATAGTTGTGACCTCTGAGTGACTGGTGTCCCAGAACAGAAGGAAGAGATCTGTGATTCCTAGCTTTGCATGGTCTCCCGGAGGAGAGAGTCGTGCAGGTGATCAGGCACAGGCAGGGGACAAAGCCAATGAGGAAAAGATCCTCTGTAATGAAACAATATGGGACAAGTTACTTTTGTACATTTTTTTTTCCAAAAGTGACATGTGCTAAATGGAAAAATATATAAAACTGACGGTGCTTCCTTGTCCCCTAACATCTGTGTACTCCCAGATGTTTTAAAATCACCTTGGTATCTGCCTATAGAAGTCTCCCCAAATTGCCTTTAAAGTAAAAGGAAGCAATCAAAATGTTAATTAGTTCAGTCAGTGACAAATTTTGAGTATTATGGTTTTTTTTCAGAGGAATATTTGGATAATTCAGTGTCCTGTGCTTTTGATTGCTACCTTTATCAAAGCACATCCAAGCACTTTACATAGATTATCTCATTTGATTCCCATAAACTCCCTAATAAGGTGGCACCATTATTCGCATTTTACAGGTGAAAAATCGGATTTAAAGAGGTTCACCTTCTACCCAAGGTCACACAACCAGTCAGTGACAGAGTTAAGATTTGAACCCATGTTGGTGACTCAGAGCTCAAGATTTTTTAACAACTCAAATTCCGTCTCCCACTCAGCAGTGGACAAAACAAGTATGTTCCTGCCTCCTCAAAGATTAGTGTAACAGATGCAGGGAATAAATATTCAGGGGACACTAATTGGGAAGCACCAATCTTCAAATACTTGAAGCACTGTGGTTTGGGGGGCACAATGATCAAAGGGTATATATTGCTAGGAGGCAGTTTGGGGTTCAATTTAAGGAAAAAGTGTTTTCAGCATTTAAAAACTATCAGAATGAAATGACCTGCCTCAGGTGGTGGTGAGTTTCCCTTCAGTGGAGTTGTATCAACTGGCTGGCTGGCTCTTGGGACAAATATAGAGGGAATTCATACGTTAGATTGGGGTTGAGTACTGGAAAGGCTTGAGCTCTTCCGCCACCTGATGATTTAAAAATGGTGCACATAGGTGGTCATTTGCTAGTCAAATGTAACATCAACCAATGAAATAAGTAAATCACTGCATTCTTTTTTTTTATTAAAACATTTAAAATCGAGATATAATTCACATGTCATAAAATTAACCTTTTTAAAGTGTAAAATTCTGTGGGTTTTAGTATATACACGAGGTTGTGCAACCATTACTACTTTCTGATTCCAGGACATTTCATCAACCCCAAAAGAGTCCCTCCCCATTCCTCTCCCCCCCCCCCCCCAGTCCCTGACAACCACTGGGACCTATAACTCTTGGTTTTATTTTTCACAGCTCTTGTGGCATTATCCTTCAGTGGGGCTATTGGGCTGACTTTTCTTATGCTGGGATGTGCCTTAGAGGATTATGGGTAAGTTATTTCCAAAAGAACTATTGTTTTCGTGTCTTTGTCACTGTTAGTATGGGTATGAGGGAGTTTGGTCAGTTTAGCACCAAGCTCTAACCAATGAGTTAATGAAGTCCAAATTATGAACCCAGTCCCATCCTGGGTCACTTGTATTTGTGCAGACAAAAGCTCTTCTTAAAATTGATGTATTCATTTAATGAGCATTTATTGAAAACCTCCTCTGGACCAGCTGGTGACACAAGAATGAAGAGACACAGTCCTGTCTTCAAGGAGCTTACAATTCTAGTTATGAGTGAGAGACAGGAAAACAGTCCAGTCAGTAAGCTGACAGCTCTAGTAGAGATGTGTACAAGGTACAGTGAGAGCTTTGAGAAAATAAATCTGAGTTTCCCTGGGAGAGTCAGGGAGGGCTGCATAGAAGAGGTTGTCTTTAAGCTGAGACTTGGTGGATAAATAAGCTTATCAGGCTTGATGAGGCAGGGGAGGGCATTCAGGCAGAGGGAGTATTTAAGGAACAGAAAGGCTGGTGTGGCTACAGATTGAGAGAACGAAGGGAAGATGGCACAGAATGAATGGAAGAAATTGGCTAAATCGTGTGAGGCTTTGTAGGCCAGGGCAAGGAATCTGGGTTTTATTCCAAGCAAGTGAAAGTTTCCACCTGCATGCACTCCAAAGATCTCTATGGAATTAGCATGTGCAAGGCACTGTGCTATGTTCTATAGGGAAAGCAACGATGCTAAGTTAAGATTCTGTCCCTAGAGAAATTACAGCTCAATAATACAGAAAACAATAAAGATTCTAGATTTTACATTGTGTAGTTGTTTCTTAACACAATATAAGTTATCTGCAGATAAATGGACTAGTAATTTTTAATGATCGCTACTTCTTAGCTGTTCCTGGTAGAAATCATCTCTTGTATTAATAGTGACAACTGAAAATAATCGTTGACCTAGACATTTAAAGTAATATTAACTTTGAAACAGTACTATATCTTTAATTATGATGTAACTGTAACTTTTCCTTTTGGGTTTCTTCTGGGTGCAACCAACAGTGTTTACTGGCCCTTGTTTGTCCTGATATTCCATGCCATCTCTCCCATCCCCTATTTCATTGCCAAACGAGCAACATATGACTCCGATGCAACAAGTAGTGCCTGTCGGGAACTGGCTTATTTTTTCACTACCGGAATTGTTGTTTCTGCCTTTGGATTTCCTGTTATTCTTGCTCGTGTGGCCGTGGTAAGTTCTGTTATCTATTGTTTTGCCCAGTTATTGCTGAGTTTACTCCACAGGCCTGCGTCTGGAACCACAAATTTCATTTCCCCTGCTTCGACTTAATCCTCAAGGCCAGGCATATTTTTAGTTTCTCTATTCCCCCAATTTAGAGATACCTGTCAGTATCTTGCCCATGTTTGCAAAATGCTTTCTTTGTTTCTCTTACAACTTTTAGCCAGACCAAGTGATTTCTTGCTTTTTCTACTGTAAGCTATTTTCTAGACTTGTTCTGAAATCCTTACCTTTTATTGTAGGGCCATCCAGAGACTACTATAGCAATACTCTTCTAGTTCCAAAGTCAACATCAAAAGGGGCCCTGATCACCTAATTCCAATGTGTGTATGTGTGTGGGGGGGGGTCGGGGGGGGGTGTTCCCCACACCACTGAGGAGCAGTTCTTCCACACCAGCTGGGGTCCTACAGGTGTGCTCAATTCTGACTCTGTCTGCCTGGAGATAGCAGCAGATTCCACTGGTTCAGGGCTCAG
Source organism: Eschrichtius robustus (assembly GCF_028021215.1). NCBI lineage: Eukaryota > Metazoa > Chordata > Mammalia > Artiodactyla > Eschrichtiidae > Eschrichtius > Eschrichtius robustus. The sequence continues at coordinate 56,546,620 of NC_090826.1, forward strand.
TCCCACAAGACTGCCTCCCTCTTCAGATGCCAGTCACAGGTCCAGCTTGTTACCTGTGCTTCTGACTGACTGGCTATAAATCAGGGGTTCCCATGGCCCCCTCCTTGGGTTCGATTAATTTGTTAGAACTCAGGGAACCCATTTACTCACTGGATTCCCGGTTTGTTGTAAAAGGATATAACTGAGAAGCAGCCAGATGGTAGAGATGCATAGGGCAAGGTGTGGGGAAAGACCATGGAGCTCCCATGACCTCTCTGAGGGTACCACTTTCCCCAAATCAGCAAATCATCAACCTGGAAGTTCTCCGAATCCCATCCTTTTGAGTTTTTATGAAGGCTTCGTTACACAGGCATGATGGATCAAACCATTGGCCACTGGAGATCGAGTCAACCTCCAGCCCCCTAGCCCCCTCTCCCTGGAGGTTGGGGGAAGGAACTGAAAGTTCTAACTGTCTAGTCACATGGTTGTCTCCTCCTGCAACCGGCTTCCATCCTTAGGGGCTTTCCAAAGTTACCTCATTCACATAAAAAAAGTCACCTTTACCACTCTCATCACTTAGGAAATTCCAAGGGTTTTAGAAGCTCTGTGCAAGAAATGGGGACAAAGACCAAATTCTTATTATAAATCACAACATATCGAATTCTTCTCCTGCAAATAGGATCATAGACACAATCCTCAACACAATAGGCATATACTGAGGGACAACTATACAGCTACTAGAAGATACAGTGAATAAGATGACATCTTCATATTGTTGAAGAAAAAAATTAATCAATCATCGACCTAAAAAAGAAATGGAAAATTTTATTTGAGCCGACCTGAGGATCATAACCCGGAAGATGACTGTTCCACATGTTAGAGATCAAAGCACAGTTACATAAGTTTTAGAGACAAATGGTTATATGTCAAATGACATACTATTGACAGTTTACACAATCCAGATTGGCATGTATGAAGTAAGTAGTGGGTCATGGGTAATCGTGGCCCCTTACAGGATTAAGAAGGAAGGTTATCTCCTAAGCACTTGTGACCCTTTATGAGATTAAAAAGGAAAGTTATCTCCGAAGGAAGTCTGGTTAATGCAGATGCACAGTACACACTGAAGGGGAGGGAGGAGGCCCAAACAGGCAGAGAAAAATTTTATGTTTAATTTTTTCTGGTCTTGACATAAAATATGCACTTTATTTCATCAATATCCAATATAAAAATTTTCTTTTTGTCTCTGAAATACACATTATGGGTATAATTTATTCAGTTCTTTGACATTCACTGTCTTTCATACTATTTGCTTTTATTTCCCACAATGACATACTGTTTCAACTTCATGAAACTCTTACTTGGGGCATTGAATATCAGATCTGCACAAGTGTTATTTATTCATGCAGTAAACATCTTTGGAGCATATGCTATTTGTAGGACACTAGGAATAAGAACCAGATACTGTCTCTGTTCTCAAAGAGCACAGAAACTAGCCTGATGGGCAAGTGTACTAAAAATATACCAGGTGTGGTCATTAAAACATGATCAGTATGCCATAGGAGCACCGAGAAGAGAGAAATTACAACTGGCACTTGATGTGGCCTCTAAGGATGAATAATGTTTTGAGTAAAGTAGGGAAGGCTATTGTATGGAATGGCACCCAAGTGCAAAAATGCAGTATGTGGAATAAAGAGCAGTGCAATATGATGGAGCAAAAAGGGAGTGGTTGAGATTGAGGACAGAAAGGCCGGGGAAGCCTGGCTGGGAAGGGTCTGGAATGCCAAGCCAGTTTGAACTCTGTCTAGATAACAGAAGCATGGAATTTTTTTGTTTTTTGGTTTTTTAAAATTTATTTTTGGCTATGTTGGGTCTTCGTTGCTGCGTGTGGGCTTCAGTTGCAGCGAGCGGGAGCCACTCTTCATTGCAGTGCGTAGGCTTCTCATTGCAGTGGCTTCTCTTGTTGCGGAGCACGGGCTCTAGGAGCGCGGGCTTCAGTAGTTGCAGCACGCGGGCTCAGCAGTTGCGGCGCATGGGCTTCAGTAGTTGCGGTGTGCAGGCTCAGTTGCTCCGCGGCATATGGTATCTTCCTGGACCAGGGATCAAACCCGTCCCTGCGTTGGCAGGTAGATTCTTAACCACTGCGCCATCAGGGAAGTCCACGTGGAAGGTTTTAGATGTCATATTTTCATGATCTTATTCTTCTTGTGCCTTAGACTAGTACTTCTTAAATTTTGCCCTAAAGATTTCTATTTTTACCTTTCAAATACTGCATCACGTTTTATGAGGAAACTTTCATTGTTGTTTTCTATTTGTTAAATTAAAACAAAAAATGCCCACTAGAGGGAACTCTCATCCCCAAATGTGCCTCTGGAAAACTATCTGCCCTGCTGGAAAGCTCTTTTTATTTGCATGCAGAGTATTATTTAAAACCTTTTCTTGCCTAGAAAAGAAACAAATCAATCTGTAACTCTCCAATTCCTATTTTCATGAAAGAAGGCAGTACATACAGAACTTTCAGTACCCAATATTGTAATTGGACCCTTTGTAATCTTGCTTCATGTATTTTACTTAAGGCAGTCATTGTCTACTGAAAACAAGTAGAGAAATATGTCTAATGGGGAAAACGTTAAGGATGATACCAGACTTAATTAATAAGCATCACGAAGTAATTAGACTAATTACTGAACAGTTCCCTCTCTCCTGTCTATTAGATTATTAAGCCTTTTAGCAGTTTTATGTAATATTTAATTGGATGTTTCTAAAGCAGAAAATAACAGATTTGCAAAGAGTACAGTATAAAGAAAGTAAAGATTTAATCCTCTTTTTTTGTGTTTCAGATCAAGTGGGGAGCCTGTGGCCTGGTGCTGGCAGGCAATGCAGTGATTTTCCTTACAATTCAAGGTTTTTTCCTTGTATTTGGAAGAGGAGATGATTTTAGCTGGGAGCAGTGGTAGCACGTGCTTTATTCTGATAAAATGCATTTAATTTCTTAGAATTCATACTGTATGTATATGTGTGCACATGTGGCCTTTTACCATGAAATTTAATACACTGTTTCTTTATACCTTTGTAATCATGTTCTCTTTAAGGAGGACTACATGGGGACAAGGTTAGTTTTATTCCCAGCCAGTAGACCTCTCCATTTACTCAAGTTGAATTATGTTATTTGTTTAGCTTTTCATATAGTCATGGTGCTCTCAGAAAATATGTTAACACAGTCTTGTAGGCAGTTGCTCACTCAGTGTGCTGCATCTCCACCTTTGGCCCGGGGATGTGCTTGAGTGGGCACATAGCGCTGGGGCTGTCTCAGCTCTGCCCAGGACTTCCAAGATATACCTGTGGCCCAGAGAGACAGAGGCGGCTCCCTCTTTATGTTGTGGACTCTTGCTTCTCCAAGTGTGGTCCATAGACCAAGAACATCAGCATCTCGAAGCGTGCTGCATAGGAGCTTATCACAGGTGCAGCGTCTGGGGCCCCATCCTCAACCTAATACATTTTGATGAGACCCCAAGTGAATCGCAGGCACATTAAAGTCTGAGAAGCGCTGTCATGAAGGAAGAAACATTGCCTTCCCCTTGGCTGAACCCCTTAGCCTCTCTGGGCGTTAGCTGCTTGTAAAAACTGTTTCCCCTGCCCCTCATATGTTGAGGCCGACTTCAGACTATCCTTGGTATTTGTGAAATGTCCAAACCTATACTTTATAGCCTGTTCCTCAAATTTGTGAAGTGTTCTCAGTAGGGAGCAGCTATGACTTCACATTGTCTGAAAGGCAGTGGCTGCCTTCACAGTGCTGGGGGGACAGATCCCCCACTGGGAGGCAGGGGAGGGAGGCTGGGCTGGAACCGGGCCCTGCTTTAGCAGGATGGGGAAGAATGGATAAGTAACGCCATTTGATTTCCCTTCATAATCTGACATTTCTCCCCAGTTCCTTCCCTGGGCTGCTGCCCACCCACCTTCACCAGCACCCCCAAACACACACACTCCCAGCAGTTCTGATTTGCCCTGTCTTCTTCATGGCTCGGCTTCTCCTTTCTATAGAGACGTGGAGCCAAGTAAGCAAGCAGAGGGTGAGCTGCTTAATTTTATTTACATGTGATGTACTTGTCTTTCATGTCCTGTAGGACTTTTAAAATATATATATATATATATATATATATATATATATGTATATATGAAACACTTTATGCCACTTTTAAATGAATCATTGAAAATTCATGTCATGCTGGGTCCTGTAATCACAGGTTTTCTAGCTCAACTTTTTGTCCAAGGCCTATCGAGAAAGGGAAATATGGGAACTAGAACCACGTGATTAGAATATAAGGAATGATTTTAAAGCATTGTTAATGTGTGATAACAGACATACATTCAAAACACTGAAACCTTGAAGTTTGTAACCCCTTCATATTCTGGAATGATGCTGGGATCAGGAGAAGACAAGAGTGATACCTAAAAGGATAATATGCAAAGTGATATTTTAGCCTTGTGCATGATTTTATGTTTTCAGTGTACTATGTACGTATAGAACTGTTAAAGTTGTTATTTCCAATATTTATATTAGAAAAATTATATAGACACTTTATAATTTTAACCAGCATTTTTAATAACACTTGCACTTACTGTATTGTAATAAATTTTACTTTAACAGAAAAAAAAGCTTAATTTTAAAAGTTTTTATTCTGACGTCACCTTGCTTAAAAGGTAACAAAAATATGAAAATTTCTTTGTGTTCTGAAATGTGCAGTTGTGAGCAATAATCTGTCCTGCATTAGAATAATAGCAGGAAGTTGTAAGATACCATTTTGGATGTGTAGTTGGCTTGTAATAGCTTTTCTTTTCCTAAGATGGAGATACTGTTTAATTTATACTACCTTTTGCAAAAGTGCCCTTGTTGCTTATACACATTTTAAATAACCAAGGTAGCCTTAATGTGTAGCCCTAAAGCATTGCCTCTTGATTGTATTTCCAGAATGATATAAAGTACTTGCGTATAGAATATTTGTAGTTATTCCCTACTAATGGAATGGTTTATCAAAGTGATAGATTATTGGATTTGCTATATGTATGGAACAGAGACATTTATTCTGCAGCACCTATATCATTTAAGTAATAAATGTCAGTAGGGAGTATTGCTGTATATGAATGTACGGTACAAAAGTTTCATCTCGGTAACACAAATGTCGGGCATTTTAAAATTCCTTATAAAAGGTTCATTTGTTTTCTATATACCACAGAATATATTTTGGAGATTCAAAACACATTGATTACATTCTAAAACTGATAATGCACATAAAGAATTGCCCAGAAGTGAGTAATCTTATGAAGAGATTCTCTGTCGTGTTCCAAACAACTGGCTTACACTTTGAAACACTTTTCCCATGGAAACAATCATGCTACCATGGGTTACCAGGCCAAGCCTTCTGAGGAAGGCTAAACCCTAACATAGCTGACCTTTAATACTCAAGGTACCTGCCTGAGTTTTGGATCTTGGCAACAGGGTAGTGTGAACAGTTTGAAGGAAGAAAAGTGTAAATTTCCACCTCCTTTCCTAAGAACAAGGTCTTTCTTACTTCAATTTTTGCAGCCCTCTCTATCGCCTAATGCCCTTGGGGTCCATTAAACCTGTGATGTTTGCTGGCCTCCTCTCCTGACTCGGAGGCCTCCTCTTAGCCTGCCCCACCTCCCAGGGTTCTTCATATTCCCAAATCACCCACCTTGCTACTCTTACCAATCAGTTTTCTTAGTAGAGCTGATATCTTGTGATGTTTAAGGAGAAAGCAGTCGGTTCATACTCTTTCCCAGAAAGAATGAATGACTGTGATCATCTTCCCCACATCTGGAACACATCCATACCTGCCTCGTGCAGTTACCACGCTGGGTTGCAGCTGCATTTTTACAAGGGCATGCCTTGGAACCCATTCGCAGAAATGGCAATGTTCCACAGTAAAGTGAAAAAAGCATTCCAGCAGTTTATAGAAGGATAGTAATATTTTGGGCCAGGAGCAAGCCTATCACACTTCATCCCTTCCTCACGGTGAGTTCTCAGCTGGTCCTACATTTCATAGTTGTTTCTTTTCCTCCACTTAATGAACCCACAGATTTTTCTTACAGTCCTCAGGAAGTCTTTACCTCTGAGGCATCTTCTTGATGAAGACTCTTCTAGAGAGTGAAATGTTTCATGAAGTTAATAGCATTGCTTAGGCTCTCAGAGAAATGCTTAGGAGATGTCACAAAAATGTGCCTTTTCGAAGTTTGCAAAATTCAGGTTTTGCACCATAATTTAACCAAAATATTTATGAGGATGCTAGCATTTTCCAAGCATAGTAATTAGTTCACAACTGGGAAATATTATTCCTGTAGATGAATATAAGTTCTGCATTTAAATGTCCTTTTCGCCATTCTGCCTCATGAAGTACCTTATTTGCAAAAATCCCAGTGTATAATAACTCATGAGTTACAATCTGCTTTCATGTGACCATGTTCCTGGAGTAGAGCAGTGACATGTGACCCCAAACACGGTGTGCAAGGTCCCCAAGATTGCTTTAGAATGCAATTGTATACATATGATGGGGATGATTTTCTTTCTTTTTTTTTTCTTCCTCCAGCTGCGCCACCAGAGGGTGATTTCCTTTAAAATCAAGCTTGTCATTTATACTTGAACAAAGACTTTTATGTACATTATTAAACTAAAACTTTTATATTTTACTTTGGGATGCATTATATTTGGAAAGGAGACCAGCAGATTTCTTTCCCCAGTGTTTTTGTTTGGATAGTCTTAATTAAACTTGGGGAATTTGTCTAGTTTTGAGCCCATATTTATTGTGGTTGATAGAAGTAGTCCAAGAATGTGTGTAACCGGGAGGAATCGAGTCCCTAGTTACAGCTTTGCTAACATCCCAGGATTGAAGGTTGTTGTGTGGGACATGGTTAATCAAGAATTTGCTGTTTTAGAAAAGAGAGAAAAAGTCAACACTTTAAAAAAGTGCTGTACATATTCTGAAGAGTCATTTTGTGCACTACAGTGAAGAATGCACACATGTAAAGTACTGCTTAAGGAGTAACGTGTCCCCCTTATACACAGAGCATTTGGGGAAGATCTGATGTTTTACAGGTGGATTGAGGCAGTTAGTTAGATTATAAAGAAACTGAGCTACATATTTCGTTGTATTGCCCAACTAAGCGTAAAGTTAAATTCTTAGTAGAAATTTGGTTATACCAACATCACTGTAAAATGCCCATAAGAAAAAATAGTTCTCAAGGAAGCTTCTCTGGTCCAAGGGCTTGTATATATGAATTTTCATTTAGAAAAAGCACGCTGGATGCATTGAGAGACCTTGTCTGGGGCTGAGAATGGATGTGTCTGGAGAAATCATGTACCTGTTATTTAAACACAGCATCTTCTGTCTTGAGATTTTTTTTAAAAATACTTGCCTATTTTTTTGATCAGCTAAATGTAAATAAAAAGGTCTTATCTGTTATCCAGTAATCATAACTGGAAAGTTATTTTCTTTTCTTCCTACAATGGCTCTTAAAAATTTCCATTTAGGTTATCAGTCAAGTTTCCTCCTCCTCTTCTTTGTTTTTGCTGAAATAGGAAACAAATGTCTGTTTTTAAAAAAAGAAAAAAAGGTGCAAAGAATTAAAATTTCCAGCCTTTCCCCACATTTTTTAAAAGTGTAACTTTGTAGAAAATGAATTTCAGTTCATTCCCCTGTAGTCACACGGGCATAGTGCAAAATTAATAGATGACCATTTTGAAACAAGGATTCATCTTCAATACTGGGCATATAGGCAAAGTGGTCTTAATCTTGAGATTACTCACTTGGGAAAGAACACAACTGAAGACATGGCACATAGTAGCTCTTCACTGTTGACTTATCTCTTTATCAAAACTGGATAATTTTTAAAATTATTTATTTATTTATTTATTTTGGCTGCGCCAGGCCTTAGTTGAGACACGCAGGATCTTTTTAGTTGTGGCATGAGGACTCCTTAGTTGCGGCATGCGGACTCTTACTTGCAGCATGCATGTGGGATCTATTTCCCCGAGCTGGGTTTGAACCTGGGCCCCCCTGCCTTGGGAGCGTGGAGTCTGATCCACTGGACCACCAGGGAAGTCCTGAAATTGGTTATTTATAGCAGTTTCTCACACTTCCAAATTAATTATTAGATATTATTAAATCAAAAGTTGCTCATTCATTTTTTTTGTCCTCAGAATAATTAAACAATAAAACCATCAATTCAACCTTAGCTGGATAATTATTTCATTTAATAATTTAAAGCATAAATGCACATCCATGCTTCTGCCTCAATACTTTCATGTCCTGTGCAGTTGAGAAACAAATTTTGTCACCATATTCTGTAAAGTTTCATGATTCTTACAGCCCTGCTCCCAAAACTGTATGCTTGTTCCTCTGACAAATCCAGAATTCTCCAGCGCTTCTAACCATCACTGCTGCAGCCTCACCATTTGCTGTTCCTTGGCGATGCTCTTTGATTTACTCAAGGTACCACACTTAGTATTTGCCATGGGGTCTTACAGTGGTACCCAAGCTGATGCTCTATAGCCCACGTCCCCACACTGTGCTATAGAGCACCTCTGTAATCTACCCACTTTGCCTGTGCATGTCTCTCATGTCATGGAGGTTTTCCGTCACTCTGAGAGCACCTAGCTAGAGGCTCTGAAACAGAGGGTCCCCACCAAACACTGGCATCAACATTTATCTCCTCTTTTTCTGCAGCTTGTCAATAAGGGGAAGTTGAAGGTTGTGGGGAAGATACACAGGCTGTTTGAAGATGGGACTTTTTGGACCTATCTTTGAGGGATGAATGCAAGGTGTCACATAAAACATATTTATGAGCGCTAATTAGTGGCATAAGTCACTACAGGATTAATACCCTTCCCACAAACCTAAGTTGAAGTTTAGTTAATAGAAAATTATAACACACATATATGTAAAACATACATCAAAGAGTCAGCTTTTCATTAATTCAACAAAAACCTTTCCTATTCTGTATCTACACTCACTGACTTGATTATCTCATGCTGTCTCATGGCTTTACCTTTTCTAGGCAGCTGGCTCACACATGTTAATCTCCAGCCCAGACTTCTCTAAATCCCAGAATTGTATATCTGACTGCCAACATCATCTCTCCACTCGGATGCCTAATAGGCATCTCAAACTTAGCATGTCCAAAATCAAAACTCCTGACACTTCCTATTATTCCCGGTTCTCCAGAACAAAAGACCTGGAGTGTTTTAGAACATCTCATTCCTGCACATCCCCCAGGCACTCCATCAGGAAATTGTGTTGCTTCTAGCTTCAAAATGTATCTGGAATCAAAACACTTCTCATACCTTTGCTGCTACCAGTGGTTCAAGACAGTATGGTCTTACTTGGGTTATTGCACTAACCTCCTAACTGATTCCCTGCTTTTGCCCTTTTCCCACTTAAGGCTGGTTTCAACAGAGCAGCATGAGTGAGCCTGTAAAATGTAAATCAGATCATGTCACCCCTCTGCTCCACTGACATCTCATCCCACTTCAATAGAAAAATGACAAACCAGTTGAAAAATAGACACAGATTCTGAATAGGTATTTCTCCAAAGATGTGCAAATGGCCAATAAGCACATGAAAAGATGCTCAACATCATTAGACATCAGGGAAATGGAAATCCAAACCAGTATGAGCTTCACATCCACTAGAATAGCAAGAATCAAAAAGACAGACAATAACAAGTGTTAGCAAGGATAGGATAAAGTCAGAGCCCTTGTAAATTGCTGGTGGAAATATAAAATGGTGTAGCCACTACAGAAAATTTTGGAAGTTCTTCAAGATGTTAAACATTGAGTTACCATACAAGCCAGCAAATCCATTCCTAGGCACATACCCAAGAGAGATGACAACATATATCACACAAAAACTTGAATACAAATGTTCATAGCAGCATTATTCATAATAGCCCAAATTGGAAAGTAGAAACAATCCAAATGTCTATCAACTGATGAATGGATAATGTGGTCTATCCATACAATGGAATATTTTTCAGCCATAAAAAGAGATGAAGTGTTGATAAATGCTACAACATGTATGAACCTTGAAAACATCATGTTAAGTGGGAAAAAAACAGTCACAAAAGCCCATATATTATATAATTCTATTTATATGAAATGTCCAGAATAAACAGAAAGAGTGTAGTTATGTAGTTGCCAGGGGCTGCAGGAAGGGGTAATGAAGAATGACTGCTCATGGGTATGGGTTTCTTTTTGTGGTGATGAAAATGATTTGGAATTAGCGGTGATGATTGCACAGCTTTTGAATATACTACAAGTCATTGGGCTGTACACTTTAAAAAGGTGAATTGTGTAGTAGGTAAATTTCATCTTAATAAAAAAAACACAAAAAACAAAAAGTCAAACAAACAAAAAGAGGAAACAACCTGAATGTCTATCAACTGAAAAGTGTGGTACAAACTTATCTTAGGTGATAAAAATGTTCTAGATTGATTGTGATAATGTTTGCACAACTCTTTGACTATGCTAAAAACTACTGAACTGCACACTTTAAATGGGTGAGTATTATGGTATGTGAATTGCATTTCAATAAATCTGCAAAACATAATGAATGAGTGAATGAACTCTTTGAACTACAAAAAAAGTAAAAGTGTATCAGTTATTCCCAGGCTTACCTTTAGGAATACCTTTTGAAATCCAGCCAATACCAAAATAATTCAAATTTTGAGCTTTAATTTACCAGCACTGTCATTTTTCTAGATTTAATAATATTTATTTTATTTATCAAGTTTTTAAAATTTGAAATTTGAAAGTTTTGGGGTAAAACACTTCTTTTTTAAGGAGAACCCCTGAATTGTGTGTCAGGATCCATAAAATGTAGGACTGTCCCTGGCCATAGCAGTGTTCAAAACAGACAAAAATACTTGCCATATAGAACTCATATTTCAGTGGGAAAAGAAAAATAAAAACTAGATAAGAAAATAAAATACATGATATGACAGGTACCACGGGGGAAAATATAGAAGGGAAGGGGAATAAGTAGTATGTGGGTCCTTACAATTTTAGATTGGGTGGCATAGGCTTCACTGTGAAAAAAAGCATTTGAGTTCAGACCCAAAAGAGATGAGAAGACAGAGCTGTGTGGATGTGAGGCACAAGTCAATCTTTGTGCACATCCTTAATTAGCTCTTTAAGATGCTTTTCTAGAAGAGCAAAGTTGGATAGAAGAGTGAACACATTTTTCATGGTGCCAAATCATCTTCCTGCTCAGCAGTTCTTGAGAATACTCTTTCCCCGCCGAAGAAACATGTTTTCGTATTTTAAAAGAATTGCTAATTTGTTCAGAAAAAAATCACTCCAACCTCATTGTTATTTTTAATTGAATGCATGTTTGAAAGCTGGTGATATTGAATTCTTTTTCATACCTTTTCCTAAAACTATTTGCTCTCTTTTATGAATTGCCTACATACCTTTTAGGACATTTATCTTTTTTATTGATTTGTAAGAGTTCTTTACATATTAAGATTATAAACACTTTCTTTTATTTTACAAATATATATATTTTAATCAGATAATATTAGATAACAGACTAGCAAAAGGTAGTAATGTGATTTTCCTACCTGTAGAATTTTCTGAGTTTTGTTTAGCAAATATGTTAATTTTTCCTAAAAATCAGAATTTGTATGTATTCTTAGAAATGTCTTCTCTACTCTAAGAGAAGAAAAATATTTTCTCCTAGATCTGTTATGGATTCGTTGACAGAACATTTATCTTTCATTCGCTTAGAATTTACTTTCGTAAATGATATCAGGCAAGAGTATTTCCCTTGGTGTTTTTAGCCAGGTAGCTCAGCTGGCTAGTAAGTTAGATAAATAATTTAATTTCAAATATCAACTTTAACATATAGTAAAAGTTTATATCCACCTAGTTTCTTTCTAGTTTTTCTCTTCTTTTTGACTTATCTATTCCTGAACTGGTACTACATTAAAAAAATGTGTAGCTTTATAATAAGAACACTTTTAAATTTGGTAGAATAAGTTCACACTAATTTTTCTTCCTTTTTTTTAAAAAACATCTTTATTGGAGTATAATTGCTTTACAATGGTGTGTTAGTTTCTGCTTTATAACAAAGTGAATCAGCTATACATATACATATATCCCCATATCTCCTCCCTCTTGCGTCTCCCTCCCACCCTCCCTATCCCACACCTCTATTTGGTCACAAAGCACCGAGCTGATCACCTTGTGCTACGTGGTTGCTTCCCGCTAGCTATCTATTTTACATTTGGTAGTGTATATATGTCCATGCCACTCTCTCACTTCACCCCAGCTTACCCTTCCCCCTCCCCTTGTCCTCAAGTCCATTCTCTACATCTGTGTCTTTACTCCTGTCCTGCCCCTAGGTTCTTTAGAACCTTTTTTTTTTTGGATTCCATATATATGTGTCAGCATATGGTATTTGTTTTTCTCTTTCTGACTTACTTCACTCTGTATGACAGACTCTAGGTCCATCCACCTCACTACAAATAACTCAATTTCGTTTCTTTTTATGGCTGAGTAATATTCCGTTGTATATATGTGCCACATCTTCTTTATCCATTCATCTGTCGATGGACACTTAGGTTGCTTCCATGTCCTGGCTATTGTAAATAGAATTGCAATGAACATTGTGGTACATGACTTTTTTTGAATTAAGGTTTTCTCAGGGTATATGCCCAGTAGTGGGATTGCTGTGTCATATGGTAGTTCTATTTTCAGGTTTTTAAGGAAACTCCATACTGTTCTCCATAGTGGCTATATCAATTTACATTCTCACCAACAGTGCAAAAGGGTTCCCTTTTCTCCACACCCTCTCCAGCATTTATTGTTTGTAGATGTTTTGATGATGGCCATTCTGACTGGTGTGAGGTGATACCTCATTGTAGTTTTGATTTGCATTTCTCTCATGATTAGTGATGCTGAGCATTCTTTCATGTGTTTTTTGGCTATCTGTATATCTTCTTTGGAGAAATGTCTATTTAGGTGTTCTGCCCATTTTTGGATTGGGTTGTTTGTTTTTTTGATATGGAGTTGCATGAGCTGCTTGTAAATTTTGGAGGTTAATCCTTTGTCCGTTGATTCATTTGCAAATATTTTCTCCCATTCTGAGGGTTGTCTTTTCGTCTTGTTTATGGTTTCCTTTGCTGTGCAAAAGCTTTTAAGTTTCATTAGGTCCCATTTGTTTATTTTTGTTTTTATTTCCATTTCTCTAGGAGGTGGGTCAAAAAGGATCTTGCTGTGATTTATATTATAGAGCGTTCTGCCTATGTTTTCCTCTAAGAGTTTGATAGTGTCTGACCTTACATTTAGGTCTTTAATCCATTTTGAGTTTATTTTTGTGTATGCTGTTAGGGAGTGTTCTAATTTCATTCTTTTACATCTAGGCTCTCCAGTTTTCTCAGCACCACTGATTGAAGAAGCTGTCTTTTCTCCATTGTATATTCTTGCCTCCTTTATCAAAAATAAGGTGACCATGTGTGTGGGTTTATCTCTGGGCTTTCTCTCCTGTTCCATCCATCTAGATTTCTGTTTTTGTGCCAGTAGCATACTGTCTTGATTACTGTAGCTTTGTAGTATAGTCTGAAGTCAGGGAGCCTTATTCCTCCAGCTCCATTTTTCTTTCTCAAGATTGCTTTGGCTCTTCAAGCTCTTTTGTGTTTCCATACAAATTGTGCAATTTTTTGTTCTAGTTCTGTGAAAAATGCCATTGGTAGTTTGATAGGGATTGCATTGAATCTGTAAATTGCTTTGGGTAGTATAGTCATTTTCACAATATTGATTCTTCCAATCCAAGAACATGGTATATCTCTCCATCTGTTTGTATCATCTTTAATTTCTTTCATCAGTGTCTTATAGTTTTCTGCATACAGGTCTTTTGCCTCCTTAGGTAGGTTTATTCCTAGGTATTTTATTCTTTTTGTTGCAGTGGTAAATGGGAGTGTTTCCTTAATTTCTCTTTCAGATTTTTCATCATTAGTGTATAGGAATGCAAGAGATTTCTGTGCATTAATTTTGTATCCTGCTACTTTACCAAATACGTTGATTAGCTCTAGTAGTTTTCTGGTAGCATCTTTAGGGTTCTCTATGTATAGTATCATGTCATCTGCAAACAGTGACAGCTTTCCTTCTTCCTTTCCGATTTGGATCCCTTTTATTTCTTTTTCTTCTGTGATTGCTGTGGCTAAAACTTCCAAAACTATGTTGAATAATAGTGGTGAGAGTGGGCAACCTTGTCTTGTTCCTTATCTTAGAGGAAACGCTTTCAGTTTTTCATCATTGAGAATGATGTTGGCTGTAGGTTTGTCATATATGACCTTTATTATGTTGAGGTAAGCTCCCTCTATGCCTACTTTCTGGAGGGTTTTTATCATAAATGGGTGTTGAATTTTGTTGAAAGCTTTTCCTGCATCTATTGAGATGATCATATGGTTTTTCTCCTTCAATTTGTTAATATGGTTTATCACATTGATTGATTTGCATATATTGAAGAATCCTTTCATTCCTGGGATAAACCCCATTTGATCATGGTGTATGATCCTTTTAATGTGCTGTTGGATTCTGTTTGCTAGTATTCTGTTGAGGATTTTTGCATCTATGTTCATCAGTGATATTGGCCTGTAGTTTTCTTTCTTTGTGACATCCTTGTCTGGTTTTGGTATCAGGGTGATGGTGGCCTCGTAGAATGAGTTTGGGAGTGTTCCTTCCGCTGCTATATTTTGGAAGAGTTTGAGAAGGATTGGTGCTTAACTCTTCTCTAAATGTTCAATAGAATTTGCCTGTGAAGCCATCTGGTCATAGGTTTTTGTTTGTTGGAAGATTTTTAATCTCAGTTTCAATTTCAGTGCTTGTGATTGGTCTGATTATATTTTCTATTTCTTCCTGGTTCAGTCTCGGAAGGTTGTGCTTTTCTAAGAATTTGTCCATTTCTTCCAGGCTGTCCATTTTATTGGCATATAGTTGCTTGTAGTAATCTCTCATGATCCTTTGTATTTCTGCCGTTACTTACTCAGTTGTTACTTCTCCTTTTTTATTTCTAATTCTACAGAGTCTTCTCTGTAGAGAAGTCTTCTCTCTTGAGTCTTCTCCCTTTTTTTCTTGATGAGTCTCGCTAATGGGTTATCAATTTTGTTTATCTTCTCAAAGAACCAGCTTTTAGTTTTATTGATCTTTGCTATTGTTTCCTTCATTTCTTTTTCATTTATTTCTGATCTGATCTTTATGATTTCTTTCCTTCTGCTAACTTTGGGAGTCTTTTTGTTCTTCTTTCTCTAATTGCTTTAGGTGTAAGGTTAAGTTGCTTATTTGAGATGTTTCTTTTTTCTTAAGGTCGGATTATATTGCTATAAACTTCCCTGTTAAAACTGCTTTTGCTGCATCCCATAGGTTTTGGATTGTCGTGTTTTCATTGTCATTTGTTTCTAGGTATTTTCTGATTTCCTCAGTGATCTCTTGGTTATTTAGTAGTGTAGAGTTTAGCCTCTATGTGTTTGTATTTTCTACAGATTTTTTCCTGTAATTGATATTTAGTCTTATAGTGTTGTCGGAAAAGATACTTGATACAGTTTCAATTTTCTTGGATTTACCAAGGCTTGATTTGTGACCCAAGATATGATCTATCCGGGAGAATGTTCCATGAGCACTTGAGAAGAAAGTGTATTCTGTTGTTTTTGGATGGAATGTCCTATAAATATCAATTAAGTCCATCTTGTTTAATGTATCATTTAACGCTTGTGTTTCCTTATTTATTTTCATTTTGGATGATCTGTCCATTGGTGTAAGTGAGGTGTCAAAGTCCCTCACTATTATTGTGTTACTGTCAATTTCTCCTTTTATAGCTCTTAGCACTTGCCTTATGTATTGAAGTCCTCCTACGTTGGGTGCATAAATATTTACAATTGTTATATCTTCTTCTTGGATTGATCCCTTGATCATTATGTAGTGTCCTTCTTTGTCTCTTGTAATAGTCTTTGTTTTAAAGTCTATTTTGTCTGATATGAGAATTGCTACTGCAGCTTTCTTTTGATTTCCATTTGCATGGAATATCTTTTTCCATCCCCTCACTTTCAGTCTGTGTGTGTCCCTACGTCTGCAGTGGGTCTCTTGTAGACAGCATATATACAGGTATTGTTTTTGTATCCATTCAGCCAGTCTATGTCTTTTGGTTGCAGCATTTAATCTCTTTACATTTAAGGTAGTTATCAATGCATATGTTCCTATTACCATTTTCTTAATTGTTTTGGGTTTGTTACTGTACGTCTTTTCCTTCTCTTGTGTTTCCTGCCTAGAGAAGTTCCTTTAGCATTTGTTGTAAAGCTGGTTTGGTTGTGTTGAATTCTCTTAGCTTTTGCTTGTCTGTAAATGTTTTAATTTCTCCATCAGATCTGAATGAGATTCTTGCTGGGTAGCAAAATCTTGGTTGTAGGTTTTTCCCTTTCATCACTTTAAATATGACCTGCCACTCCCTTCTGGCTTGCAGAGTTTCTGCTGAAAGATCAGCTCTTAACCTTCTGGGGATTCCCTTATGTGTTATTTGTTGTTTTTCCCTTGCTGCTTTTAATATTTTTTCTTTGTATTTAATTTTTGATAGTTTGATTAAAGTGTGTCTTGCTGTATTTCTCCTTGGATTTATCCTGTATGGGACTCTGTGCTTCCTGGACTTGTTTGACTATTTCCTTTCCCACATTAGGGAAGTTTTCAACTATAATCTCTTCAAATATTTTCTCAGTCCCTTTCTTTCTCTCTTCATCTTCTGGGACCCCTATAATTCGAATGTTGGTGAGTTTAATGTTGTCCCAGAGGTCTCTGAGACTGTCCTCAATTCTTTTCATTCTTTTTTCTTTATTCTGCTCTGCAGTAGTTATTTCCACTATTTTATCTTCCAGGTCAGTTATCTGTTCTTCTGCCTCAGTTATTCTTCTATTGATTCCTTCTAGAGAATTTTTAATTTCATTTATTGTGTTGTTCATCATTGTTTGTTTGCTCTTTAGTTCTTCTAGGTCCTTGTTAAATGTTTCTTGTATTTTCTCCATTCTATTTCCAAGATTTTGGATCATCTTTACTATCATTATTGTGAATTCTTTTTCAGGTAGACTGCCTATTTCCTCTTCATTTGTTTGGTCTGGTGGGTTTTTACCTTGCTCCTTCATCTGCTGTGTGTTTCTCTGTCTTCTCATTTTGCTTAACTTACTGTGTTTGGGGTCTCCTTTTTACAGGCCGCAGGTTCATAGTTCCTGTTGTTTTTGGTGTCTGCTCCCAGTGGATAAGGTTGGTTCAATGGGTTGTGTAGGCTTCCTGTTGGAGGGGACTGGTGCCTGTGTTCTGGTGGATAAGGCTGGATCTTGTCTTTCTGGTGGGCAGGTCCGCGTCCAGTGGTGTGTTTTGGGGTGTCTGTGACCTTATTATGATTTTAGGCAGCCTCTCTGCTAATGGGTGGGGTTGTGTTCCTGTCTTGCTAGTTGTTTGGCATAGGGTGTCCAGCACTGTAGCTTGCTGGTCGTTGAGTGGAGCTAGGTCTTGGAGTTGAGATGGAGATCTCTGGGAGAGCTTTCGCTGTTTGATATTACCTGGAGCTGGGAGGTCTCTGGTGGACCAATGTCCTGAACTCGGCTCTGCCACCTCAGAGGCACAGGCCTGATGCCTGGCTGGAGCATGAA
This sequence comes from Eschrichtius robustus, assembly GCF_028021215.1. NCBI lineage: Eukaryota > Metazoa > Chordata > Mammalia > Artiodactyla > Eschrichtiidae > Eschrichtius > Eschrichtius robustus. Next base: position 56,564,302 of record NC_090826.1, read on the forward strand.
GACCCTGTAATCTACATGGCTCAGAGTAAAAGGGAGAAAAAAAGAAAGAAAGAAAGAAAAAATAAAGTTATTAAAATAAAAAATAATTATCAAAAATATTTAAAAATAAGAAAGAAAGAAGAGGGCAACCAAACCAAGAAACAAATCCACCAATGATAACAAGCGCTAAAAACTATACTAAAAAAAAAAAAACACGAAAAAAAAACCGGCAGACAGAACCCTAGGACAAATGGTAAAAGCAAAGCTATACAGACAAAATCACACACAGAATCATACACATACACACTCACAAAGAGAGAAAAAGGAAAAAAAATATATATATATCGTTGCTCCCAAAGTCCACCGCCTCAGTTCGGGATGATTGGTTGTCTATTCAGGTATTCCACAGATGCAGGGTACATCAAGTTGATTGTGGAGATTTAATCCTGCTCCTGAGGCTACTGCGAGAGATTTCCCTTTCTCTTCTTTGTTCGCACAGCTCCCGGGGTTCAGCTTTGGATTTGGGCCCGCCTCTGCGTGTAGGTCGCCTGAGGGCATCTGTTCCCGCCCAGACAGGACGGGGTTAAAGGAGCAGCTGCTTCGGGGGCTCTGGCTCACTCAGGCCGGGGGGAGGGAGGGGTACAGATGCGGGGCGAGCCTGCGGCGGCAGAGGCTGGCGTGACGTTGCACCAGCCCGAGGCGCGCCGTGCGTTCTCCCGGGGAAGTTGTCCCCGGATCACGGGAGCCTGGCAGTGGCGGGCTGCACAGGCTTCCTGGAGGTGAGGTGTGGAGAGTGCCCTGTGCTTGCACACAGGCTTCTTGGTGGCAGCAGCAGCAGCCTTAGCGTCTCATGCCCGTCTCTGGGGTCCGCGCTGATAGCCGCGACTCGCGCCATCTCTGGAGCTCTTTTAAGCGTCTCTCTTAATCCCCTCTCCTCGCGCACCTGGAAACAAAGAGGCAAGAAAAAGTCTCTTGCCTGTTCGGCAGCTCCAGACCTTTTCTCGGACTCCCTCCCGGCCAGCTGTGGCGCACTAGCCCCTTCAGGCTGTGTTCACGCAGCCGACCCCAGTCCTCTTCCTGCAATCCGCCCGAAGCCCGAGCCTCAGCTCCCAGCCCCCGCCCGCCCCGGCGGGTGAGCAGACAAGCCTCTCAGGCTGGTGAGAGCTGGTCGGCGCCGAGCCTCTGTGCGGGAGTCTCTCCGCTTTGCCCTCCGCACCCCCGTTGCTGCGCTCTCCTCCGTGGCTCCGAAGCTTCCCCCCTCTGCCACCCGCAGTCTCCACCAGCGAAGGGGCTTCCTAGTGGGTGGAAACCTTTCCTCCTTCACAGCTCCCTCCCACTGGTGCAGGTCCCGTCCCTATTCTTTTGTCTCTGTTTTTTCTTTTTTCTTTTGCCCTACCCCGGTACGTGGGGAGTTTCTTGCTTTTTGGGAGGTCTGAGGTCTTCTTCCAGCATTCAGTAGGTGTTCTGTAGGGGTTGTTCCACATGTAGATGTATTTCTGATGTATTTGTGGGGAGGAAGGTGATCTCCACGTCTTACTCTTCCACCATCTTGAAGCTGTACCTTCATTTTTGATAAATGGTGAAAAAACTTCTGCAATTTTTTTCCTTCTCCTCTCCACTTTTCTATTCAGGTTAGCCAATGGATCTATGTCTTAAACAGTAAGTCAGAAAAGTGATTCTAATGTCACAAGTATGAATTTCAGTCCAGAAATTAGGGTACAACAATGATCTCATGTGATGGTTAATTATATGTGTCAACTTGACTGGCCTCAAGATACCCAGATATTTGGTTAAACATTATTATTGGTGTGTTCGTGAGGGTGTTTTTAGATGAGATTAACATTAGAGCCAGTACACCCAGTAAGGCAGATTGCCCTGCCCAGTGTGCTTGAGCCTCATCCAAATCACTGGAGGCCTGAAAAGAACAAAAAGGGCTGAGTAAAAGAAAAATCACTCTCTCTGTCTTTGAGCTGGGACATTAGTTTTCTGCTCTGAGACTTGGACTTGGATTGAAACTCCATCAGTTTTCCTGATTCTTAGACTTTTGGCTCTTCCTGCATCTCTAGGTTGCCAGCTACAAATTTTGGGACCTTCCAGCCTCTATATTTATGTGAGCCAATTCCTTATAATAAATCATATATATTTATATGTGTATATGTATATCTATCCTATTGGTTCTGTTTCTCTGGAGAATCTAGATTAATACATCTAACTTTCTCATTTTCCTTATATTGCCTTAACTTCAACTCTGTGCTTCCCATCAAATTGGACTGATGGGAAATTCAACTCCAGTTTTCTTGGAGTTGAAACCTAGGGCAGCATATAGAGCCCAGACCTTAAGGTGAGGAGCAAGTTTTCTACCTCCCTGATCATTTATCCATCATGAGTCACCGCTGAGATACTCATCACTTCTGATTACTTGATCTCTTTAGGGCCAGACGTTTCTGCACCTTTGGGGCCACCATTGGTGCAAGGTCATCTCTGATGAAGCTTAAAACCATCAACTCCTTTCCTTTTGGGTGTTGCCACTTTCCTAGAGCTCTTTCAAGGAATAGGGCATGAGTCATCTCTGCTTATGGGATCCTCAAACATATATCCCTGAATGGATTGGATTCAAATTGTTAAGACGTCAATTCTCTCCAAAATGATTTATAGATTCAGTACAATCCCAATCAAAATCCCAGCAAGATTTTGGGGAGAAATTAATGTACTACCTGATATCTAGACTTATTATAAAATTATACATTAGTTACAACAATGTGAAATTAGAGAGAGGACACACATATAGATCAATGAAACAGTATCAAGGGTTCAGAAATAGACCCACACATATATGGTCAAAGATCTTTGATTAAAAAGAATTCTAAGCTGAGGAGATACAGCAGTGAACAGGACAACTTTTTTTTTTTTTTTTTTTTTTTTGCCCTCATGGAGTTTACATTCAACTGGGCAAGACAAATAATTTATTTATTCAAAGTAAACAAATATTTGAGTAATTAAACTTGGCAGTGGTGAATGCTATGAAGAAGTAAATCAGGATAAAGACATAGAGAATGACTTTTAGGAAAGGCTACTGAAGTAACGTGGATAGAGATGATTATTGAGCAGAGATGTGAATAATGAGAAGGAACAAACGTGATGGAACTATTTTTAGCATGCAATTCTGTTTTTTTTTTTGTCTATTTGTTTTGTTTAGTCATTCTTTCAATACATTTTTGTTGAGCTCCTACTATGTGCCAGATATTATTCTAGGTGTTGGAAATAGAGCAGTGAATAAAATATACTTAAAAAGCCTACACCCAGGCAGCTTACTTTTTTGTAGAGAAACAAGGAATAAACTACATAAATAAGTAAAAGTCATGGGATGTTAGTGGAAATGCTAAGGCAAAAAAATAAAGAAAGGAACGGGATAGAGAGAGTGAGTGTGCACATAGGTATGGGTGAGTGATGATGGTTTTCATTTAAGGTGCAGTGGCCAGGAAAGGCTTACTTAGAAGATGATATTTGGAGGAAGTGAAAGAAGACTTATGCAGTTATGGGGGTGGCAGTGGGGAAAGATGATCCAAGAAGAGGAACCAGCAGGTGCAAAGTCCTGAGGTAGAGCATGCCTGTTGGCTAGCAAGGAGCACTCAGGGGGAGAGTGGAAAGAGATAAGATAGTGTGTACAGAGGCTCGACAGATCCTATGGGCTTTTTGGGTCATTGTTAGGATTTGACTTTTGCTTAGAGGTGAGAAGCCACTAGAGGAATTTGAGCAGAACTTAACATGTATTACTTAGCCTTAATGGGATTGCTTTAATTGTGTTTTAATTAAAACTATTTTTTAAAGAAAGAGAGGAATAAGCAACTTTGCTTTTCCAAATCTGAAAGAAGGAAAAAAGAGGTAAACAAACCACGGAAAGCATAAATAAATGCATTTTATTCAGGGACAGAGGGCTGAAGCAATGAGGGTGAATCACAGTCACAGAATCGGTTATGTCCAAAGTACTCAGGAAATGGTTTGGTCCCTAATTAATCACTCCATGTTGTTAAACTCAGTGGGGATAAATTTAGCCAGCAGTAGGTGGAATGAGATAGGTTCTCATGAAAACATGTTTTCAATAAAGTTGACAAAGAATACTGTGTAAAACCCAAATAACCCAAACCACGTCCTAATAATGTTGCATTTGGTGGTCCACATCCCCAGCAGCGACCACTTGAGTTGTCTGTGTCTGAGGCAGGAAGACTGAGGATGTTAACATTTGTTTAGCAGAAGGGGCAGGGATACTGCGGTGGGTGAGGGTAGGAGATAGTCCTGAAATATACAAATGCTTTGGTGTTACCGCCCCCTGGTGGCGATTCTATTGACATAAGTTAACTTCTGTGTGATTTGGGCATATTTGCAGTCAGGGCTCACACTTGGTTAAATTCCAACTGTCAGTAAAAGAAAAATGAATTCTTAGTATTAGTCCTTGGATTGCATTTATTTAATTCACTTAATGAGTAGACGGAAAGTTTCTATTTTGACTGGCAGCACAATTTTTCTGAGGAGAAAATGGTTTTTTGTTTATTTAAACTCAGAGGAGCCATTTGACTGTCAAGGGCTGGGACCCAGAACAGAGGAAGGGTCTGACATAATAAAGCGAGAGAAAATTGGGCTTCGCGGAAGAAAGATGAGAGAGGTGTGGCTGCGGGGAGGGGAATACACCAGAGGAGAAGGAGTCTGGGGACGAAGAAGAGAGAAATCGTGGCTGGAAGGACTGGGGCTTGAGGCTAACACAGTGCCAGTGAGACATTCCTTTGAAGAGGACAGCTCAAGGATTTTGAGGACAAAGATATCTAATAACATTTCAGTCGTTTGCCCAGCAGAGGTGAAACGCTCTGGCTTCCCCACTGCCTCTCCCTCCCTTGGCCAGAGTCTCACGCAAACATATGATACACCCTAGTGCGTTGACTCTGGTGTTCTGGTACATCTAGGGAGTGGGGGATTGAAGAAGAGGAGAATGATTGCCCGTTGGGGTTAATATGGGCTGAGAGAGAGAGAGAGAGAGAGAGAGAGAGAGAGAGAGAGATAGCTGTTGTGAGTCACGGGGTGAAGATAAAGAATTCAGAGTAAAATGGACAATGAGGCCAGTGGAAGAAACTCTGCTATATGTGGTTGTGAAGTAGAATTCATATTTTATGGCAAGACAAGAACATTTTAAACATAAAAAATTTTCTCTGCCCTCTGGCCTCCTCTCTCCTGCCTATTGTGCATTGTGTACCTGCATCATGCATCGACCAGACCTCCCCATTGGCAGAAATACCTGCTCAGCCATAAAGAGCAATATTCTTCTAGCATCAATAAGACAACTCCTTAAAGATAACATTCCTTCTTGATAAGGGGTCACAAGGAGCTTAGATCTGGATTATGTAAACTGTCAATAATATGTCATCCAATGTACAGCCCTCTGTCTCAAAAACCTTATGTAACTGTGTCTTGACTTCTAACAGGCAGAACAGTTTTCAGAGCTTTCTGAGATGCTCTTCCCGGGTTATAATCCTCAAATGTGGCTCGAATAAAATTTTCCATTTCTATCTTAGATTGACTGATTAATTTTTTGTTGATGTGGTTGAGGCTCAAGCTAGTTTTGTTCTGTAACTATAAGATGAAAACATAATTCCCCAAATAATGGGGGACTTGGGAACACAGAGGTAGTTATCCTTTGGTTATATGGGTGTGTGCTACCTTCAAGGGTTTGGGACTCTGACTTGAAAGAAATTATATGAAAAATATGGCTTCAAATTTAATGACATTCTTAGCAGCACTATTTATAAGAGCTCAAATTTGGAAATAATCCCACTATTCATCAACAGTAGAATTGATAAGTAAATTGCAGAATTTTTATATGATAGAATGCTTCACAGCAATCAGAATAAATGATCCATAACCACAACAAAGATCTGAATGAATCTCACAAATATAATGTGGAGTGAAAAAAACCAGATCCGAATGGGTACGTATCAAATTAAAGATAGCACAAAAACAGGCAAAACTAACACACGCTGTTGTCAAACAGTTCGGTTCTGGCAACATGGCTGCTTATGTTACCACTTGCTCACTGTCGGAGTAGAGATATAAGTGGTAGAAAGACCAAAAAGGAATAAACAAGTCATTATTTGCAGTCTATGTCATTATTTACTTAGAAAATCCAAGAGAATCTATAAATTATTAGAAAAAAACCATATTTATCAAGCATACTGGATGCAATATCAGTATGAAAAGCAACTGCTTTCCTATATACCAGTAAAATCGAATTAGAAATACAATTTTCCAAATTTTTCAATTTTCAAATTTTCAATAGAATCTCTATATATGTGTATATATATAGTCTATACATGTGTATATATATATATAGTCTATACTTAGGAAAATGAATCTTACAAAAAATGTGTAATACATACTTGGGGAAAAACTTCAAAGTTTCATTGCTGGACATATAATCTCTAAATGAATAAAAAGATATACTATGTTTGAGTATTAGGGATAGAATAGGAAGTTTTCAATGAATATTGAATAAATGATTGAATGGGTTAATTAATGCGGGGGATGGGCTGCATCTTAGTCTTTTGTTTTGGTATCCTTTCTTCATATAGCACCTAGAATAGTATCTGGCACATAGTAGGGACTCAAAAATATTGAAAGGAAGAAAACAAAGGAAGGAGGGGAGAGGAGGAAAGGATGAACCACTTTAAGTGAGAGGTGTGGCATTGGGTCAAAAAATTATTAAACATTTTAAATCCTTGTATTCCATTATAGTTTTCACTTTTGCTACCACCCACTTGCTTCATTGTTGTAATACTGTACTTGTTTAGTCCTTTATGGTTTACAAAGCTGTTGCATTTCCATGCTTTCATGTAGTCCATATAACACTGTGAAAAAGCAGCAACATCCTTGGAAAACCTCTGGGCTCTCCAGCCTTAGATAAGAACCTAGCTATTACTTGGACCCAAGTTTTCTAACTTCAAGGGTAGTGATTTTGCACTCTACGAATGCCAACCTATATGGACAGCAAGCTAGAAGTGTGGGTTATAGGTTGCCATCCTAACTGGGACACTTTTGACAGTGGAAATAGGTACCATTCATTATGCTTGGAAACAGGTGTAAACTGAGACTGTCTGAGGTATATCTGAGATACAGTAACTCTAACTATGGACAAAAACGAAGTATAAATTAACCCTCTTTATAGGCAGCACAGGTCAGAAGCCCTTTATCAAGCTACAGGGATTCTAAATGCTGCCCCTGGCTATGTTTACTGCGTTTTTGAGCAAAGCCAATAATAAATAATTTAATAAAGGTTTACTAAGAATTGAAATTTGCTTTTTTGTAGAAGAAATGCCACTTGCTTAGAGAGGTTTACATGCTGCATGTAGGGCCAAGTTGCTGCTGAGTATCATTCTCTCTGTTGTCCTCGTAACCCCGAATGGCATTAAAAAAGGAATTAAAAAGAAGAATTTTATCTTCTTTCTTGAAGTCTTTTATAATGTGAAGATAATGAGTAGATCTGTGGGTAAACTCATTACCAGGAACAGTCAATACTTGTTTTCCTGTGGTGCTTTTAGTGATTACATTAACCTAATAGAGAATTTTCTTTAACTGCATATTTTTCACTATATTAGCAATTTTAAGGTTAGTGGGCTCTAACCTGTAAAGATGTTGAACTTATTTTTTAAAAAACATGTTCCGTTTCTACAAATAAACAAGAAAATGTCAACTTAAAATAGAAGACTAAATCAACTGCTTAATGACAGGTTTTATATTAACCTCCTAACTCTAACAAGTGAAACTCAACACTGTAAGTACATAAAATATCCAACATGAAGACTTAATACAAAAATGTTAATATTATGGAGCTGATCCTCTTCAACATTTCAATGCTTAATTTAAAAATCCGAGGATAAGGTTGTTTTCCAACTAAGAAAAAATTTATGTTATCTCAAGTAATTTGGGGAGATAATATTTAGCCAAATGAGATTGCATAATGACCAGAGATGTTAGCTGAGCTGCTGGCTGTATTCTTGTCTGAGACACCCCTGAGTCTTTTTACTTGGTTAAATACTTAAGAGGGCATTTTCTGCATTGAATAGTGTGTGTTTGATTTTGTAATAAACTGCCATTTTGTTTTCCAAAGTGGCTGTACCATTTTGCGTCCTCATCAGCAACGTATGTTATGAGTCCCAGTTCTGCATCCTCACCAGTACAATGAATTGTCAATAAATAAAAAATATATAAAATGGATGATAGGCAACCAAATCTTGTTTTCTAATGCCATTCTCCAATAAAAAGAATTAGGTCTGCTAGGACAAATGGTCAATTTTAGCATCATGGAAGGAAATAAAAGATAAGCCTGCTATACCTGAAGATGTGCCTGACGTGTCAGAAAGTAAGGAAGTGCTCAAAAAAAGAAAAATCCCACAATAATGGGGATGTGTTAAAGTGAAGCAGGAGCTAAGGGTAAGAGTTCCCAATGACAGATTTTGAGTGATAAAATAAAGTAGCATTGGGCTATAATCCAAAGGATAAAATAAATATCCTTGAGTCCATACTGATATAAATAATTGATTGAATAGACAAACAAACAAACAAATAAAGAAAGGGAGAATAGACAAATCTCCCATACAGAATTCCAAATTATTTATGTAGGTCCTCTGTCTTCAAGGAAGCGGAGCGTAACTCCCCACTCCTGATGCATGGGCTGTACACAGTGACTTTCTTCCAAAAAGTGCAGTATGGAAAGGGGAAAAAAGAGAAATTTCACAGTGCAGAAATCTGACAAATACAACCTCAGCCTAGTGATCAAAGTTTATATTCATCAATAGTTTATATTCTGGATATGACATGATGATAATGGCATTTTATCTCGGTGGTCTTCCTTATTGAAACCCACAACCTCAGTCTAATCATGATGAAAAATCTCAGTCACCTCCTAAGTCAGGGGCATTCTATAATGTCCCTGACCAGTACTTCTCAAATCTGTCAAAGTCATAGAAAACAAGGAAAGTCTGAGAAATTCTTAGAGCCAACAGGGGATTAAGAAGACATGATGACTAAATGTCATGTGGAAAGAATCTTGAGAACAGAAAAAGGGCATTGGGTTAAAAACTAGGGAAATCTGAATCAAGTATGGACTTCAGCTAATAATTGCGTATTAATTTTTGTTTACAGTTGTCACAAACAAACCATACTAATGTAAGATGTTAGTAACAGAGAAAACTTGGTCTGGGATAGTATAAGAAAACAACCTGTATTATGGTAGCAAATTTTCTTTGAATCTAAAACTCTTCTAAAATAGAAAGCTTACTATAATAATGGATGGCAGAGCAGGAGGAACAGTTTTGTCTCACAACCTTGGAAAAAAGAGAGTTGGAACACAATTCACAGCAGACTAGGACATATATTCCTCTCTGGTGTGGGAGGGAGGAGATGACATTTGTTGGGAGAAGGACTGAACAAAATTAGGGTGTCCAGCTTGTTTTGCTTTGCTGTCTCGTGGCTCTTCTTGGGAAAGGCTATAGCTCTATAGAACCATATGTTCTGGAGGATAAAATTTAACACTTCCTTGGTGCAAGGGGTGGTGATGTACAAACTCAAATACCCACGGCATCCAGTTAGGTGGACTAAATGAGTAAAGCAAGTTGGTTATAAGAAATGTGGGAGCACTGGGAACTGTAGCAAATAAAAGAGACGAGCCTCAAATGAAAGGACAGCTCCTACTCCGTCAGTGCTGCCTGATTTTTGCTATTCAGGAAGGTAAACTCAGATGCATATTTCCTGATATTTCGAAAGAAGCTGGAAATCCAGCTTTAAAAAAAATAACGTGGAATGGTCTACTTTTTAAACATTGGCAACTAATTCAGAAAGTTTTTGTTAAATGTCATGCATACTCAAATTGTGCCAAAGGAAATACTTCTGTAAACATGGTCGTCACACTGCCAGTTTGCAACTACTCTCTATAAAACTGGGCTCTGCTGAGCCAGGCGGGCCAATCTGGGGGAGCCAGAGCTTTGTCTGTGTACAAAGCGTGGAGTTAGTCTGTGTCCTGGGCTATGACAAGATCAATCTGTGGGAACCAATGCCTAATCTTCTTGAAAGTTTTGGACAATATAGAGAACAGCTGGAAGGCATTGATGGCAAGTAGCATGAGCCAATGTCAAGAGTTACAGCATCATAGGGTGTGTTTAGGGGATTGGATGATTGGAGAAGATTCATCAAGAGAAGATACTGGGCTAGAAAGTTAGGTTGGAGTTAGATTATGCTGGGTCTGGGCATTTGGACTTTAAGCTGTTGGCAACCAATGACTATCTCTAGGTCGTCTCGAAAAAGCACAGGGCAGAAATCAGGCGCTATACTGGGAAATTTGACATTAACACCTGGAATTTCTAGACAGAAAGAGAAAGACAGAGTAAATTAATATACTGAGTCCAGTTAGAGTAATTGGGTTCAGGTGAGAGTGCCCATTAATAACAATTAGCCAAAGAGTGTGTGTGTGTGTGTGTGTGTGTGTGTGTGTGTGTGTGTGTCCTTCTGTAGTTACTTGATACATACATAACCTTTCTAACTGGGCTAGGCTGGCCTATGTGGGCCCAGTCAGATCAGCTTCCGCGGGCACTCTAGCTTTATAACGATAAGCAAACCATAAATTCATTCCCGTTCTCACTCCTCTCTTGGTGCCTCATGAACCCCTTCAAGGATTATTGCACTGACCCAGAGCTGCCAAAAAGGGAGAAACCCATGCCTGACCTGTGCACACAGCACACAGCAGTGATATTTGATGTGAGATTAGGGCAGACTCAGCCAGGGAGCCTTCTTAAGTACAGCATACAGCCAACAAAATGAAAAAAGTTTATCTGGGGGGGAAAAGTTTCCCTCTCCGCCTGGCTGTCCCTTCTCACCTTCCCTCAGGCATCTCTTCCCCTAAATTCTAGTCCATAATTTTTATCTGAAACTCTTCAAATTCTACTGGGCCATTAGATGAGCACATTCCTCCCTAAACAATAGGATTATATTTCAAACTCTTATTGTTCTAATGCTGGACTTTTACTAACCCACAAGAGGCTGAAATTACTACCCTTACCTCACCACCATCATCGAGGAGATCAAATATCATTTCTAGGATTTATGATAAGCTCCTTCCATTGTGATGAAAGCACAAAACCAGAGGCCAAGAAACTAGCAGCTACATATTTTCAGTAGAATTTTGCCAATGGTGGGCTGGTCCTTTCTAACAATGAATTAAAGTAGGTGTTTTGTTACTTCCACTCATTGGTTCTAGTTCTGTCCAGTGAAACAAATCAGAGCAGCTCTAATTTCATTTCCCTCCTATGAAAGAACATGAATTAATAACAGCAACTATTAGCAACCTTCATAAAGTTCTGAAGAAATAGTGTAAATCCCTAGTGGGGCTCTGCCTAATCCCTTGCTTCCTTACCAAACAAGCACACAGAGAAAAATTTCTGATTTTATGGTACAGATGAGCCGGTTTGCAGGGCAGAAGTTGAGACACAGATGTAGAGAACAAACGTATGGACACCAAGGGGGGAAAACCGCGGTGGGGTGGGGATGGTGGTGTGCTGAATTGGGCGATTGGGATTGACATGTATACAATGATGTGTATAAAATTGATGACTAATAAGAACCTGCAGTATAAAACAAACAAACAAACAAACAAAAAAAACAACTAATACTAAACTTTCTTTGGGTTATTTGTATGGAAATATGTTAATATGTTTCAGACATTACATGAAATTTCTAAAAATCTTATATGTTCTGGTATAATGTTATAAGTCATAATCCTAGTTATTACTTTAAAATGTATATCTCAGAAATAATGAAATTTCCTTGTCAATTGCATTATTATGAACTTTCATCAAATCTTTAACCGTGGTCATTTTTAAGTCTTTTGTCATTTGCAGAGAGTTCTGGGTGTACTCTGATGCTTTTGCAAAAATGTTCCTATAAAAGGGTTTCATCTTCAAGGAATTCATGGAAAAGACTATGACAAGTACAGGTTTCTGGTAACTGACTATACTGCTGAACTGAATGAATAAGCATTTTCAGAACTCTAATGGAAAACTGATGAATTCATAAAAGTGCTAACAAAAGATCAAGATGAAAAAAAAATTAATTACATGGGACTGAGTGAACTGATGAGGATGATTATAATTTTTGTGACTTTCTGTTTGAATAAAAAAAAAAATCCCATAAGGACTCAGAGGCAAAAAATATACAAATCAATTTTCACTGCAAAGTAAAGGAGCTGTTACAGTGGAGGATTACTGGACTGAATGTCAATATTATGACATAGTATGAGTGTGTTTCATGTTTGGTAATTGCAATCATTGTTGCTTTTGTTGTGGTCATCCATTTACAATGCTTGGTGTCAGTTTATTTATCTCTTGTAAAAATAAAATACAGTGTGTGTGTGTGTGAAAAAAAAAATTCTGATTTTAGTCATGATGATTTACCACTGATAACCCAAAGTTGCTTATGACTTTGTCATTAAGATTTACAATGAAAACTCTTTTATGTATACGTAATAGGAATTAAACTTCATGTGAAACCTTAAATGATGAACATTCTTGATATTGAAATGAGTGTTTTCTATATGCAAGCGATAGCATGAGGGAGGGTCCTGCCCTTATTTCAAAAATGTCCAAAATATTTTGTAATAATTAAATAATTGTGGTTTTTTGGTTTTGTTTTAACACGAAGTCTTTTATTACAGGAAGTAAAGAGAAATTTATTTTCAATTTATAGATAATTTTTTGTTGAGGAAAAATACAATAGAGTGGCAATAAAAGATTTTCAAACATAAAATGTATTACATTAAAAAAAACTGTGTGGGAAGAATCACCTTTCCTGATGTTAATGCTTACTATACAGCTTTATTAATCAAGATAGTGTGGTACTGACAGAGAGGTACACAAGGATCAATGGAATAGAATAGGAAACCTAGAAATAAGAAACACTTATCAAGGACTATTTGAAGTCAACTATGATGACTAAAGTGGATAATTGAGACATCTGATAATCATCTGGGGACAGTTAACAGGGTACAAGTAATAATCAAGACAGTCTTTTTTCATGAGGTTTAAAAACAGCTCCTGAAGGCAATTCACAAAGAGGAACTCCAAAGGCGTTCTTTGAAAGTGGTGGTAAAGAAAGACAATATTGTGATGAATGGTAATCAAGTAATGTTGGATTAAAGAGCTACCTATTTTATAATCAAACTTCCCCTGCTGATATAAAGATTTCTATTTATTTATTGTTTTTGTAGCATTATTTTTTTGAGGTATAGTTAATTTACAATGTTACATAAGTTTCAGTTGTTCAACATAATGATTCACAAATTTTAAAGATTATATTCAACTTATAGTTATTATAAACTATTGGCTATATTCCCAGTGCTGTACAAAATATCCTTGTAATTTTTTTATTGGGTTGGCCAAAAAGTTCGTTCGGGTTTTTCCGTAAGATGTTATATACGTAGTAGTTTGTACTTCTTAATCCCCTACCCTTATCTTGTCCCTCCCTGCTTCCCTCTCCCCACTGGTAACCACTAGTTTGTTTTCTATATCTGAGAGTCTGTTTCTTTTTTTGTAATATTAACTAGATTCCACATATAAGTGATAATATACAGTATTTGTCTTTCTCTCTCTGACTTTTTTTGCTTAGCATAATACCATGCAAGCCCATTCATGTTGTTGCAAATGGCAAAATTTCATTCCTTTTTATGTCTGAATAGCATTCCACTGTAAATATATGTACCACATCTTCTTTGTCCATTCATCTGTTTACGGACACTCAGGTTGCTTCCATAACCTGGCTATTGTAAATAATGCTGCTATGAACATTGGGGTACATGTATCTTTTCAAATTAATGTTTTTGTTTTTCTTCAGATACATACCCAGGAGTGGAATTTCTGGATCACTTATTGTTTTGATTACACCTTAATTTGCTTCTGTGCAAGGAGAACCATACTTATGGTAGGATCCACTCATTTACTCAATGATTGCTTATTGAGCAACTTCTTTGTGCCAGGCACTAAGAGTAAGATGAAGAATACTGTGGACTTTGTCTCTGACCTCAAGAATCTATAGTAAGGACTTCCCTGGTGGCACAGTGGTTAAGAATACACCTGCCAATGCAGGGGACACGGCTTCGAGCCCTGGTCCAGGAAGATCCCGCATGCCGTGGAGCAACTAAGCCTGTGCGCCACAACTACTGAGCCTCGCACCACAACTACTGAAGCCCGCGCACCTAGAGCCCATGCTCCGCAACAAGAGAAGCCACTGCAATGAGAAGCCCGCGCACCTCAACCAAGAGTAGCCCCCGCTCGCCGCAACTATAGAAATCCTGTGCACAGCAACGAAGACCCAATGCAGCCAAAAGTAAATAAATTTAAAAAAATAATTAAAGAGAAAAAAGAATCTATAATAAGAGTGGGGTTATGAGGTCAGGGTATGGAAAAACCAAAAAGCAAATCTTTGCGGCAAACTGGAAACCACTGCTATTGGTTAAATACGCCCATATTTTGAGTTAAATTTTCACTTTCCCCCAAAACATTATCTTGACAACAATATAGTCCCAGGAAGTGTTAGGGAAAACAGTAATGAAACTGTGACAGATCTTGTGCCTTTGTAATGTTTGCCTTGCTTATGACCTTTGTGCATGAATGCTTCTGCCCACGTGGCCGTTCAAAAAATGATGTGGTTGAACTGTTTTTCTGAAAGACCTTTGTCCGAATCTTTGATGGACAAACAGAGAATCATGTTTTCAAGAAGGAACTACTTACAAATAAAATTCTATATTGTCATACTTTTAAAGTAAGACATGTGGACCAAAGTTGAGCAAACAAAAAGCAGTAGTGAGGGGCTGAGTTGAACTTTTAACTTTTAGAGGAGACTTACCCTATTAGAAACTTAACATTGAGTTACTTTTCTTTGATTTAATGTCATGAAAAGTTAGAATGCACTCATTCATTCAACATGTATTTACTGAGCACTTACCATAAGTGCCAAACACTGGTATCTTATTCTTTAATACATAACTACAAATGTTGAGGAGATAGAGAAGAAAAATGGAAAAGTGCTAAGAAAGCATGGAACACAGAGACCTAAGGCAGGGTAGAGAGGGAAGGCTCTATGAGGAAGTAGTATCTTTAAGCAGAGACCTGAAGGATGAGTAAAAAATGGTCTGGTAAAAAAGACTGAGGGGAAGAGATTTCCAGGCAGGACAAGCAGCATGGGACAGAGTACATTTTGACTTTAATAAATTTCATATTGTGAAAAACCCAAAGTCCAAAATAGAAATTCAGCATCCCGTGACATGAGAAAATCTCATAACTTTACTTTAGACTGGCCAGAAATGTGTCAGGCAGAAAACTTCAAAGAGGTAGATTTCATCTCTCTGGCTGGTAAACAAAATGCTCAGAACACTTCCCCAGCACTTGAGGTCAGTTTGTAATTACTCTTTTTCATCATCCCAGATGAATTCCCAGACTTTAGTAACCTAGTAAAACTTTTTTTCTGCCTTTGTAAATAGAGACACCACTACGAAATCTGGCTCAAAAGATAAAGCAAAGGGCAGCTCAGGTCTTCAAAACATCATGTAAATATGAGTTACTCCCAAACAGTCATTAAAAACAAAAGGAATAAAATCAATTCACCAATGGCATGCTAGTGTGAGGTAGTAAAATGAAGCAACTCAGACCGGATGCTATAATTCACAAACAGGGCTGTCATGTGGGAGAAGGGTGAAGGGTGCAGTGGCCTAAGAAATTAACAAGCAGTCATGCTGTCTGTCCTTTCCTTTTCCATTTTTGCCCTATTTAACTAACTTTATCCCTCTGGGTTATTTAGCTGTGGCTATAAATTATATATATGTATATATACACCCATGATTGATGCCAAAGTCACCTGCTTAACAATACAAAGACTTCTTGCTAACCTGGGATTATAAATAGTCCTTTACTTTGCCAGACTTATGGAAAGGGTCCTCGAGCCCGTGGGGAGTGGGTAAGATGGTGACAGTGTCTGCAGGTACTCACCTCACCCCACTGCTGCATCTCAAATCGTGGGTCGCACTGCTGGTTAGTCAGCACGTTTCTGGAGATGGAAGAAAGCTCACCTGTTCTTATTCAGAATCTCAGCTTTAAAAGGGACCTCAGAGAACACTTAATCCAAATCTTTATCCAATACAGTGCCGTATTCTCCTAAAGTGTATGTATAAATTGACTAAGTGTCATTCCCCACCTCCCCCCTATTCCAGCCCAGAATGGCAGTTCACTATTTCATGAGGCAGCTAATTCCCTTTCTGACAGCTGCCATCTTTAAAGGTTCTTCCTAATATCAAGATAAAGTCCATTTTCCTTTAACTTCCACAAAGAGCAATAATAATACTATCTCTTGAGCACTTCTATGTAGAAGAACTGAACCAAGGAGCTTCACATGCATTGCTTCCAGTGCTCCCAATAATAGTGTCAGGAAGGGATCATCACGCACATTTTACAGGTGGGGAAACTGGTGCAAGGTCACCCAGCCAAGAGGGGTGGATCCAGTCTGGCTAACTCCAACACCTAGGCTCCTTCCTCAACACCATGCGTAATTCTGTTTCATATTTGAGTGTTTTAAGGCATCTCAAACTCTTTTTCTTAGTTTCCTCATTCATATCTTATATGCATGCTTTCCGATGCTCTCAGGATAAACTGTGACTGAATCTTTATAAAAGGTATATATAGATCAAAAAAGTTATTGATCCCCAGAAAAATGCACACAGTACTCCAATAGAAATGTGAGCATTGCAAAGAGACTTCTTCGAGTCTTTTATTAATGGAATTTATTTTTCAACAATAACAGTAGCATATTAGTTAAGGCATGGATTTAGGTATGTTTAACTCCTGGTTTCGACACTGATAAGCTGTTGGACTCTGGAAATTTTATTTCCCAAATTATTAGTTTTCTCACCTGTAACATGGAGATTATGATAATGATGCGGCTGATGATAGTGCCCACTTTTTGTAGAATTGTTGTGAGAATTGACATAATACATGTAAAGAACTTAGTATGATGCCTATTACTATGTTCAGTAAATATTAGTATTATTATTTCTTTATTTACAGTAAACCAAAATCCCTATGACTGTTGTCAAGCCAGGCTTCCCCTGTACCATGACTGTAAATTTAAATTATAGACACACATATATAATTTTATAAATTCATGTTAACTTTCATCTAGCCAATAGTTCCACCTAGAATCTTTTTCCTGTCATTTGACATATTAGTAATACTTCCCAGTTTTGTGTCACCTGAAAATTGGCAAACATATTTTCAGTATTTCCTCCAAGTTGTTGTTAAGAGTGATTGCACAGTGAAATCTATGTTTGTTTCCATTTAGTTAACTTAAGCTGTTCTATATTTGTTCCCATTTACTTATCAATACACTGGTCTCAGGATTTTGTGCTTGTTCTACAGCTACATAGGAAATTTTCTCTGTGCTTTTCTGTCTGTACTATACACTTACTTGTTCTATCCCTTAGTGATCCCTGAGTTTTAAGCTGCCTCTGACCTATGATGCTGTAGATCTCCTGATATTGACATAGCTGAATCTATTAACTAGAATGGAGACTGGGACACCTGGGGCCTAGCACTAGCCCCTTCTCATCCATGTACTTCAAACTCTCTGTAGCTCCATTTGTATGCTTGTCAAACTGAGAAAATATTTGCCCTTTCCTTCGTTTCAGTGCTATGATGAAGAAGAAATAAAAAAATGGTAAAAGAACATCGTGTCCTTTAAAAAAATGGGAGCATACCATTTACAGAGAAATTCCTCATCTAGTTGCTATCAAATCAGCTAAACAAGTAAACATTAGCAAGATAAGTATCTTGAGCAGCAATGTAGATGACACCAAGTCTGTGTTTATCACCTGAATTTTACTCATAGACCTATACTCACTTATAGCCTCATTATACACACACATCTAATAAGCTTGTTTCTTTCGTTTCCTAGTCCATAGCCAAGTAAAGGAGGCAAGTAAATTAAAAGTAGTGAAGTAGGTAAATTGAAAGTACCCAAAGCAGGCAAATTGAAAGTAGCGAGAAAGAAAAAATCATTTTAAAAGAAAAGGAGAGATAAAAGAATTATAAAAATTAAACCCCCAGAAGTACAGAAGTCTGAGACCATTAAGTGAAGGGGAAAAGTAGCCTTGAACAGATGACTAGGTTCCAAGAACATCACTGGATTATAAACTCGTACTATAATTGATGTTCAAAATGATCACTAATTCTTGTGTTGGACCTCTGTGTTTTCAGGTGTCCAGCTTTCATTCTGCTCTCTTTTGGAAGCAGCACTGTGAGTTTCCTTTGGAAAGCTACCCTTCCCAAGTTGTACTCAGTTCCAGTGGAACCATCACTTAAGGTGTCCTCTCCTCTCCTGGATAAGGTCGAGCATATCACCCAAGCCAGGTCAGTTGAGCTGTTTTCTTGCAGGAATATGGGTATTGAGCAGAGTGACTCAAAGCTAGTGGAGCTGCTTTATCCTGGTGGTGGTACCCTGAAGAAATGCTTCATTCTTCCCTTCCACTTAGACCACAGCTTCCTGCATGGCCCCTGACCTCTTCAAGGTTGGTCGTCCAGTTTTCCTTTAACTTGGGGTACTACTCTAAAACATCCCAATAAAATACTTTGCTTGCTTAAGGTAGCCAAAGGTATTTTTTGGCTGTTCACAATTTGTGATCTGTGATCGACTCAGATTCATTAAAGGAAAGGCTCAATTTTGTTCTGTATGCCACAGTACTTGTAATAAAAATTTTAAATATTTCCATCCAACTTTGTTAAAATTTAAACATTTTAGCATTAAAGAGATATTTCCATTCTAAAGAATTTATTAATTTCCTAACCATGTCAGATAAATGAATTGTTATTGCATACAAATCCAACAAATGATTACATTTTATTTTTATAGCTTGAGTGTATCTTGGTTAACACCTTTTCTCGGCGTGGCTCTGGTTAGCACCTTATTTAAATGATGACTGATGTCATAGAATGACTTTAGAACACATCTAAAATGGACACCTTTTTGTTGTGGTCAAAATACTTTGAGCACTCAACAAATATCTGTATCTCTTTTGTGTGCTGTGCTAAGTTCCGGGATAAAGCAGTGAACAAGGTGGACGCAGTCTCAGCACTTGTGGAAGCTTCTGGTCTAATAGCCCAGCAGTGTATATGGAATGAAAGCCTTTGCTCATGATCAGCTCATTGCCCATGTCTTTGGCCTTGCATTTCTCCTGCCTAGAAAATCCAATATCTGACCTTTAACCACATCTTTTACCCATCCTTATCCCATTCTTTTTTCAAGGTCTGGGTCAAATAGCTTATTCTCCATTAAGCCTCATACACTAATAACAACAGTGACGGTAGCTAAACATTTATTGAGCAGGATGCCAACCTCTTCACTTGAATTATATCATTTATTTGTCACAATGCACTATGAGGTATTTATGTATGACTCTTTAGAAAACTAATTGATGGGAATATTAGGAAGATTTAAAATATCTAACTCGATGCTTTGTGACAACCTAGAGGGATGGGATAGGGAGAGTGGGAGGGAGACGCAAGAGGGAGGGGATATGGGGATATATGTATACATATAGCTGATTCACTTTGTTGTACAGCAGAAACTAACACAACAATGTAAAGCAATTATACTCCAATAAAGATGTGGACAAAAAATAAAATATTGAATTCAGTATGCTCAGAATTATTGAGATCTTTATTTAGAATTACCTAGAATCTAAAATATAGGGTGGGAAGGAAACAGTTTTATATCTGACTGTGCCATCAGAATTGCCTTGGGGGACCTTTTAAAAAATAGAGATGCCTGACATTCTCAAAAATTCCCATTAATTAAAAACACACAAGCACACAGACATAGAATACAGCACACAAAAAATTACCCCAAATCCCATCTTCTTAAGAATCACAAAGAGCACTTGGTATGTTTCCATTAGGTCTTTGTTTTTTGTAGCTATAAACTTTTAAACATAACTTTGGGGTAAATGTTACCTTATCCTTGAGATCTTCCCTGAACACCTTATTTAAAACTATAACCTACTTCCATTCCCTTCCCCACTATGCTTAAGTTTTTTTCATAGAATTTCTTACCTGTTACTTATTAATGACATTTTAATTCATTTATTTTTCTCCCCCAGAGTATCTTATTTCCTCCTGCCCTTTCCACCCTTGCCACTAGAATGTCAGCTCCAAAAGGGCAGAGAGTTTATGTCCGCTTTGTTCATTGCAGTATCTACAGCCTCTAGAAGAGTGCCTGGCATGGAAAGGGGGCTTAATATGTCTTTGTTGAATGATGGATAAATGGATGAATGAAATTGCCAAATTGTTCTTCAGAAATGCTGCACTATTTCCACTCCTACAAGAAGTGTAAGGCAGTGTCAGCGTTAGAGAAATAGTTTTGCTCGGTAGGACTCTGAGGCCTTGCTTGAATGCTTCCTAGGATCTCTGTGGAGGGCATCAGAAGCCAGGAGCCCTGCAGTCCTAAAGCAGCGGGCGGTGCCCGGGGCCGCTTGGCCAACAGCAGGGGCCACATACGGGGGAATGCCATGCCGAAGATCACCCACCCTCAAACGAGTTCAATAGGAATATTTTTAAAAACATGCCCAGCCAGTTACTGGTTTCAGCATTTGAGAACATAACTTGTCCACATTATAAATTTTGGGACTTGCTCAGGACTATGTCCTGGTTCCTTTAGTTCACTTCTTTCTACCACCCAGATTGACTAATTTTTGAACTTTGACGAGTAGAGCACTGCTTTCTGTGCTATTTAGTCATTTCCCACCGCTCTCTGTCCCTTTAGAATAGCTTTTAAAGTCACTTGGGCCATTTCAGTAGAGTACATTGGATGACTATTTTTGTGCAACTAAATAAATGGAAGGCTTCTTGGTATTAGTAATGTTCAAAACATGCAACCCACACTCATATTATTCAACTGGAGGTTGTTTTGAAGGCATTCTTTAATTACAGAATTTCCAAATCAGGACCTATATCTGAAAATAGAAATTTGGGACTAATTACACAGAAAATCATGAAGGGGTTTTTATAAAAATTAAGAGGGGTAGCAGAGTTTAGTGGAAAAGCAGCAGGGCTAGGACTCAGGAGATCTGAGTTCCACAGGCATCTCTGCCCATTATTAGCCTCGCAAGTCCCCCCATTTGGTTGGGAAATGGGGCTGCTCGTCCTAACTCGTGAGCTTTGTTGTGGGGAACTTTATAGTTCCCCATCCACATACTTATACATGTGAAACACAATGAAAACTGTAAAATTATATTACATCTGAAAGGCTGCGCATATTTTCTTAAACACTGGAGAATGATGGTAGGATGGTAGAAAGAGGAATTTTGAAGGGTGTTAGAGTTCATTTTCTCAAATTACTTTGCATGGCACACTACTCTAGTGAGATGTGCTCAGTCAGCTTTTGCTGACTGCCAGCCTCAATATCACAGGGGCTTATCCTCCATGCACATTTATTTTCATGCTTACGGTTGGCAGTTCAACAACAGTTAGGCTGATCTAGACCAGGCTCCATCTGGTGGCTCTACTTCAGAGTTCCGGTCACCAAGGCTTCATTCCAAGCTACTGACTGGTTGGGTTCTGATGTTCTCTGTGTATCTGTCATCATTCTGGACAAGTGGCTAACCAGGACAGGTTCTCAGGGCAAAGGGAGAAGTGCAAGAGGGAAACTGATCTATGCAAGAACCATCTAAGGTCTCTGTTCTAATCATATCCCTAACATTGCATGGACCAAAGCAAGTCACATTTCCAAGCCCAACATCAATGGGTTTGGAAAGTATACTTTAGCTACAGTAGATGCAGAGGAAGTGACTGCTTGCTAAATATTAATCCAAACTTTCACAGATGTCCTTTGGAAAAAAAAATGGGAGCATGTTTAAAAGAGCTTGGGAATTTCTTAAATATTCCCAGTATACGATGGCATATTAAGGTTCTGAGGACTCCTGGTCTAAATAAACTTGTTTGCCTTTGCTTTGCATAGTGCTTCCCAAATTTTTGTGACCATAGTATCTTTCACCTGTACTTCACAAAGCCCATTTATATTTCATGGACTAGATGTTTGCTGAATCACTTTGGGAAATGCTTTTCCCAAGTATGCAATTAAACAATTATCAAGTAAGCTAGCTTTGGATCAACTAGACCTTCCTTTGACTCCTGGCTCTGAAATTATTTCAAGTATCTGGAATTCTTGCAGTAGATAGTAGGTTGTAGTAGAGTTGAGGGGTTTTTTTTTTTGTTTTTGTTTTGGAGCAGAGAAAGGTTTATTGCAGGGTTATGCAAGGAGAATGGGTGGCTTGTGCTCAAAAATCCCCGAATGCTTTCAGCAAAGCAATTTTAAAGGCAAGGTGAGGGAGTAGAATTGAGTTTTGATTCTGGGAAGTGAAGATGGCTGTGTAACCTGTGCTAAGGCAATGAAAAAAAAAAAGAAGTGAGCTCCAGTAGGTTAGACCAGTGTTCTCATGATAGGTTCTGCACAAACCTAGTAAAAAATACTCTGCCATCATGGGGTTAGGTCCTGACTTAGGTAATTTGGAGGATAAAGCCTCATCTTGGTAGGAGAAATTATATATGTGTAAACTGTAAGATTATTTTGACCTCTTTCCATTCCCAAATTTCTTTCACACATATTTAATGATGCCTGAGATTCCTTTACCAGGAAAACAAAGCTCTAGATAGTATAGGGAATAAGAAAAATTTGATTTCATAGTATGACTAAAATATTCATACTATATACTAAAATATAATTAGTCAATGAATTAATTGGTACAGGAACTAGCTCAATTTGGAGAAGAAAGAGTAGTGAGTTGATAAGGAGAAGGACCCAGGAATTTGAAATGGAAGGTGCTATGGAGTAAATGTTTATGTGCCCCTGAAATTCATAAGTTGAAACCCTATGCCTCCAGTGTGATGGTATTATGGGGGCGGGGCCTAGGTAGGTAATTAGGATTTGCTGAGATCACGAGGGTGGAAACCTCATGAATGGGTTCAGTGTCCTTATAAGAGTCAGGAGAGAGCTTGATTCCCCTCTCTGCTCTCCTCCATGTAAGGATACAAGAAGAAGTTGGCAGTCTGTCACCCAGAAGAGGGCACTTAACCAGAACCTGACTGTGCTGCCACCTGATCTCATACTTCCAGCCTCCAGAATTGTGAGAAATAAATTTCTGTTGTTTAAAAGCCACCCAGTTTATGCTATCTTGTTATAGTGCCCCAAGCTGACTAAGACAGAGGGAAAGAACCTTAGAGAGGAGATAAGGAAGAAGTTGAAAAAGAAAGACGTACTGCAAAAGCATCATATGTTTGATCAGGGTCACTTGAAGACAAATAGAACTTTGTATTCAAGTACTTGTCCCAGGCCCAGTTCTTCTTCGTGGGATTTAAAGACAAGTTTGTTGAATACAGACTTCTTATAAAGGATCTCCGTTCCCAGAGGATGCATGAAACTAAGCGTTGCTATAGCTTCCACAGAATCTCAGTATGTCAGAGTAGGCAGGATTTTGAAGATTATGTATCCCAACACTATAATTTTACAAATGAGAAAATTAAGGCGCAGAGATGAAAATAAAGCTCAAAATAATAAGGTACAAACTTCCATTTATAAGATAAACAAGTACTAGGGATGTAATGTGCAACCTGACAAATGTAAGTATAATAAAGTATAATAACTTTAGACACATCTTTCAGGTATTTACTGTTACAAAATAAACAAACAAACAGAAGGAAATAAACTAACAAGAAAAAGGGGAATGTAAGAATTAGCAGGAAAGAGGGAAATTTTAATTATGAGGAATTTATGATAATTGGTACAGAATACAAATTCATTACTAAAATTGACTACAAGTTTAGATAAGTTGTTGGATAAAAATTAATATACAAAAATCTGTTGTATTTCTGTACAATAGCAACAAAACTTAGAAAAGGAGTTGAAATTAAAAGGTACGATTCTATTTGCAATAGCAATTTTACACACAAACATATGCCTGGGAACTTTATTTTAAACAACTAAATGCTTACAACATTTAATTCCTTTCATAATATGAAAGAATTGATACAAGATTATTTGTGTCATAAAATGACCTGGGCTTCAAAAAATCACACTCACACACTGTTGTGGCAAATGTTGTGTGTTATATGTTATGTTGTAGTAATGTGTAACTGCATGGTATGTATGTATATAGTTCATACACACACGTATATATAGTTCATACATATATATGTTATGTTATGGTAATGTGTAACTATGCTAGATATGTATGTAAATAGTTCATACACACACATATATATAGTTCATACATATACATGTTATGTTATGGTAATGTGTAACTGTGCTAGATATGTATGTATAGTTCAAACACACACACATATATAGTTCATACATATATATCACATGTATTTGTGTGTGTGTATCAGGCAATCAATTACATAATTAGTATTCTGTATTTCTACAGATCAATGAGAGAAAGACAAAACCATGAAAATGTACTCAAACTCATTAGTAATCTTGGGAATGCAAATTAAAACCACAATAAGATACTATTTCAAGCAGAAGCCTGGTGTTAAAGATGCCAGGCAGAGAGAACATGCTTGATGTGGAGCTGTATTCAGTAGTTAGAAACTAGTCGACTTTAAACTCCTGGTTTAAAACTTCTTGGGTTGAAATTCCAGTTCTGTCACTCCCCGTCTGACTTTGAACAATTTACTGAACACCTCTAAGTCTCAATTTTCTTATCTATAAAATAGAATAGAACAATAAGAAAATGTAGGCAAAGCAGTCAGCACATTGCCGTACACATAAAAAGAACACTCACTGCATGTTCACTATTATGTAAATTTTGTAACTAGAGTATGTTGAGTGCTTGCTATGGACCAGGCACTGCACTGGGCTAAGTGCCATAGATGTATTATTCTCTTTTAGTAATCTGTGATGTAATTATATCCATTCTACAGATGAGGAAACAGGCATAGAGCAGAGAAGAGGGAGCCAGGACTCAAACCCACATCTGGTGGCTCCGAAATCTGCGTGTAAAAATCTTGGCTTCTTGTGCCTTCCACTGTTGCCATGGAGAGCATTGCATCTTAGGGGTTACAGATGATCTCCAAGGTTGCTTACGTAAATCCTTTATTACCATCACATGCACGCTCGCACACACACACACACACAGCCTATTTCCGTTTCTGGTTAGAAGTTGTGTCATTTTTCAGTATTGTTCTAAAAACAGATTACTGACCATAGATCCTATAGTGCTTCTATTACCGATTTGTACAGTCAGCCTACAACATTACTCATAAAAATGTTGTTTTGGAGCCACTGTGGGCCTCTTTGAGCATATCTGCAATGCCGTCTGTACAGAGAGTACATCTGAGAGGAACGAGGATGGGGAATAACGTAATTAAGCCTGTTGGGAAGCCCTCTCTCCGAGGTAAACTGGAGGTTCAGATGTGGGTATTATGATTCTGAACTCCGTTCCCTGATGCTCCATTTTGGAATTTTAGAGTTATAAGGGACTTTAGCAAGTATCTTAGTTCAACTTTTCTCCTCTGCCAGAGTCACTTTGACAATATTCCTGATAGTTATCACCACTTGTGGTAGCTGGGGAGGGAGGTGCAATCTCATGGGATTTTTCGTTTCATTTCTGGACTCCACTGATGGTTAGATAGTTCATTCTTCTATCTTCATTTCTATAACTTTCACTCTCTGATGAGTTTTGCCTTCTAAAGCAGCATAGAATAAATATGTAGTTTATACATGACAAATCTTTAAAATTTGAAGACAGCAGTCAGGTTTTGATCGTGAAGCAGGTTTCCTATGTGAGGAAGCTGGGTCTCATTTTGTGCTCCATTATAACCACAGCAACTAGAACAGTGTGGGAAATAAAGTAGGTAGGTACTCATGAAATTTCTTGATGAATGACTGAATGAGTTTTCTCTTTTCTACACTAACAGCCTCAGAGTCTTGAACAATTCTTCATGAGATATGGCTTCTAATTTTCTCATGGACTTAGTGATTCATCTATGAACATGGTCTACTTTCTTGATATCTATTTCTTTGAATGTGAAACATGAAATAAGACCATTAACTCTTCTTAAATGTGAGCTCTATGTGGTGAGGGAACAGGTGAATGAGTGGTTGAATGAATAAATGCTTAAGGGCTGCTCTAGGCATTTATTAGATAACTTTTGACCCTGCCATGCTTGGCCACAACTGGTTGGGTTAATGGTAAATATCTAATTTTGTTAGGGCCAATTAGATTCCTTTCCTGGGAATTTGGAATAAAGACCTATCTCTAAGGAGAGGACCTGAAAGGTCTAGCATTGAGGCTGAAGCAGAGACATGACTAGTTACAGCCTCATGGAGCAGAGCAAGAGCAACAGTGCAGTTTGACAGGGAGAAACACAGGAGAGACACAGCCCTATTGAGAAAAGGCCACAGACCACGTGGCTGCCTACAGACCATGTGGCTCCCCAGTGCCTGGCTCCAGTTTCCATGAGGGTCAGCTCTCTCCACTCTGTGAGATCTCTGAATCCTTATAGTAATCACTGTCTCACTCTGACAGAGGGACACACACACACACACACACACACACACACACACACAAACATGCATTTATTAAAGGTTGCTCAGGTTAGTTCTATTCCTTCCCAACTAGCATGGAACAGTTTATTCAACCTAATATAACATGAATTCTTTTTTTAAAAAATTTTTACTGGAGTATAGTTGATTTACAATGTTGTATTAGTTTCAGGTGTACAGCAAAGTGAATCAGTTATACATATACATATGTCCACTCTTTTTTAGATTCTTTTCCCATATAGGCCACTGCAGAGTATTGAGTAGAGTTCCCTGTGCTATACAGTAGGTCCTTATTAGTTATCTATTTTACACATAGTAGTGTGTACATGTCAATCCCAATCTCCCAATTTATCTTTCTCCTTCGTTTTCCCCCCTGGTAACCATAAGTTTGTACAACACTAATTCTTGACTCATATTCTGCACACAGGTAACTAAAAGGCCCAGGTTTTTTCACATGAATTGCTGCTAAAATGATTGTGTATTTGATTTTTTTGGAAAGTTTGCTCATTCACCCATTCTTTCAGCAACAGTATATTAAGCTACTATTTACTATATGTGAATGCAATCTTTATAGTTTAGCTATTTGCCTGTCAATTGTCACTTTTTGCCGCTGACAAGGACCGTTGCCTCTAATAATCTTCCCTTTCTATTAACTTCTTATCGGCAGTGGAAAAACAAACAGGTTACCAAATACCGAGGTCGTGAGCAGTAACAAGTAGGATAAGAGCTCTTAGTGTGGACACGTGCAGGGATGACACAGTGCTCAAAGTACCTGATGTTTACTCTATTTATTTTGGGTGCAAAGAGAACATTTTGCCTACTTCCTGTTTTCCTTCTGGATTTTGGATTGTTGAAAGTGTAGTAAGTAAATAGTGGATAACTGGGGTGTTATGTGAGATTTTATACATACATATAATATATACACACATATTTCATATAAATTTCTACCTAAATACATACACATAGTTAGGGAAAAACTGAGTAAGGTTTCTACCAGAATCCAACAGTGAGGAAGCTTCAATCACATTTAAATAAATTAAATTGGTTACATTTATGGACCAGCAGATGTACTTGGGACTTTTCCTCTTTGATTATGCATCTTGAATAAAACTGAAGATTAAACTTGGCCCTCCATACCATTCTTTACTTCAGCCGAATTAACTAACACTGAAACACCCATTTCCAAGCTGCTTTTCAGCAATTCCAATTTGTATGGGACCCTCCTGGCCCCCATCACTTGTAGGTTCAGTTTTAGGGGTGAGAGGGACATGAGGAAGAAGGCTTTTTTTTTTGTAGCCCAAATGGCAGTGCAGTAGTCAAGCTTGTACTTGGTCCATCCTTCATTTTCATAGCAATGAAAACAGTACCGTGCTGGGATAAGAGATCTGAATCCTAGCTCTGCTACCTCTTAGCCATACAACCTTTCTGCAGTTCTCTTAATTTCTTCGCACTTCAGTTTCTTTATATCTAAAATGAGGTTAACACTACCAACTTATAGGAATTGCTATGAGGGTTAAAAGACTTAACGTTTATGAAACACTTAACATACTGCCTGGCACTAGCAAGTGTTCAATAGATGATGAGAGTCTGCTGTCAGTGCCCCCAAAGATAAATATAGAAAACACCATGTGAGGTAGAGGACTAAGAGAAGAATTTTATAAGAGGATAGTACATTTTCTGATAGTCCTGATGTTAGTTTAGAAAATCTTAAAAATTTGTCGGTGGTAATACAATTTATTTAGAGGCCCGTCCTAGGGATAATATGAATTCTCTTACGAGGACTATCCCAGGATTCTTCTTCTGTGAGAACAAATTCCCTTGTGCTTCTTAAATTTCTGTTTTTTGGTGGAGAGTCTGTTTTCCCTAATGCACCATGGGTTTTCTCAATGTTTCTCTCTTCAGTCTTAGTAGTTTCAGTCTGCGCTGTGGCAAGAATGGTATTTAGAGGAAAGAGGAGACATAGCAGTTCTTTACCATGAACACTGTCTTAAGACCCCACATCATTTTCTACTAATCTTTCATCCCTTCTTAGACATTTTGCAGAAAATGGCCTATCCTGTGTATTTTTAATCCTTGGATCTAAGAAAAAGTTCTTACCAGCTAATTGCTGTGCATTTCAAGGCTGAGGTGCTTGTATTTAGGTTTGCACCCTCTTGGATGACTTGTGGAAGTATCTTCCAACCTCCTGACGGAGTGAGTTTCCTCAGACTTAAACTAAGAATCAGAAAGGACTGTGATGATGTAGTTGATTTCAGAAGTGTAAATAATTGATCAAGTTCTTGGAATATTGGACCAAACTTGTAGGGGAGGCTGAGGAATCTGGATGTCCCTCGACTTTAAATAATAGGATGGAACACTATTTGCAAAGCATGGGATTGGATAGACCAGAGGACTACAAAGTTACCACTCCAAGATAAAAACTGTTGGTTGAGCAATATACAATCATATATATGGGAGTATCATGTGCTTCTGTTCCCTTACTCCAAACAAGTCCTTGCTGCTGGCAGGGAGATCAGCCTGGTCATCAAAATTTGCTACTGCTAGTTCAGATGTGAAGTGGTTAATATTTGTTATGCACTTAAAATCTCTTTATGGTAAATGGTACAGGGAATTAATTTCCTATATACACAGAATGTATCAAGGAGATCAAAGAACTTCAGAAGAGGTCCCATATCCAGCTAACAGATCTGTGTCTGTTTGTGCTTAGATTGTAAAACTTCAGAAAAACCTCAAATTTCTCATGTTACTCTGAAGCAAGAAATGTGATTTCTTGGTGAATATCTCACTAAGTAACTCTCTTTTGCTAAATAACAGACTCTTAAGATAACCTTTACCTGTCCTTTAGTTTAAGACTTCAAAGAGAAGTGTAGTCAGATTTATCATTGTGATTCATTCTCTAACATTTTCTCTGCTAGGAGAGAGCCTCATTCTCCTCTGATTGACTGCCTAGGGGAATCTCTGGTATAAAGAACAAACATCCTTTTTAGCAAATAGCCAGATATGACGGTAGTGAGTATGTAGATCGTCTTGCTTATTTTGTCATCCATCAGGGCAGAGATGGAAACATTGTGAGCTGGGAACGTTGAGTTTCGTTTTTACCGGTATTCTTGCCTTTTAGAAGGTATCTGTTAGCAGTAGTTAAAGTAAAATGGATTGCTTCTAAAATTGTGAGATGAGCTATAGGGCAGCATTTCTATTTAATTAGCTTTTTTTCTTTTTGTATTTTCTGCTGAGAAAAATGGAGTGGGACCTAAGCTATCTATTCATTGAAGCATCCAGGTTGCTTAGAATCCTTTTAGGTTAAAAGGTTAGGTTCTTAGGTCAGCTAGGAACACTGTTTATGGGCACTCTAAAAAGTGTAGCTAGATAATTTGTAAATTCAATTTCATGTCAATTATAATCTACTTTTATGCTTCTTTCTGTGCTGTAGGTATTTACCAAGCTCAACCAGAGCTTCTACCTCTAATGAGAAAGATTGGAGGTAAAAAATCTTTTCTACCCACAGGTGGGGATGGAAGACAGCATCTTCTCCCTTCCTTCTCAAAGCATCCAAGCTCCTAATTTTTTATTTATTTGTTTTTGGCTGCCTTGGGTCTTCGTTGCTGCGTGTGAGCTTTCTTTAGTTGCAGCGAGTGGGGGCTCCTCTTTGTTGTAGTGCTCTGTCTTCTCATTGCGGTGGCTTCTCTTGTTGCGGAGCACAAACCCTAGGCGCATGGGCTTCAGTAGTTGTGGCACGTGGACTCAGTAGTTGTGGCTTGTGGGCTCTAGAGCGCAGGCTCACTAGTTGTGGTACACGGGCTTAGTTGCTCTGCGGCATGTGGGATCTTCCTGGACCAGGGCTCAAACCCATGTTCCCTGCATTGGCAGGCAGATTCTTAACCACTGCACCACCCGGGAAGTCACCAGGTTCCTAATTTCAAAATCATATATTCTTTCTCCACTTCTAATCTAATATTAAATTATATTGACTTTGTCAATATTTTTTTCTATTTGTTCCCCACTTTCCATTACTATTGTCATTATCTTAGCCCAAGCCCGCTTACTTCATTCATTAAATGTGTACTCTGCATTAATTTATTCATTCCACAAGTATTTATTATTTACATACTATGTACTAGGGATTAGCAGCTGGAAATACCAGCAATAATCAAGATGAAACCTCATATCAGGTACAATCTTCTTAACTGAGTCACTGCAAAATCCTTCAGATAGGTCTTTTATGTAGTCTCTCTCCCTACATTACATTAAAAACACTACCGCCAGTTTAATTTTGTGTAATGCTTCATTCTGGCTTGCAGGACCAAGAGTGTGTGGCCCTAGTCTTCTCTCCAGGGTTATCTCACATTATTCTCTTAATTTTCCTACATTTTGGGTAAATTCATCTGCTAGGTATGCCACCATGATCCGTGGCCTTTCCTGGTTTCAGCGGTTATGTTGTTCTTTTCATATGGATTTCCCCTCCCGCAAACCATATGACAAAATCCATCAACTTTTAAAGTTCTCTTTAATGATCACTTTCTTCAGGAAGATTTTCCTGATCTCCCTCCTCCTTCCTCTTTGGCAGATCCTTGGGATTTGTTCTCCAGCATTGGTTTTTATTATCTAGCTATCTAAACTCTGTCCCGACACATTCTGAATTGCTTACGTAACAACCTAGAAAGGAAGCTAAACTTGCCCTAAGCAGTTGTCAGCAACTGTCCCGGCAGTTTTTCTCTTATTTCTGGAACACTCTTGTTCTCTGCCAGTTCTCCTCGGACTCTGCCAGTTCTTTGCCCATCTCTGTCCTCTTTTCTCTGCACCTCCACACCAAACCTGGTTTTTAGGTATTTCTACTTGTTCTCTTGGCATTTGATAGTTGATTCCCCATACTGGATTTTGAACTAGTTTGTGTGTCATTTTTTTCTTAAAGTGGATATTCTTGGGTAAGATCCTGCTTGTATTCTAGTCTCTTCAAATTCCAATCTTCCTTGGAGCCAAACCAATGCTAACCTTCCCCTCTCTATTCTCCCAAGGTGGGGAGGTGGTCAATCAATTATCTTTTTCTCACACTCTTTTCCCTTTTTAATTTTTTTAATTTTTAATTTTTTAAATTGTTTTCCCTTTTTTAAAATCAAAAAAATTAATTGTGGGAAAATACATGTAACATAAAATTTACCATCTTTATCATTTTTAAGTGTACAGTTCAGCAGTGTTAAGTATTGTTGTGCAACCAATGTCCAGAACTCTTTTCATCTTGCAAACTTTCTTTGTATTTTTAAACAGCTATTTATTTGCTTGCTTTACCTCGTTTATTAGACTGGACATTTCTTGAGGACAAGGCTGTGTTACTGACTTTTGTATCCCTTATCAAACTGCCTGTTATAATCAATGAATAACTGCTTCATAAAGTTGAATTGACCCAAGCTTCCCCTGTGTTCTCATCTAATGTGCTCTCCACAGGAACGTTGCTTTGCTAACAGACCTAGATTCTGCCATCAGTGAAATAGAGTGCATCTTGAAAACATTTCCACTTATGTAAGAAAGGGAGATGAACGTCAACAGAGTTAGAAGTTGGCCTAAGCGGTATTGCCTCTGCTTAGGAGGTTTTGCTTTTTGGCTTAACTGTTACATGGCGCTGTTGTGTTTGTTCTGGGAGATGGGAAAGCTGTTTTATTTATTTTAAGAAGGCAGAAAGCCAGGAACACATAATTGAAAGGAAGTTTCTGTGCTGACATATTATTATTGTAACTAAGATGGTTACAAATAAATTGAAACTTCCTTTTGTTTGAAGTGGTTGATGTGAACTGGAGTTTAATATTTTACACTCGTGAAGTTGCCAAGTGACGAATACTTTCATGATTCCTGTTTTTTAAAAAAGCCTCTAAATTTACACTCTACTAGTAATGTGTTTCTTTACATAACAGCCTCACAGAATTATACTGTACACGTCACCCCTGTTCTCCAGACTTAGGGGAAACCCATTATCTCCCTGCTCCCTGTCCATATCTTTGAAGGTACTCAGAGGGCTTATGTCTCATATAGTCACCTCTAGTTCCATATTCCTGCTTCTGGAATTCTTTTTTTTAAAAAATAAATTTATTTATTTATTTATGGTTACATTGGGGCTTCGTTGTTGGGTCTTCATTGCTGCGTGAGGGCTTTCTCTAGTTGCGGTGAGCAGGGGCTACTCTTTGTTGCAGGGTGCGGACTTCTCATTGCTTTGCCTTCTCTTGTTGCAGAGCTCGGGCTCTAGGCGCACAGGCTTCAGTAGTTGTGGCACACGAGCTCAGTAGT
Organism: Eschrichtius robustus; assembly: GCF_028021215.1. NCBI lineage: Eukaryota > Metazoa > Chordata > Mammalia > Artiodactyla > Eschrichtiidae > Eschrichtius > Eschrichtius robustus. The sequence goes on from NC_090826.1 coordinate 56,597,221, forward strand.
TGTGGCTCGTGGGCTCTAGAGCGCAGGCTCAGTAGTTGTGGCACCCGGTCTTAGTTGCTCCGCGGCATGTGGGATCTTCCCGGACCAGGGCTTGAACCCGTGTCCCCTGCATTGTCAGGTGGATTCTCAACCACTGTGCCACCAGGGGAGTCCCTGGAATTCTTTTTCTTGTCTGCATTTTGTCTCTTGTGGCTTTGTTCTCTTTCCTCTACCCAAAATGTGCCCCCAAACATCCCATTTTCCTTGATTTCTCAAAAATACCAGGCAGCTGTCTAGAAGAGGTATTTAAATGGAGAAAGAGGTAGCACAGAGGTGGAGGTTACCTTACATAATAATGGTGCAAAACATTTTAAAATCAGATTTTAGGCACACTGTTCTTAAAATTCCTTAACCACTTTTACCACTGGAAATATTTTGGGGACTGACTTCACTCTTCAATTTCCAGGGTCTCTTGAAATATCACTGATTTCTTTCCACTTCCTTTTTTGCTCACCTCTGGGCCCCTAATCTCCTTCTGCAAGTTGGTTCTTGGAATATCACTCCCTCCAAATTTTGTCCTCTGTTTATCTTGCCCAAATTTCTATCTATCTTGCCCTGGGACTATCATTCCATAATTATAATGGCAAATATTTTTTGTTTGTTTTTACTAAAAAGATAATTATCTTCCTGAAAGGAATTTAGTTTTAAAAAAACTTTTGTTTTAGAACAGTTTTAGACCTAAAGAAAAATTGCAAAGATAGTACAGAGAGTTTCCATGTACCTTGCACCCAGTTTCCCTTATTATTAAGATCTTACATTAATATGGTTCCTTTGTCACAATCGATGTGCTGCTATTGATACATGATTATAACTTAAGTACATACTTTATTCAGATTTCCTTAATATTTTCCTAATATCCCCTTTCTGTTCCAGTATGCCATCCAGGATACCACATTACATTTAATTGTCATGTGTACTTAGACTCTTCTCAGCTATGATAGTTTCTAAAACTTTATTTTTGATGACCTTGCCAGTTTTGAGAAGTACTGGTCAAGTATTTTGTAGAATGTCCCTCAAATGATATTGTGTGATATTTTTCCTCATGATTACACTGGAGTTATGTGTTTTTTTGGGGAAGACCACAAAGGTAAAGCGTGATTTTCATCAACGTGACTTATCAATGTGGATGTTGACCTTGATCACTTGGCTGAGGTAGTATTTATCGGGTTTCTCCACAGTAAGTGTATTCTTTTATCCCCCTTTTCATATTGTACTCTTTGGAAGGAAGTCACTATGGGTAGCCTACACTTAAGAAGTGGGGAATTATGCCCCACCTCTACCTAAATTATTTAGAGTCCTTCTGCATGGTAGATTTGTCTCTTCTCCCTCATTAATTTATTTATTCAATCATTTATTTATATCATTTGGACTCATGGATATTTATTTTATGCTCTGGGTTATAATCCAATGCTACTTTACTTATTTTGTTGCTTAAATTGTTCCATTTTTAGCCATTGGGAGATTTTTCCATTGACTCCTGGGCTCCTGGTTCTCTTTGACATGCTCCTATCATTGTGGGGTTTTTGGTTTTTTATTTGTTTTAGGACTTCCTTACTTTCTGGTATTATGAGATGTTCTGGTACATCTTGTACATTTCCTGCTCCAGCTACAGAATCATTCATTTCTCCAAGGATTCTTAGTTCCTTTTACTAGATAATGGTATTAGAAACCTAGATCTAGGTGCTAGGTGTGTTCATTGCTACTGAGTTGTCATGGCTTCTAGGCCCTTTCAGCTGACAGAGCAAGGAAGTATATGTGTGTATACTAATACTTATGTATACTTATATCTATAAATATTTATGTTTGTATCAACCTATATCTGTATTAAGCTAAACATGAGTTCATACTGATGTCTCCAGCTCTAATCCATTACCACATGGATCATTCTAGTCTTCTCTTCCCACTCTGACGGTGAGAAACCTGGCTCTTGCCATCTGCTGTACATTTACTTAATTGTTCATGTATAGTAGTTTCAGAATTGTTAACCTGTTCCCCCATGGAATGCAACTTTATTAGCTAGAGTGCAATGTTTATGTTCAATTTCTTTTGCCTTTAGTATTAAGCCTCCTCTCACTTCCAAAGATACTTAAGGCTGCACCTTTCTCCCTAACTCCCTTCAGTGAGGTTGTTTCATATATTTGTAATATAGTTAGATGGTTTTTTTCACATTCTGAATTCCTTTCTGAGATCCCCTAAATAATTTTCTAAAATTTGCACACATAAAAGTTCATTCATCATGCTTAAAGTTCCATGGATTTTGACAAATGCATAATCCAAATGATATCCATGAGTACTACCATAAAGGATAATTTTAATGTCCTAAAAAGGTCCTTGCGCTTCACCTATCCATTTCTTGTCCCCTGCCTCTGAACCCTAGGAACCACTGATTTTTTACCATTTTATACTTTTGCCTTTTCCAGATGTCATATAATTGGTATATAGTATATAAAATTTTCAGACTGACTTTTTTTCCTGAGCAATATACATTTGACTTTAATCTATGTTTTCTTCATGACTTGATAGCTCATTTCTTTTTACTGTTGAGTAGTATTCCATTGAATGAGTGTACGTGTATCATTTCCCTTTTCCCCTGAAGAACTTGTTATAATATTTCTTGCATCTCTAGATCTGCTGGAGATGAATTCATTCAGTTTTGTCCATTTGAAGTCTTTATTTCTCCTTCACTTTTGAAGTATAATTCCACTGGATATAGAATTCTAGGTTTTTGGTTTTTTTTCTTTCAACACTGAAATATTTCATTCCACTTTTTTCTTGGTTGCATGATTTCTGATGAGAAGCCCTTTGTAATTCTTAACCTTGTTTCTCTATATAGGTACATTGTTTTTTCTCTTTTGGCTTTTTAAAGATTTTGTCTTTGTCTTTGCTTGTCTGTAGTTTGAATATGATATGCTTATTTTTTTAAAAAAATGTTTTCTGCTTGATGCACTCTGAGCTTCCTATGTTTTGGTCTGATGACTTTCATTATTTTTGGAAAATTTTTATCCTTTAATAATTTCTTTGGTTCCATTATCTCTTTCTTCTCTCTCTGCCATTACAATTTCACAAATATTACCCTTTTGAAATTGTCCCATATGTCTCAAATGTTCTGTTCTGGTTTTTCATTCTTTTACCTCTTTGAATTTCAGTTTAGGGAATTTCTATTGACCTGTATTCAAGCTCATTCTTTTCCTGGCTGTGTTAAGTCTGTTGATATGCCCTTTGAAGGCATTCTTCATTTCTATTACAGTGTTTTTGATTTCTAGCCTTTAAAAAATTCTTTCTTAGAGTTTCCATCTCCCTACTTATATTACCGACCCTTGCATGTTGTCTGCTTTTATTTTTCCCATTATAGCTCTTAATATATTGTTCATAGTTGTTTTAAATTTCTGGTCTGATAATTTTGACATTTGTGTCATATTTGAGTCTGTTCCTGATAATTGTTTTCTCTCTTTAGACTGTGTTTTTCTTGCTATTTGTCATGTCTTGTAATTTTTTGTTGAAAGCTGGACATGTTATATTGGGCAATAGGAACTGAAATAGATAGGCCTTCAGTGTGAGGATTTATATTAACCTGGTTAAGATTAGGGCTGTTTTTAATATTTGCCATAGCAACATGTACCAGAAGCTTCGAATTCCTCTAGTATTCTGGTTTTTGTCTCCACACTTGATTTAGGGCTTCCCTAACTGCTGCTTCTCATAAAGAGCGTGTTGTTCAGCCATGCCTCTGGGAGACCAACCATAGACTTGAAGGCAAGTTGATTATATTGTACTTCTTTCATCCTGGAAGGAGAGCAATTACATATTTACTGTAATTGACACATAGTCCAGGTATTGTTTTGTCTTTCCTACCTATAGTGTGTCAGCCAGCACCACTCCATGGGGGCTTAGGGAGTGTTTAATACACTGAAATAGCAGCTAATAAAATACTGCATTGGATTAATGGGCGGACTTTACAGCAAAGAAGAGGTGGCAGTGGGCACATGACCATGGGGCCATTGGCTCTTTCATATTCTGTACCATTCAAAAGCTGCTGGCCTGATGGAGTGTTGCAATGACATTTGAAGGGGCAGCTGTGGTGACAGCTTAGAGATGATGCCTTGCAAAGATGAAGTGTTATCCTCCAGGATATCCTGGATATCCTCCAAAGTTCACTGATACACACCCTGCACTAATTATTATTATATAGTGCTGTACTCTCAGTCAGTAGAATACGTGAGAAGCAAGGAGTAGAAGTAGGAATTTCCCTGTTTACCATCACTCCCAGTAATCCATTTGGTAAATTTATGCTTTTACAGGGCTAGAGTTCCTAGATGTCACACAGGGAACAATTTCTCAGCAAGTCCCTTTAAATGTTATGCTTCAATTAACTCTGGCCACTTTAGGCTTCTCATACCAGGAGACAAGCAGCAAAAAAGAGACACCATCCTGGTAGGGACGATTAACTCCTGGAAGTGGTAGGACTGTTAATGGTGACATCAGGGAAAAATAAATTTAGCATCCAGATAAACCACTAGGTTTCCTCTTGATACTCTCCTGCCTAAGTTGATAGTAAATGTACAAGTGAAATAGCCATGGCCTGAGAAGGAGGTCATGGTAATCAGTGGCTCAGACATATTAAGAATGCAAGTCTGGGTCACCTACAAGTTAAGCTACCTAGACTAACAGAGATGCTAGCTGAGTAGAGGGAATTTAGAATGAGAAGTAGAGGAGCGTAATGATAAGAATCAACTGTGGTCCAGAGACCACCTGCAGTAGTGGAAGCTAGAGTCTGTCCCACAACCCTTCATCTTGAAAGTTTTTCCAAGAGAAAAGACTAACCAGAATTCTGGAAGAGCTCTTCCCAGGTGAGGTAAATTTATTACATGAAGCAAATGGATTCAAGCAGCACAAGATGTGGATTGTAGCAGATGCTGTGTTATGTTGTGCAGATTATACCCTGAGAAATGAGACTCTCATCTCTCCAGCTGCCAGGGGTGCTGACATCACACAGCTGAGTCCAACCCTAAGACTAGCCATTGGAGAGAGAAAGCCAACCCACCCAAGATTACACCTCCACCTCAGGAGCAACCCGCATCCCATGGCTGATCAACGTAGACAGTATAAAGCCCTTTCCCCTCTCCTCTGTGAGAGACATCTCATATGGGTCACCCCAGCTTCAGAGTTCCTTGTGAAGTTGTCTCAGGCATCTGTGGCAGCTGAGTTGCGCTTCTTCTTTCCCAGCTGTCCAATCCTGTTTCCCTCATTCCTTTGCAGGCAGTGTTCTGTGGATCACTCCCCAGTAAATCACCTGCATGTCAATCTCCATCTCTGGGTCTGTTTCCCAGGAAACCCAATCTTTGACACACAACGAGGGGACCTGAGAATATATAAAGATATTTCAGCTTATCTTAATCTTTTCTTTCATGAATGAGCTTAAATCTCAGATGGTAGGAATGGTGGGTTGAAGGATAGAAAATAAAGATGATATAGGGAAATGACCAAAGTATTGGAACCTGTGGTAAGAATGAGACAAAATAAGAGGATATTAATCAAAAATGGGCCTAGTGGTACTGAGTCTAGAAAAACAGATAAAATATGATGGAGATCATCCAGGGAATTATTGAAGGGATTGAAAGAGAGTAATAGTGAGGTGCTGTACAGACCAGATTGTTAAAGAAAGAAATTTCTGGGTTAACTTTACACCAAAACTGAACACACAAGTGATATCAGCCTGCAGTGTCTTCCTCTGAGGACTGTCTGCCTATTTTTGCTGTATGAAGGATTCTAAAGGGTCAAATGGGAAGTCTCTGTCCCATCTTACCAAGTGGGGGTGTGTGTGGAAAGGGTAGGTCAGCTGGTCGGGTAGTGAGTAGGTGGTGTTTTGAGAGTTTCTGTTTTGTTTGTAGACATTGGGGTGACTTAATCCTTGCTAATATCACACTTTCTTGGAGTGGGGTGAAAAGATGGCCTGTCAAAGTGTCAGGGTCATGCTATCCATCCTAATAGAGCCAAAACTCCTTGGAAAATTCAGCAGTGCTCTTCTCTGGCACTTGACACTTCAAATGATGGATAGTTTTCCCCACCTTTTCAATTTCACTGTCATTGTCATCAGTTTCTCCTGATCATAGAGTCTTTGTCTGATAACTCAATGGGCTAATAGGAAATGAGATTTATCACATCGGTGTGTTGTGTACTAGTCAGCTCGACTGTAACCTTCGGAGAGCAGGAATCATGTCTGTTTTGTTCATTGCTGGTTGTCCAGCCCTGTGCCAGATCTTGGCTATGAGTAAGTGCTCAATAAATTCACTGTAGCACAGTGAATTTTGGGCAAGTCATTTAATGTCTAAGATCTTCTGTTTCCACATCTATTGGAGTGGGAAGAAAAGACTCATTTTACTTTCTTCATTATCTATGTGCAGCATTTTAATATTTAAAAGAAACAACCACCTGTAAAATCAATTCTTTTATAAAAAGCCCTGAATCAAACCATTTAGATTTGAAAGGGAACATGTAGCCCACTCTCACATGTGGTGCAGAAATACTTTCTGTTGTATTCCTGACAAAGTTATTCAGCTTCCACTTAATACATTGTTCCAGTGACTGGCAACCCAGTCTGCCCTAATGAGCTCCACTGTCAGAGAATTCTAGAGCAGTGATACACGAGATGTGGTCCTAGGACCAGCAGCACCAGCACAACCTGGGATCTCATTAGAAATGAAGAATCTTGGGCCCTACACCAGGCCTGAGTCAGAATCTGCATTTAGCAGGATCACCTGGTGATTCATCTGCACATTAAAATTTGAAAAGTATTGCCCCAGAGTTTTTGTTTATAATATCGATCTGAAAGTTTATTCTTTATAGTCTCCACTCATTAGTCTCAATTTAGTTTCTCTTAACTTTATATAAATTCAGTCTATTCCTTATTCCACATGACAGCTGTTCAAATATTTGAAGGCAGAATCCAAATTGTTCTTGGGCTGGACTCTTCTCAGATTGTGAAGGCTGGAACCCTTCCTGTCCTGAGCTTTCCCATAGTACCTTTGTCCTGCAGGATTGTTTTAACAAGACTATCAGTCTGTAACTGAAGCATTTATGAAAGGAAAGGCAGGCTACCTCATCCCTTTGCCTTCAAGATTGGCGGAATGCAATGAACAAGAAAGAACATTTGAGCTGATTGTTTATACACTCAAGCTTCAGGGCATATAAACAGGATGAAACCACTTATCTCACCCTATCTCACCCGTACTGATTGTTTCCTACAGATTGTGGCATTTTCCTAAATTTACTATCTTTTCAGGGACAGTTGTTCGAGTTCAGTCTTCTCTTTTCTAAACTAAAAACACCCTGTTTATTTAACTACCTCTTGTATAGCAGGATTGGAATGGAAACTTTTTGAGAGAAGGGATAAAGTCTTACTCATATTTATATTTTAAATTTCAAGTTAGATCAGTGCACTTAGCACATAATATGCTATTAATAAATATTTTTTGAATACACAAATGAATTAATGAATAGGGGAATAAATGTAGTCGTAGGCCTTTGTTACCATCTTTCTAAAACATGTTAGTGTCTTGTGGCCGTGAAAAAATGTGGCATCATGAATTGGGCAGAATACTCCAATGTGTTGCATGATTATTTTAAAGTAGTGGTATTATTAATTCCCCTAATTTAGACTTTATGCTGTGATGAGCTCAGCCTAATAATGACAAAAGAGAATAGCTTGTTTAGAAATTTGCTTTAAAGGGCATTTTTAGAGTTTTTTCCTTTTGGATCTGAGGGGGCTTTCCAAGATTAGGAATGCTCTTCTGGTTAAATAAACTGCTGAGATATTTCCCCTTACCTCCTTCCCATCATTCTTTGCTTCCTGATTCTTCTGTCTGAAACCACTTCCTTCACCTGAAATCACTTCTTCATTAAGTATTAACTATGAAAAGAAACTGTGGGGAGAGTAGTAAGTGCAAAGCAGATGGGTAAACATAATGGTCCAAGAAAGGTGATGATGAAATATGACATTTTCTGGTGTTGGAAAGGGTAGAGACAGAGGAATGGGAAACAGACTGGTTCCTTTGCCATGGCAACAATAAGTGCATTTATTATATAAACAGAAGGAGGAAAGGCAATTATTTGGTCCCTATGCTTTTCTTTCCTAATCCTGTGGTTCTCCGGTTTTTGGTTTAGTTTAGATTCTCAAAAGATGGCAGCCAGTTACCTTGCAATGACATTGATCATTTCCTTAAATGCCCAAGATGTGCAGGTATACACTTGACTTTAATATTTTACTATTAAAAATAAATAAGGATTTCTTTAAAAGCTCATCAAAGAATAGCTTGTGTCCTATGTTGTCAAGCACAGAAGAGTGCCCTCTTTAAAAGTTTGTATCTTTATTTTGATACAATAAACTTACAAGCAGGAATCAAGGTACCTTTTTCTTTCCAATTCAACATCATTAGAAAATTGTCTGATTCATTCATGTATGTCTCAAGGTTAAATGGTCATCAGTGAGTGTGCGACAGAGAAACACTAAGTGATTCTAGTTTAAAAGGAAAACCAATGTGCATTGAGTAGCTGCACTTGATAGATAGTTCAAAAAGGTACTTTCCTTTGCTATGTCAATATGCACCTGATGCTCTCTGGTACCAGTGGGAAAAGGAAAGCTATTAAATGTTTATGATAGTGAAACACTGTATTTTAGGAGATAGGATAAAGGGCGGGGGCTGGGGGGGTATACAGCAAACCAACTGCAATCCAAGAATACAGTACGTTTCCCAAAGAGAATTGGCATGTTTTCACAATATTCTTCCCTTTCTAGAAGGGGCTGTGCAAAATTGAAAAATGTAATAAGTTTTCTGAATAATCCAAAATTTGCAACATGAGCTATAAGATAGATTGGGGTAAGTTTCTTACACAGCTAAATATAGTACTACCATATGATCCAGAAATTGATTCCTAGGGATTTACCCAGCTAAGTTGAAAATTTATGTCCACACAAAAACGTGCCTGTGAAAGTTTACAGCAGTTCTACTCATAATCATCAAAACCTGGAAATAACCAAGATGTCCTCCAATAGGTAAATGGATAAACCAACTGGTACGTATATACAATGAGGTACTATTTGGCAATAAAAAGAATGAGCTATCAAGTCACACAAGATATGGATGAACGGTAACTGTATATTTCTAGGTGAAAGAAACCAGTCTGAAAGGGTTACATACTCCATGACTTTATATTCTGGAAAGGCAAAATTGTATATAGATAATAAATAGATCAGTTATTACTGGAGTTTTGGGAGGAGGGAAGGTTGAATAGGTGAAGTACAGAGAATAATGGTGGTGAAATCATTCTGTATGATACTGTAATTGCGGTACCTGACACAATGCATTTGTCAAAACTCATAGAACTCTACAGCACAAAGAGTGAGCCTTAATGTATGCAAATTTAAAAAAATATTTAGGAGGTCGAGGGATCTCAGGATGGAATACAGACCATGACAAAATAATCTAACTATGTTTTAAAAGTATGAATAAAACCTCAGTGTAAGGGGGTTAGGGGAAAAGTTGGCTGACCTAAAAAACTTTGGAAAAGAGTGGAGTAAAAAAAACAATCGTGCATAAGCACTGTACTCCAGTTGATAAAGTCTTCCATGGGGGAATGGGTTGACAATTCTGAAACTACTATGGTTGTATAATGGAATTAAAAAATTAAGTAAATGGATGTCAACTAGTAGGAGACAGGTTTCTTACTGTTGGAGTGAGAGTTTATAGGCAAGCAAGGAGAGGAGAAAGGAATGATCCCTGAGAATATGGCTTAGATTTGGAGACATAAGTATGAATTCATGGTTACCTTACCATAGATACAGATGTTTACATATACATGTGGGGATTTTATATATATGGATTAGCTATATGCACATATATTTTATTTTTTTGTTCTGTCAGCTGAAAGGGCCTAGAAGCAATGTCACATGTATCACCCATATATTTGATTCTAATACTATTCTCCAATAAAAGGAACGAGGAATCCTTGGAGAAACGGCTGATTATAAGGAAATATACAAGATGAGCCAGGAGCATCTTAGAGTGCCAGAATGTGTAGACATACCAACAAAAAATATACCAATATTAATGGGGCATATCAAGGGAGACAAGAGCCAATGGAAGGAATTCCTAATGGCCAAAGTTGGAACAATTTGAGTAATAAAATAAATTAAGTAGTATTGGATTATAATCCAGAATATTAAATAAATATCCACGAGTCCAGGCTAATGTAAATAAATGATTAACTAAATAATTGTGAGAGAATAGATAAATCTCCCATGCAGAATTCCAAATAATTTGTATAGATCCTCTGTCCTTAAGGAGGTGGAACAAAGCTCCCTAGGTCTTAAGTGTGGGTTATGCATATTGACTTCCTCCCTAAGAATGCAGTATGGAAAGGGGGAAAAAGAGAAACTTTATAGTGGAGAAACCTGATCAACACTATGTCAACCAGGTGCTCAGGATGGTAATGTCATGTTGGTAGTATGTACTCCTGATATGATGTGATGAGAATAGCCCTTTACCTGTGATATTCCCACATAACCTCTAACCATGGTCTAAGCATGAGAAAAACATTAGACAGATCTAAGCATGAGAAAAACATTAAACAGAGGGATATTGTACAAAATAACTGACAAGTATTCCTCAGTACTGTCAAGGCCATCAAAAACAAGAAAATTTTGAGAATTCATCTCAGCCAAGAGGAGTTTACAGAGATGTGGTGACTAATTGTAATGTCGTACCCTGGGTGGAATCCTGAAGTATGGACTTTAGTTAAAATTGTCTATCAATATTCATTCATTGATTGTGACAAATGCATCATACTAATGTAAAATGTGAATAACAGGAAAGTCTGGGTATGAGGTATATGGGAACTCTACTATCTTTACAACTTTTCTTTAAAATCTAAAACTGAAATAGAACATTTATTTAAAAATTCCTATTCCAAGTTTCACCCCATAGTGTTAAATCAGAATGTCTGGGGTGTGAACTAAGCATCAGTATTTTATTTTTTAAGATCCCAAGTGATAACAACGTGTAGTATAGTTTGGGAACCTCTGGGGTAGAAGTCTCTGAGGCATAGAGGCTGTATTTTGGCATTCCTTAATTTGCTCAAAATGTTCCAAACTAAATAAAAGTGTTGAGTGTTGCTTCTATTTTATACCTACATGAAATTGAATTTTTAATAATGAGTGTGGTAAAAATAAAGTACTGGAACAAGTTGCCCATTTGAGCACCACTTGATGTCACACTATTGACTATGGAGCCACTAATTGACAAATGTATCAAGCATATAATTACAAACAATATTATATCTTAAAATAAAATTTCTCTTGTAATTTTCCTGCAATTGAAGTGAAAAAAGAAATTCACATGTATACTCTTTCCTCTGTCTGGTCCCATTCCCCCTCACCAGAGTATATCATTATGTTCTAGTGGACCCATTTCCCACCCTTTTTTGACTTGTTCTGTGCTCCCTGAGGCTGACTCTATCAGTTGCAATATGCAGGACCCCTTGCCCTCTGATTTCCAGTTGGGTTCATGCAGGATGGAGGAGACGGATAGGTTATTGTGAGCCCCACTCTTTCCCTTCCTCATCATGGTTCTGGCAGTGGCTGCGTTTGTCCTAAGTCCAGTTTCTGTCATCTCCAGCTCTCACTTGGCTCCGGAGACACTGTCCTCTTTCTTCAGCCCTTCAGGCCCCAAGGAAGTAATGGCTTCCTGCTGTGGCTAGTCTCTGGGTAACTCATCATCTTTTGTTGGCTTTTTAAAAATTTTTGCCTGCACCTCAGTAAATAGTCTCTTCACTGAAATATTTTTAGTTTAACCCTTAGAAGGTGCCATCTGTTCCCTGTCAGAATTATGATGGAAACAGTGCATAGTTGTCTACTCTTTGTACTTGGAAATGATGACCACTGCCCCTTTTTTTAAAAAGTTCGTATAATGTCCTGCATACTACTTTGGCCTTAAAATGTCCTTTATTTTGTGAAGGGATGCGAGTAGGAGAGAACATTATTTTCCCTAAATCTTTACTTGGCAAAGAAAAAGTTGGCAAACCTATGCTGGTTCACCACACATTTTTGAAATTTCGCTTTTGAAATCCAGAGTCTGGGAACCATTGATCTAAATGAGTATTTGACTTTGAAACATTCAGGGAATTCAGCTGTAACTCATCTTACCACAAGAATCTACAAATCTAGTGAAAGTTGCCAATGTGAAAGTTGTCATGGCAGGCACTCAAGTTACTGGGGTTCTGTTGTTTGCATAACTGATTGTCCCACTCCTGATAAAGAGGGAAACAGTATCAGGGGAAAATAGAAGGAACTATAAAAATTGAAGTGGTTATCTTCTGCATCTTTCAGTATCGCATGTCATTGGATATCTGATTGGGGAAGGGATAGAGGAAGAAGATATGGGTGCATCTGGAAGTTTTTGCAAGAAGTTGAAAATACTCTTCCATCAATTGTGGAGTTTTGGTGATAGTGACTTAGAACTTCTATCTTCACAGATCCAGAAATATTTGTATTTGTTTTATTATAAATAGTTACAGAGGCTCATTTATAAACGACTCCATCACTAAGCAACACGCGTTGGACATTTGTGTTTATTGGTGTTTCAAATGGAGTATGTTTCATGATGTCAAGTACAGCCAGTATACAACTGAAACACAATCTTTGAAGTGCCCTGTGCTTGGGCTAGGTAGAGGAACATAGGGTATATATTTATCACAGTTCAGTCTCCTTGACTTTAAAATTATTCTATGTTGGGAATGTGATATCCTTCTTTGTTGTATTTTATCACATTTAATTTGGACTGCGAAGGCATTAACATGTGATTGGGGTTTTGTTTGCTTGTTTGTTTTCACCCATTTAAAACATTCTTTTGTTTTTATTCTCATTACTTTCTCTTTTTATCATTTAACATAAGAAAAGACACAAAGCAACTTTTAAAATTCATTCTTTGCTTTATATACTTTTTTTTAAAATACATCTTTATTGGAGTATAATTGCTTCACAGTGCTGTGTTAGTTTCTGTTGTACAACAAAGTGAATCAGCCATATGCATACATATATCCCCATATCCCCTCCCTCTTGAGCCTCCCTCCCACCCTCCCTATCCCACCCCTCTAGGTCGTTGCAAAGCATCGAGCTGATCTCCCTGTGCTATGTGGCTGCTTCCCACTGCTTTATATACTTTTAAAAGGGAGCTTTAGAAGGGCTTTGTCATAGAGAAGAATTTTTTTTTTCCACACAGTTAAAATCCAAACACAATCTATTGTTCACATAACATGAAAGAAGAATTGGTAAATTCAAGGATTTTCTTTCTCTTTACATTTCTACCACTGAAATAAATGAATAGAAACTTTAAACCTTGATATATTTCCTCCTTTCTCTGGTGGCAAAGACCAATAGATGCAAAGCCTGGGAATGTCAGTAACTATGTTTCCTACCTTGTAGAGAGATTTAGTCAGTAAGAGGGAACGAAGCCCACCCCTGTTGGGAAGCAGAGATAAGACATGGAGAAATTACTGGTGGTTTTAGGGTTCTTGAAAACCAGCTACGTGTCTGCTCTTTCTATTATTTGACTGTTCGATTCTACCTGATTCCATGAAATAAAAATTCCCCTTCTTGGCTAAGCTATTATGTTGGATTAGCTAATTTAGATTGAATTAGTGTAAGTAAAAAGAGAGGCTTAAGGAAAGATCCTGAGGAAGTTCACAGAATTAAAAGAAAAGTTGATCAGCGAGGCTTCAAGAAGACAGGAGCTGGCACTCATGGCGGGGACCCAGTGCCTAGGGCCAGGAGTTAGGTACCATCAAGACTCACTTTTCCCTCATGTGGCCTCTGTGGAGGAATAGTTTGATATATTACCTGCCATGTTTTTTCCCAGGTATTTACCCCTTAGCCCTCTTCCATTCATGGGCATTTTTGTGTCCATTGCCACAGAAGGAGATGTTATAGCAGGCTGTGTTTGAGTCTCAGAAACACCGACCAGGAGCCAATTCAAGCTCTGAACACTAAGAGAGCTTTCCCAAGTTAGGGGGAAAAGAAGAACACCAAGAGGGAAGCAGGGAGAGCTAAGTCGGTGTACCCCTGAGAAAGAGGCCCTGCACCCCGTAGATGACTCCATCACTAAGCAACACACAATGACAGTTTGTGTTTATTGGTATTTTAGATCAAATACGTTTCATCCTATCCAGTACGGCCAATCTATAATTGAAACAAAATTTTTGAAGTAACCTATGAAGTTTATATCAGAGGATTGAACCCTAAGGGAGAGCAGTAACAGACACTCCCAATGAATCTAGGGGGACTCCAAGAACCGAGGAATCACAGAGTAGGAAGAGCCATTGCCCTTTAACCTAGATAGAGCTAGGGGTGGAGAGAAGGCCGTAGGGCTCTTGGCAACTTGGGGCAGCATGGGGTAGTATGTAGGAATCGCTGTGTGATGAAGGCAGTCAAGTCTAAAGCAGCCTCATAGAGTTCCAACTTGACTCACTTAAGGTATAGGAGCAGTAGAATAATTCCTGAGAGTAGCATAGATAATAGTTCTGGGCCTTGTAAAGCCTCACCAAGGTGCCTATAGCCCAGAGTGGTATTTGGTGAACACCTCTTAGTGTACTTCAGAAAGGCTTCAGGGGCAAGCAAGGAGAGTCATTGATCCTGAAGTGACCTTTGGCATGGACCCATGTAGATCAACACCTGAAAAACAGACAGGATGACGATTCAACAGATGCCAGATTCAACAGATGACAAAGATCAGGACCTTTGCTTATCCTGGGTCCTGTTTTCCTTCCCCTCCAATTGTCCCCTGCTTAGAAGTTAAGAAAAGGAAATAGGACCCGGAATTTATTGGGGTTTAGCTTCTATTAGTTGGTAAAACAGGACTTCACTGAAGAAATTAAGCTCACTGGCATAAAAATAATTGACACACTTTCTCAACACCTGCTTATGTGGCTTCAAATTCAAATTCTGTCTTCTACTGTAGACCCTGTTCATTCATGTGGCAGAGAGCCTGGCTGCTGGCAGCTGCAGCTCACAACCACACAGATTCACCATCTGAGGGGAAAAAGCTCTCGAACACCCCTTTGACTCCCACCCCCTGGAACCCCCAGCCCAGCTCCTGTTGGCAGAGCCTTAGAGAACAACCTTGACTGGCCTTTCTCTAGTCATGTTCCCACCCCACTGACCAACTACAGAGCCAGGCGTGTAAGAGACTATGATAGATCCAGCTCGGATGACGTGCTACGTAGCCTCTGAAGCCAGGATGGTATAACTGGCAGCCCCAACTAGATGCACGTGCCTGGAGTCAGGGAAGAGCAGCTCCTCTGCCAAAAGGAAATACGTTGATCAGAAGAAGAGAAGGGGAGCTTGCTGATAAAATAGTGTCCTCTATAATCTGTTTGTATTGGGTATCTCTCTGGTAGGACCAGGCTAATAAAGGTTTCCTTACTGTTACATTGATACGATCAAGGCAAGTAACTAAAATAATGAACAGGATACTATGTCTTTTACAACCTAGTAGCTCAGAACTAGAATCTGGGCTCTGAAAAAAACAAACAAAAAACCCCACAACACTTAGTCTTTTTCACTGTAGATTTGTGAACTTTGCAATAGCTTAACTATGAGACTTGGTTTATAGGCCAGCGAATACCCAGGTGCTGTTTGCTCTTAAATCCCATTATACTCCTGCAGAGGACAAAGTGCTTTGTGCTATGTGAAAATTGGCCTATAGAATGTGAGTACTAATCATCAGGATTACCAGATATATTGATCACTTTCCTTTAAGGTCCATAGGGACTTAAACTGAAACACAGTTCTATGAAAACATCATTTAGCTGCATGATTCTGAAATGATTCCAGCCAACTGTTCATTCATAGCAGTCTCCCTCGGGCAAC
Organism: Eschrichtius robustus; assembly: GCF_028021215.1. NCBI lineage: Eukaryota > Metazoa > Chordata > Mammalia > Artiodactyla > Eschrichtiidae > Eschrichtius > Eschrichtius robustus. The sequence continues at coordinate 56,613,173 of NC_090826.1, forward strand.
TGTCGAGGAGTAATTTCTCCACGTTTATTCTCTTAACTTTACTTCTTATTGTATTCTTTCAGATGCAAGGAAATAATTACTTTGGCTTAAGCATAAAATTTGGAGAACTTTGTAATTTCTCTTACACCCTGATGCCCACTTCTGGTAAAGAGATAAATAGATACTAAATATGAAGATATAGCATGAAATACTGAAAAAATGTAAAAGATAAATTCCTTGAGGAAAAGTCATATCTTAGTCCAGGTTCTGGTACTAATTTAAAGCTTGGCGTGAAATAAGTTTTATTCTTGGTAGTAAATTGTAAACAAATACTCCAATTGATTTGCCTTTCAACTCATCGTAGCTTTTAGGTCACAGTTGAAATAGCTGCTGTGAAACTATTGGGTGTTTAGATAGGTGCAAGGATGTATTGTACAGCACAAGGAATATAGCCAATATTTTGTAATAACTGTAAATGTAAAGTAAACTTTAAAAACTGTATAAAAATTTAAAAAATAAAAATAAATAGCTGCTGTGAGTTTCATTGGTGTTATATAGCTTTTTAGGTAGTCGGGGGTGATACGATTCTCCCTTATTTATGCTGGTAGCATTTTAAAGAGCAAAAAAAAAAAAAAAAAAAAAAAGAGATGTTCCAACAGATTAGGAGCCTAAAGGAGTTACAGATTGGGTCTGCTATCCAGTGAACAGCACCTGACAGGAACTGGGCTATCCCAGGCCTTAAGGATCATCTGAATGGCTCTAGTTCTCAGGAACAGTTTTCAAAGAACACATGATCTTACATTTCCTCTGATCATATTATCCTTTTAGATAACTTGGAAAGGTACAAATAACTAAGAAAAAAATCTCCTAAATTAGGTAATCTAAAGATAGCCACTGGAAACATTTCGGTGTATTTCTCGTCTTTTTTCCTATGCATATGTAATTTAAAATCCATTGAGATTATGTTACATATATAATTCCTATAATATATATGCATTGGAAATTTAGAATAAAAATCTCCCTTTGGTATGTGACTTTTAAACAGTGCAATAGGTCAATAATCATTGTAAAGTACTTATAAAAAAAATGTTTATTTTTGTTCCTTTTAATTATGCAAATGAAAAACTACAAGATTTGCTTCTTATACTTCAGTCCAATGCATATTAATTGAGCAAATTCTACATCCAATATAATGTGAAAAACACTTTGGGAGATTAAAAACAGAACAAAACATTTATAAGACACAACTTTTGCCCTCAATGCATTTTATATAGATATATGCACAACTAACCATTAGATGAATCAGAGAGTGTTTCTTTATAAAATAGACACTAAATAAATTTCCAAATGATCATAGGCCATAGATAGAAGAGCTCCAGTTTGGGAGATTACAAAGATGGGTCAGTTGAGTTGGATCTTGGTATATGGCTAGGATTTCAACCCACAGATGGTGGTGATGGGTAATGGTTGAAGGAAGGGTGATGTGGAATGAAGGAAACACATTCAGGATGGCATAGCATGAACAAAAGCAAGAAGTGAAAAAAAATGAGTTGACCTCTGTAGTAAAAGAAAACACTGGTAAAGTAAATCTCGGACGATACACTAAAAACAAATTTGAATGGCAGACTGATTTTATATGTATGTTTTTTCTGTAGGCAGTGTAGAACCACAGATACTTTTGAAAAGGGGCATAAAATGATCAGGGCTATACCTTAAGAATATTACATGGGACATAAAATTCCTAGAAGGTATGATATGTCATTTGTGTGTAGGTTGGTGTTTGTATAATGGTTTTCTAAATACCCTTTTAATTTTTTATTATAAATTGATATGTTTTTTCTTTCTATACCCCAAAAAACCTTTTTAGAACTACTTAAAAGAGCATAAGAATTGCCTAAAATATTTTAATGTCTAAACTTCCTTGTCATTAGTATTTGTTTTTATAATTTGCAACTTAGCAATGAAGTGTTCATTTTTTCTGTATATATTTATTCCCTTTGTCTCTCTTTCATGAAATGCTTCATTCACTCAAAAAGCATTTATGGACAACTATATGAATAGAATACTGTGTTACATAATGAGTATTATAGGAACTATGTGCCCTGGATAATTTGGGATAAACTCTGGGCCTGAAGATAGCATTTTAGTAAGGGGAATTTTGAATATCATTCATTTAAGGAAAATGCTAGCACTTGAGATAACCAAACCTTATTAGTTGATACTAATTATCCTGGTTATTAAATATTTGGACATTTAGATTTCTCTTATTCTTTAATTTCCTTTCTAAATTTTTAAAGTGTTTTCTTTCATTGCTTGTTAACCACTTATGATGCATACACATCATAAGCTGTCAAATTACTTAGTGGTTCTTTGAATGCTTAACTGAACTGGTTAAAGTCAAAGCCTGTGTATGTATGTTTAAACAATCTGCATCAATTAATTTTCTTGTTTTAGGTTTACTGATTTACCCCAACTGGATTGAAAATAAGACAGATAGATAGATAGATAGACCTAGATACAATGAAGAACAGATGCTGGCAAAGTAAGTAAAGCAATCGTCACCTTTAGAGGGAAAAAATTGTTCATGCTTTGTGATTCAACTGTACTGTGGGTGGTAGGTAACATTTAAAATATGTAACATCATTTATACACAAAAACTTCTACATATAAATACTCTGAATTTGCAGCTCCAAATCATAGATTATTTGGTGTGCTGGGGGCCTTTATTACCATCACTCTAGTCTAACCTCTTTCCCACCCAATGTTGTCTTACAATATTTCTGATGGACAGTCTTTTAGTCTCTATTTAAAAATATCTAGTGATGAAGGGCTTAATGTCTCACCAGGTTGAGGGGCCACTAGGAGTTGGTGCCCAAGCCTCTCTTATTTTCTCTCCAGGTGGTACTGGAACCTCTCCTTGCCCTCAGCCTGGGCCTTCCCCAGTGGTGTTAAAGATAAGCATGATTCCTTTATCTTCAGCTCTTTTCAGAGGCATCCTGCCCACAGTGCCCAGTCCTCAAGGGGCTCCAGTCAGGTGGCCAAGACTATCACTCATGCAGTTCATGGGGAACCAAAAACCAGCACTAAAATAAAGCTGAATGGTGGAAAAAAATTTTTTTTGAATGCTTGATGTTTTTATCATTCCTTTCATTATCATCCTGTTAAGCTCAGTTTACAACTGAAAAGAAAAAGATAAATATATATTATGCAGTTAACTTACTGAGCATTATCTACAGAATACGTGTGTACCTGTATCTCACATAAGAAAAATGTGATTTCTCAGTATTCATATGACAATTGTTCCATGTAGGAATAATAGTCAACATAAGTACAACTCTATTTTCAGGCCAATCATGCATATTTAGATCACAGCACTCATGGAACATTGCCTCTTAATCCCTAAATTTGCAGTCATAATGTTTTCAGAAATAAATATCATGAAATTGATAAGCTAAAATAAATTCTTAAGACAAATAGCTATGAAACCTGGACAGAAGTCTCCTTAGTTTCTCATCTTCTATAAACAGCTTCACAAATCACTAGGAAAATCAGCCTAGAGATAAACATAATAAACCACATTTCCCATCCATTCTTGAAGTTGATCTTTCTTGAGATGTGATCAAACAGTACCTCTTGTTGAAGACAGAAAGAAGGCCGGACCCTGATACTCAAGCTTTGATTCTGGGTCAGTTTGTTGGCCTGGACTCACCAGGAAGCCCATTTCACTTCTAATGGCTATGAGAGCTAGAAAGTTATTTCTTTGATTTGATTTAAATCTAGCTACCTATGCTTTCTATTCACTGATTTTAGTTTGGTTTACAAGAGCTATATACTGAAAAATCTACCACATCTTTTGATGATTGTGTTTCCAGTGTTTGAGGTAAACTGTAATTCTTGCTTGCTTCCAAAAGCAAATTTTCTCTAGTTTCATTTGGCGTGCCTATTAAAATACAGAGTTCTGGGGACTTCCCTAGTGGTCCAGTGTTAAGAATCTGCCTTCCAACGCAGGGGACGCGGGTCGATCCCTGGTCGGGGAGCTAAGATCCCACACGCTGTGGGGCAACTAAGCCCATGTGCCACAACTAGAGAGAGGCCTGAGCTGCAGTGAAGATCCCACGTGCCGCAACTAAGACCCGACGTAGCCAAAAATAAATAAATAGATATTTTTAAAAAAATACACAGTTCTGTTTCCCCATCTCTGGACACTTTTATTCATTAGGTCTGTGGTGGGCTCCAGGATTTTTGTATGAGCTGTGTTTGCAACTGAGTAGTTTTATCAGCCTGTTTCCTGTATGTAGTAATTTGGAGGTCCAACAGCTTTCTTCCATTTTGTATGCTGTCTCTTTAATTCCAAGCTGGCAGTGTTTCTACTGGTATAAAATTGTCAAGAATCTATGAGGTCTCCTGCATATGTTAAAGGAATTCACTCCAGAAGAACAGAGGCTTGTCTATAGATGTTCCCCAGATAATCCCATCTCTATATTAGAGCTTTGAGGGGAACTATGAGTCAATCTCTCCAGAGAGATTTGTGGGACTGAATACTCTGACTTGTTAATCTTTCTGAAGTATTAGCCAAAGGTTGACCAGCCACATTCTTGGCTTTTTCTCTGCAGAATGCTTTCCTGGTAGTGAATCTCTTAATTTTTGTGTTTTGTTTGAAACTGGATAAGCTGAGAACTTCTCAAATCAAGCCCTGGTTCCTTTTTGTTTGAGTTCTTTCCTCAAGTTGGACAGCCACATGTAAATCGATGAAGTCAGAACACACCCTCACACCATACACAAAAATAAACTCAAAATGGCTTAAAGACTTAAACGTAAGACATGACACCATAAAACTCCTAGAAGAGATCACAGGCAAAACATTCTCTGGCATAAATTGTACCAATGATTTCTTAGGTCAGCCTCCCAAGGCAATAGAAATAAAAACAAAAATAAACAAACGGACCTAATCAAACTTAAAAGCTTTTGCACAGCAAAGGAAACCATAAACAAAATGAAAAGACAACCTACAGGCTGGGAGAAAATACTTGTAAGCGATGTGACTGACAAGGGCCTAATTTCCAAAATATACAAACAGCTCATACGACTCAACAACAAAAAGGAAAACAAACAACCCAATCAAAAAATGGGAAGAAGGCCTAAATAGACATTTCTACAACGAAGAAACACAAATGGCCAATAGGCACATGAAAAGATGCTCAATATCACTAATTATTAGAGAAATGCAGATCAAAACCACCTCACACTGGTCAGAATGGCCATCATTAAAAACTCTACAAATAGCAAATGCTGGAGAGGATGTGGAGAAAAGGGGAACCTCCTACACTGTTGGTGGGAATGTAAGTTGGTGCAGCCATTATGGAAAACAGTAAGGAGGTTCCTCAGAAAACAAAAAATAGAACTATCATATGATCCAGCAATCCCACTCCTGGGCATATATCCAGACAAAACTGTAATCCAAAAAGATACATGCACCCCTATGTTCATAGCAACATTATTCACAATAGCCAAGACATGGAAACAATGTTAATGTCCATTGACAGATGAATGGATAAAGAAGATGTGGTACATATATACAATGGAATACTACTCAGCCATAAAAAAGAACAAAGTAATGCATTTGCAGCAACATGGATGCAGCTAGAGATTATCATACTAAGTGAAGTAAGTCAGAAAGAGAAAGACACATACCATGTGATATCATTTATATGTGGAACCCAAAATATGACACAAATGAACCTATTTACGAAACAGAAACAGACTCACGGACACAGAGAGCATCCTTGTGGTTGCCAATGGGGAGAGGATTGGGGGAGATGGAGTGGGAGGTTGGCGTTAGTAGATGTAAGCTATTATATATGGAATGGATAAACAACAAGGTCCTACTTTATAGCATAGAGAACTATATTCACTATCCTATGATAAACCATAATGGAAAAGAATATTAAAAAAAGAATGTATATAAATGTATAACTGAATCACTTTGCTGTACAGCAGAAATTAACACAACATTATAAATCAACTATACTTCAATAAAATAAAAAAAGAGTTCTTTTCTCAATTCATCTCTTTCTTTCTGCAATTTACTATAGGCAGTAAGAAAAAGCCAGGATGCATATTCAACACTTTGCTTGGAAAGCTCCTCAGTTGTATGTCCAATTTCACTGTATACAAGTTCTATTTTCCACATATCTGCAGGACACAATTCTGCTAAGCTTTCAGCCACTGTATAAAAAGGATCCCCCTTCTTCAAATTTCCAATTGCATGTTCCTCACTTCCTTCTTAGTCTTCACCAGCAGCCACTTTAACGTCCATATTTCTACCAACAGTATATAAGTGATGATTCAGGTACTCTCTAAGGTGATATATGTTTTTTTCTGCCATTTTCCTCCCTTCCTTTTGAGTCATCACTAGCAGAGTTGTTAACATTCATCTTTCTACTAACAGCTTGTTTAAGGCAAGATAGGTTTTTTCCATCATATTCCTTGAAATTCCTTCAGTTTCTGCCCATTGCCCAATTCCAAAGCCATGTCTACATTTTCAGTCTTTTTAATAGCAGCACACTGCTTCCAGTTACCAAAATTTGTTAGGGTTCAGTTAGAGAAGCAGAACCAGTAGAAGATACATAGTAAGATATTTATTGCAAAGCTCATGTGATTGCAGGGCCTGGCTAGGCAAGTCCAGAATCCATAGAGCAGACTGCCAGGAACAGCAAGCTAGAACTCTTGGTAATGGTCTGAAGCTTCTGTCCACAGGTGGAATTTTTTCTTCAAAAGGGAAGCCTCAGCTCTGCTTTTATGGCCTTTCAACTGACTGAACCAGGCCCATCTTGATTATCTAGGATAACCTGTCTTACTTAAAGTCAACTGATTATGGACTTTAAACACATCTACAAAATATCTTCGTAGCAACACCTAGATTAGAGTTTGATTGCATAACTGGGGACTGTAGCCTTGCCAAGTTGACACATAAAGAAACAATCACAGTATACTGTATTATGCTTCTTTCATTAACCCAGCTGCCTCCTCACATATACCCTAGTAATTTTCATTTGATATTCAGGCTTTAAAAGGATTTATTCTCAGAGATATTTTAAGGATCAAAATAAAATAATTCTACCTTATTAGCTTGTTGTACGTAATAGTTCTTCAATTAGCAGTTGTAACTTTATAAGCTGCAAATTATTTCTCCATGAGGATTTAAAAGTTTGATGTCCATTACATATAAATTTCTTTTTGTTGGCAATGGCATTAGTGGTATTTAAATAGTCTGTTGTCCTACTGGGTACTAGCAGCATTGACATCACCTGGGAGCTTATTTGAAATACAGACTCCAGGGTCTCACCCCAGCACTCCTGAAGTAGAATCTGTGTTTTAAATATCCCAAGTTTGATTCGGTTGTACATTGAAGTTTGAGAAGCACTGGTCTACTGCAATGGCTTAGTTTCTTCACTGTTATGCCTGGCTCTAGGCTTATCTTCTACCTTTTCCGACATACTTAACACACCCGGGATGTGCTTTCCTTCCTACAAACCTGAAAACATAATTCCTAAGTCTAAAAGTTTTCAACATTTCGTCATGCATAACGGTTAAAGTCCAGATGACCTTCAAAATCCACATGACCTTCAAAGTTCTTCCTATTAGACTTCTAAGTACTTTTCCAGGTATATTTTTCTGAACATACCCTGAGGTCTCACTATACTGCTTGAATTTCCCTCAGGTACCATGCTTTTCCTCCTCTGTGCCTTTCTTTCCACACTCTGTTCCCCTGCATGGAGTCCCCTATACCAACCTGGTTGAACTTTGGGAATCCTCACTTTACTCTTTTTGGGAATAAAGGACCCATGCTCTTTATCTTGGTAACTGTACCTGATACACAATAGATATTGATTATCTATTAAGGGAAAAATAAATTATCAACGTACAACAATGTACCAAAATGTTTTCCAGAGATGCTTGAAGACTAAATGGATGAATAACAAGCAAGCATAATAGAGTACTAGGTAATAAGTACCATTCTAAAGGCATAGTGGCTATCTCATTACGTCTGATGACATTTCAGAGAGGTGGTTATTATCATCTCCATTTTACAAAAAAGGAAGCTGAGACAGAAAGAGGGTAAGGAACTTATTCAATGTCTCATAATAGGTGCATAAAGTGCATAAATAGGTGCCTAAGTGCATAAAAACTTAGGCAATCAGATTCCAGAGCCCATGTGCTTGACTATATGGACTCCAATGCATATAAAAGCATTTTTCAAAGTCCTTGTAAATGTAAAATTTTAAGATTTGTGTGGTAATCAGACACATAATCAATAGTTGCAATTGTCATTTCTTCAAAAATAACTTTCTATGAAACATTTAGAACACCATAAAAAGGGTGAAGTGCCAACTGTTTCAATTAAAACTATGTTCAGTTCACAGCAGAACTTTTTGAGTGTCTACTGTAGTGGATATGTATCTGGGCTTTTTTGCCCACTGCTCCTTCTGTAAGATCACCCTAATTTTATTTTGAGGTACCACTTTTCCTCCACTGTAAGTTATTTGGTTAGAGTGAGATCAATTCTCTTCCCATTTCTTGTTTTCCAGGAGTGCACAGGTGACTCACACCTGTCCGATCATCATATTCGAAGTTATTGGCCACCATGACTGATTCAGAGATGGGCTCATGACCCAAGTAAGTCAATGAGTGGGACTCAGTTTAGTAGATATTAACATATTGGTTGATGGTTTATAATCGTAAGAGTAGAAGAGTAAGAAGGAAACTCAAAGAGGAAAGAGGTGAACCAGGAGAGAGTGGAGTCATTGAAATCATTGTTTGTAAAGAGTTTCAAGAAGTAATGCATCAATATAATGAAATTAATAGTTGAAACTATCAACCAAAATACTTGGACAAAATATTTTATTCACTTTCAGTAACCATAACTTCAGTTATGATTGATTGTTCCCAGCAGGATTTGTATCTGTGTAAATAGGCACATATTGACTTTTTTTAAAAAAGAGAAGATAGGTGATCTCATTATTTTCTTTTTTAAATCAAAGGTTTCCTTTTAGGGATTTTTCCTTCACTCAGGAAAATACTGAATGAGTCACGGTGCTAATCTGTTTTGCTCTAATGAATCTTATCTTCTTATTATGGAGATGTTTTTCAGTGTGGTGATAATTGCCTAGCTGATTGATAGTGATTTATTTGTACTCATCTCTTCATTCAACAACTCTTTATCAAGCTTCAGGTATGCATCAGACACTGTGCCAGAGGAAATGAGTTTCAAACGTGTCCCATAACCTAGAATGTAAGCTGCATAGGAGCTCATGACTCAGAGCCTGGTGCCTAGCAGACATTCAGTATTGGATCACACTATCAGAAATCCATACATATGGATGTGGAGTGTATTTCTGTATTAATTTAACAATGGTAGCTTCTGGCAAGCTATGCTTGGCCTTCAAATATTTCCTATGACTCAGACATGAATTAAAAGCTTGAGCCTCTGTACTTCTTTTCCTTATTACAGTTACTCCTCATAAGCCCAAGTTTAATGACACATATTTAGCAGTTCACAATAAAATCAGTAATTATGCTTAGTATCAGTACAATTTTAAATAGTGGTCCTGGAATGACACCCTGATTCCACAGTAGACAATGATTTTGGCCCCTGTTAGTTTACTAGCTTTAGTGGGTTGAATGGTGGCTTCTCCCCAAAATATGTCCACATCCTAAACTCTAGAATCTGTGAATGTGACCTTATTTGGAAAAGGGGTCTTTGCAGATTTAATTAGTAAGGATTTCGAGCTGAGATCACCCTGGATTACCTAGATGGTTTCCAATTCCAATGACAAATGTCTTTAAAGGAGACAGGAGAGAAGAATACACAGACACAGAGAGGAAGGCCATGTGAAGATGGATGCAGAGGTTGGAGAAATTTAGCCATAAGCCGATGGAGTCCTGGAGCCGCCAGAAGCTGAATGAGGCAAGGAAGGATTCTCTCCTAGGCCTTGGGGAAGTCTATGGACCTGACGACATCTCGCCTTTGGACTTCTGGCCTCCAGAAGAGTGAACAAATATATTTCTCTTGTATTAAGCGTTGAGCCTGTGGTCATTTGTTAAGGCAACCCTAGAAAACTAATACGCTAGTTCATAGCAACTATCTAATTAAGGATTCTCTTGGGTTGTTTTATTTCACAATAACTTGAAGAAGTCAGTATTTCTACTCCAATTCTTATTTTCATCCAGTGAAGACATTTGTCTCCATTAAAGTGACACTGACCCTGGGACGATATTCCTCTGGGGGAAAAGTTCCGTTTACAAAGCTCCACAGGTTGGCCAAGTGTCTGGGTCAGGGAGCAGGGAGACATTGCTTCTGGCTCTACCCATCTCTGGGCTAAGTTCTGTCTGTGTCTCTGATGCTTCTTCCTATGAGGACGTTAGGCAAGTTCAGTTGAAAATTAACCATCCACCCAATCCAGAGTACTCTACTCACCTTTATTCTTTCTTCCTCACTCTGTTGGTTTCTTTCATATCATCCATCACAACTGGTAATTATATGAAGACTTGCTTGTCATAACTCCAAGTTCAAGGAACATAATAATTGCACCTAGCATATTGTGTGGCACTCAGTAGGGCCTCAAGAAAAATGTATTAATGAAGAAATCAGTGAGTGAACATTTTGAGTGGAGAGCAAGAAAATGATTATTACTTTGGGGTCAGAATCAGACTGTTCAAGGACGGATTTTTTTTTTTTTTTTTTTAAACTTACTACGTCAAACGCCATTGAATTTCAAGATTGAAAAGAATCATGCCTTCCTGACAGATACGACCAAAATGCTTGGCTGAAACATTCTCGGTGACAGGAAACTCACTACCTCACTACTTCTGGTCTTTTCCATTTCGCTTTCCTTTCCCACTCCTCCCGATTATTACAATCTTTATTGTAGCATTTTGCACACCTGATGCACAGAGGCCTGGAAGTCTGGAAGTGGGAGGGACAGAGGGAACCCCAGGGCCCAGTTCAGGGTCTGAGACCCCCGGGCTCAGAGTGGGCACGCGGTAGCTGACAGTTGGGTAAGGTAGCGGCGCCACCTTTCTGCTGAGTTCGCCGCGAGTCTCGGCTTCCCTGCGGGCACAGGGTCCTTCTCCCCAAACTCCTCGCTTTTCCTCCCCCAGGCCCGCCGCCACGCGCAGCCGCATCCCCGCCGCCGCCCCCGTCACCTGCGCGGCAGCCCTGGCGGCTCGGGGGCCACTCCTGCCGCCCCGGGAGCGGTGGCGGAGGGCGCGGGGCGCGCGGGCGGCGACCCGGCCTTTCCTCTCTTCTCTCCCCCAACTCCCGCCTCTCCCTCCGCTCCCCCTCAGCCCCTCCTTCCACACTCCGCTGCCTCCTCTCTCCTGACAGCTGCCCGGCACCTTCGGCAGGGAGTTTGGAGCCGCCCCGCCGCAGAGCCTACAGCCGGCCGAGCCCCCGCGCCGCCGCCATCTCTGCCTCCGCCTGGGTGGGACCTGGGCCTCGAGGTGAGACCCAACTCTCTCTCTCCTCTACCCCCTTCTGCCGCCTCTTCCCTCTCCCGGCTACGCGAGGAGCCGGGCGCCGGGGCGCGCGTGGCCGGCCGGAGCCCGCTGGCCACCTGGGGACCGGGAGGCCGGGGCGGGTCCGGCGGCGCCACCGGAGGGGCCCGCGCCAGGCGGGAGGGGCGGCGGGGGCTCTCGTTCCCCCGGGGCGAGGCGCATCGGGGCGCGCGCCCGAGGGCAGCCCTCCGAGCCTGGGCGCGCACCTGCCGGGTGCCCCCGAAAAGACGTGCCACCTGGCCAACTTCTTTTCCAGGTCTCCTTCCTACTTTGGAAACTGAAGGGACTGCGACGGAAACCAGTAAGCCCTGGGGCCCGGAGGAAGGATTTGTTGGTTTGGATGACAAAAGAAAAAAAATGTGCTCTAGGGGTGGTTTAGCCCGGAGCTTCTGTTTCCACCATCTCCGGCTCTCCCCAAGCAAATTAATAAAACAAAACAAAAACAACAAAACCCAATCCCAACCAAAGCACTTATTTAATGGGACTTGTAGGGATGTGAAAAAGAGACCCAACCGAGGAATCATTTTGGAAACCCCAGGTAGGATGAGGCCATTTGAGAAAGTGGGTATTTGGGGGTGTTATTTCTAGGACTTGGGTTTGCAAGCAGAAGAGGAGACTGGCTCTTGTAAGCCTGAGGGAGTTCCTTATATTGAGGGGCTGCCTGGAGTGTCCTCTGTTAACTTTCATTTCCTTAAGTATTAAAGTATGTTGAAACAAATACTCTTTCAGAGCTCTGGACTTTGAGTCAGAACATCTGGCTTTTGGTATGATTTGCCGTTTATGGTGACAGCTGTGGTTAGTTTAATCTCTTTGGGCCTCAGTTTTCTCATCTGTCAAGTTAGAGGGTTGGATTCAAATTCTGAGGGCCTTTTAATAATATCTAAGATGTTTCCCAACTTAAAAATTTATAATTCTTTCACTTTTTAACATGTTACAAACATTGCTAGATTCATAATTTCATGAAATTTTAAAAATCTATACTGATCTTGGCATTTTTGTTCATATGCATTTATGACTTATGATTTTAGGGTTTTCCAACCAAAACTTAAAGAGAAAAACACTTATAAAAGAGCTCAGAAATATGTAGTTTACATGTAAATATTTAGATCATCTCTGAGTCTAGCTTAAAGAATCATGTTCAACTTGAAGTTAATATTTGCAACACTGCAACAAAAACATGTGGCTTTAGTATAGTACTTATTCACTTTCAGTATTGTATATTTGGAGGAAATAAAAATTGTTTAGGAGGAAAACAAAAATTGCACCTTTCCTATCAATTTCTGCTCTTGAACAGTGTTACTTTTTAGCATGAAGTTGTGTGCAGGATATTAAAAAAATGGTTTCAGACCACTTTAGAGCCTCTCTGAAATTAAGTTCAATAGCAGAGGTGCCAATTTTAGTAATGCATTTTAGTTGTCTTGGGATGAATCCTAGAAAAATGGCAGAATTAACTAAACAGATAAACCAGAAATTAGGAATTGACACACAGACACACACAAAGTTGTACAAGAAGTGTGTACTATAAAGTGTCAGTGAGATTTTTATTTCCTTTTGATAAAAAACAACAAACAACTGTTGACCTGTTTTAGCAGAGAGAATGTTAGAATAGCTTTTGTTCTTCCTTGTAATTCAAAATTATTTGAGACCTAGTCATCAGTAGTTGGGATAGGTTTAGAAGTGTCTCTGGCTCTTTTTGGTGGCTTTGATCTAAAATAAAACAATGTGTTCCCACCTAGCATGTGCTTTGTATTCCGTTTGGAAGAGTGGAATAGATTTGAAGTACTCTTTTATGAAGACATTTAAATTTATTTTCCTTGCCTTTTCACCTTTGGACTGGAAGTGTCATCAATTATTCAGGCATTTGTCTTCCATCATAGTCTCTGGTGAAGTAGATGATCATCTCCTTTGAAAGAGATGCCCAGAATGTTAAAGAAATTGGTTGTTGAATGAACAGAGAGTAGTAGAACTCAAATATCCTGGCTTCTAGTCGCTTGTTGGAAAACAGCTGAAAACAGTGGATGGATCTGCTCATGGTCCAACTCATTCATGGCTTGGGAGAGCCATCATGGTTGGCAGAAGCTCTATTCCTCTTTTGTAATGAATTTACCAAGAAAAAAACAGTGTGTCTTCACAGTTAGATCACTATTATATAACTAAAAGGTTTGTGTTTGTGAAGTGCAGTATCCCAAGGGGGTCTTAGGAATAAAACTTTAAAAATATCCAGAAAAAGAAAAGAATTGCCTTGGCAGATATTGCACTGCACTTTTCCCTACTGAGAGCCAAACACATAACTAAAAAACATGTCCTGTGGAGTTAAAAATGAAGAAAAGGGCTTACAGTCTGCTCTAATTCTTTTAAGATTTTTATGTGATTTACAAATTCCACTTTTAATTAAATCAGAAAGGCACAAGTGTTCACCTCCTGGCCAGACCTAGTACATATAAACTTTTGGAGTTTCAGTTCAAATTTGGTCTGCTTATAATTTGAAATATTCCTCCTCAAATATTTTTTAAAACTTCTGTTAACTCCGTAGTGATATTACCTGTTGTCTTTTCATACACATGATCTTATTAATCTTTAAATTTTTTGAACTATGACATATACAGGGAGAAGAGTACATAAAACAAATGTACTGGTTGACAAATAATATAGCAAATCATTATAACAGATAATTACAAGGCAAATATGCATTATTTACCATACAAGTAAGAGAACATGCCAATACCCAGAAACCTCTTGCTTGTTCCTTCCTAATCACAATTTTCCTTTTACTTAAAAAAATTAGATGAATATAGGAGGCATTCTTTCATTAGATTCTTTTGCTTAACATTATGCTTATGAGACTAAGCCATATCCTCTCCATTTGAAAGCATAAACTTTTAAAAAGAGATGTCTGTATTCCCTATCATTGATTCATTTCTTCACATTCTCTCTTAAACCTACTTCTATCACTCTTTTGTTTTCAGTACTCTGCCAAAACTATTCCTGTCACTGTCACCGGTGACATCACCTCTCCCAAATCCAGTAGTCAGTTGTCACCTTTGATCTTACTTCACCTGTTGGTAGCATTGTCACAGTTATCACTCTCTGCTCCTTGTAATATTTCTTTGTTGACCTCCAGGACACCATGTACTCTTGATTTTTCCTCCTTCTTCACTAGCCATTGCTTTCTGTCCCCTTTGCTGATCTCTCTTCTGCTCTCAGAGGTTTTAACCTTAGAATATCTTAAGCTGCAGTCCTTGGGAGCTCATTTCTTTCTACACTCTTTGATGATTTCATGCAATCTCTATATTTGTACACTGATGCCTCCAAAATGATAGCTCAAGCTTTGACTTATCTCCTTGAACTTCAGACCTCTGTGTCTACCTGCCTGCTCAACATTTCCATTTGGATGTCTAGTAGACATCTCCAGTTCAGCATGCTCCAAATGGAAAAGTAATCTTGCCCAAGCCCACTCTATCTGCAGCCTTCCCTACCTTCATCCTTCACGTTGCTCATGCCCCAAAACTTGGAGTCATCTTTGATATCTCCCATTCCCTCATACCTTAGATGTAACGTGTCAGGAAGTCCTCTTTGCTCTATCTTCAGAATAATTCCTGAATATAATTGCTTTCATCACCTCCATGGCTGTCATCCTAGTCTGAGCTGACACCATCTCCCACGTGGATTATTGCAAGAACCTCCTAACTGGTCTCCCCGTTTTCATCCTTTTCCCTCCATAATCCAGTCTCAAAATTGCAATTAGAGCCCTTTTCTTGCAACATACGTCAGATCATGTCACTTTTTTCCTCCAAAATCTCCAGTGCCTTTCCAGTTCATACAGAGTAAAGTCTTAAAGGACCCAAATCCTTAGAATTACCTATAAGGTGCTACCTGTTTTTTTCTCTCCCATTTACCTATCTGATCTCACTTCTTGCTGTTTTTCTCGTTCACTCAGTTCCAGCTACACTGACTGGTCTCCTTGCTATTCTTTGAGTATATCAGAGACCATCTTTGCTCTGGCTGGAAAGCTCTTCTCCCAGATACCACAGGACTTACTCTGTTACTTTCAGTTCTTTTAAATCTTTGTTCAGTTGTCTCCTTTTCAATGAAGCCTACTCTGATTATCACATTTAAAATTGTACATCTTACCTTGCAAAACTCTTTCCCCTTTCCTTTGCTTTTCCGCATGTACTTACTACCTTTAAAAATACTGTATGACTTAATCATTTTTCCTGTCTCATTTCTATTAGAATGCAAACTCCATGAGGGTGGATTTTTTTTCCTGTTTTGCTCCAAAATAGAGCCTAGTACTTGAAATAGAGCCAAGCATATAAGGGGAGCTCAGTAATTTTTTTTTGATGATTGAATGCTGTTGCTGACAGTGGATGTTGTTTGTTTGTTTTCATTACTGGATATATTTCATTATATGAATATAATACCTTTATTTTTTACTCATTCTGTTTAAGGATATTTGGGTCATTTCTGTCCTTCTCTCCTTCCCTCCCTCCCTTTTTCCTTTCTTCCTTCTTCCTCCCTCCCTCCCTCCCTTCCTCCCTCCCTCCTTCTGTCCCTTTCTTTCTTTCACTACCATAAATAAACCACCTATGATTCTTCTTCTACAAATGTGCTTAGATGCAGGAGTTTCTTTAGAGTATAAAACTGCTAGTCAAATTACTAGAACACAGGGCTTGCAGATATCAGCTTTGTTAGATAATGCCACACTTTTCCAGCATGGTTCCACCAATTTATATTCCTACTTTCATTCCTCTGCATCCCTGCCAAAATTTAGTATTATCATGACCTTTAATTTTTGCCCATCTGGTAGGTATGTATTATGTCATTACTGTTTGTTTCTTCAATTACTAGTGAGATTGAGCCTAGTATCTGTAAAAATAGGCTAGGTTATGCTGCGGTAACAGATTATCCCCAAATCTCATTGACTTAATGCAATAAAGGTTTATTTTTCATTCAAGAAAAGTTTCCTCTGGATTAAGGCAACTGTCCAGGGCAACTATTGTCAGGTCTAAATTCAGGGAACCTCCGTCATTCTGTAGCTGTACAATCTGGAACACAGGACTTTCCCAGTTGGTATAGTATGGGAAAAGAAAGTGTGGGTAATCATGAACTAGCTTTAAATGCCTCCATCTGGAAGTGACATGAATGATTTACACTCATACTTAAGACGCAAAAGAAGTCATATGGTATGCCTAAGTTCAAGGAGGTGGGGAAGGTTAACCTCTATTCTAAAAGAAAAAATAAATCTGAGAATACTGGTGAGCAGCAATGTATTAGTTATCCATTTCTGTGTAACAAGTTACCACCACATTTAGTGGCTTAAAACAACAAATACTTACTGTTTTCAAATATCAAGAGTTGATAATATGTGTGGGTCTGTTTTTGGGCTCTGTATTTGTTCCTTTGGTCTCTTTCTGTAATTACTACAGGTTTAAATTGTCTTGCTATCTGGTAGGTAGGGGAGTAAATCCTTCCACTTGGTGCAATTTTTTCAGGAGTGCTATAGCATTCCTTGGCTCTTTACCTTTCCATATACATTTTTTGAATCACTTTGTCAAGTTCTAAAAAATTAGTACTATTAGTACTAAAAAATTAGTAAATTTAATGGAGATTCTATTGAGATTGTTTTGAGTCTATAAACAATTAAAAGGAAATTGATACCTTGTAAATATTCAGTTCTAGAATCCATGACTGTCTCTCAATATATTTAGGTCTTCTCTAATATGATAAATGTAAACATAGTCTAATTTTTCCCTTAGGAGTCCTTGAACATTACCTTGTTTGATTTATTCACAGGAACTGCATATTTTTGAAGTTATTTTAAATGAATCTTTTCAAAAAATTCATTGTGTTTCTGTTACTGCCATATAGAAATAAACTTGACCTTTAAAAGTATTTTAAAAATAATAGCTTTATTGGACTATAATTCGCGTATCATAAAATTCATCCTTTTATAGTGTACAAATCACTGGTTTTCAGTACGTTAACAGAGTTATGTAACCATCACCACTATCTAACTTTAGAGCATTTTTGTTACTCCCAAAAGAAACCCCATACCCCTTAGCATTCACTCCCCATGCCTCCCCCTCCGATCCCTGGAAACCACTGATGTTCTTTCTGTGTCTATGGATTTGCCTATTCTGGACATTCTGGACCAATAAAATCATGGGCCCTTTAGTGAACAGATTCTTTCACTTAGCATGTTTTTAAGGTTTATGCATGCTGTATCATGGATCAGTACTTCATTCTTTTTATGGCCAAATAATATTCCCTTATATGGATATATCACATTTTGTTCATTCATTCATCAGTTGATGGACATTTGGGTAGTTTTCACTTTTTGGCTATTATGAATAGTGCTGCTACTAACATTTGCACACAAGTTTTTGTGTGAATGTGTGTTTTCATCTCTTTTGGGTATATACCTGGGAGTAGAATTGTTCAGTCATATGTAACATTATGTTTAACATTTGAAAATCTGCCAAACTATTTTCCAAAGCAGTTTTCATCATTTTACATTCCCACCAGCAATGTACAAGTGTTCCAATTTCTCCACCTCCTTGTCAACATTTGTTACAGTTCAGAACCTTGATTAAGCTATCATAGTGGATGTGAAGTGATACTCATTATGGTTTTGATTTGCATTTTCTGATGACTGATGATGTTGAGCACCTTTTCATGCGCTTATTGACCATTTATATATCTTTTTTTTGAGAAATGTTCTTTGCCTATTTTTTAATTGGACTGTTTGTCTTTTTATTGTTGTGTTGTGAGAGTTCTTTATATAGTGTACATTCGCTTTTAAGATATAGGATTTCAAATATTTTCTCCCATTCTGTGAGTTTTCTCACTTTTTTGATGGTATCCTTTGAAGCCCAAGGGTTTTAACTTTAAGTCTAGTTTATCTATTTTTATACTTAATTTCAGTCTAAGAAGCCATCACCTAATTCAAGGTTGCAGAGCTTCATTTCTATGTTTTACTTATAAGAATATAAGAGTTTTAGCTTTTATGTTTAGGTTTTTGATTACTTTAAATATATGGAATGAAGGAAAGGACCAATTTCATTCTTTCACATTTGGGTATCTACTTGTCCCACCACCATTTGTTGAAAAGACCATTCTTTCCCCATATCTAAGTGTCTTGTCAAAAATCATTTTGCCAAAAATGTAAGGGTTTACTTCTGGAATCTCAACTCTGTTACATTGATCTATATTTCTATCTTTATACCAGGTACCACACTGGTCTTGATTACTGTAGCTTTGAAGCAAGTTTTGAAATCAGAAGTGAATCCTCCAACTTTGTTCTTCTTTTTCAATATTGTTTTAGCTATTCCCTTGCATATATCAATACATATGAATTTTAGAATCAGCTTGTCAATATATATACAAAATGTAGCTATAAATTTGAAGGGATTGCATTGAATCAATTTGGGAAGTATTACCATCTTAATAAAATTGTTTTTCAGTCTATGAACGTGGGATTTTTTCCATTTATTTAGGTATTCTTTAATTTCTTTCAGTGATGTTTTATAGCATTCAGTGTACAAATAATTGCACTTCTTTTGTTGAAAATATTCCTGAGTATTTTATTCTTTCTGATGCTATAGGAAATGGAATTATGTTTTAATTGTATTTCAGATTGTTCATTGCTAATGCACAGAAATAGAAATGATTCTTGTACATTGATCTTATATTCTGCAACCTTTCAGAACTTATTTATTAGGTGCAATATAGTTTTTGTGAATTCCTTATTATTTTCTACATACAAGATCATGTCGTCTGAGAATAGAGATAGTTTTACTTCTTTGTTTCTAATCTGGATGCCTTCTGTTTCTTTTTCTTGCTCAATTGCCCTGGCTAAAACCTCTAGTTGAATAGAAAGTGCAGGTGAATAACTTTGTGTTGTTCCTGATCTTAGCAGGAAAGCAGCCAGTCTTTCACCATTAAGTATGATATTAGCTATGGGTTATTCATATGCAGCTTTATCAAGTTGGAGAAGTTCTCTTCTATTCCTAGTTGAATGTTTTTGTCATGAAATGTCATTGGAATTTGTCAAACCCTTTTTCTATGGACATGTCATGTCTTTTATTCTATTATTATGATTGATTGATATGTTGTTGATTTTCACATTTTAAATCAAACTTGCATTCCTGAGGTAAATCATATTTGGTCATAGTGTATAATCCTTTTTATACATTGCTAGATTTGGTTTGCTAGTATTTTTGCATCTATATTCATAAAGGATTTTGGTCAGTAGTTTTCTTTTATCGTGATGTCTTTGTCTGGTTTTGGTATCAGAGTAATACTGGCTTCATATAATAAGTTGGGAAGGGTTTAAAATGCTTGGTTTTAGGTAGTTATATTTTCCACCAGCAATCTTGCTAAGTTTTGTAATTAAGTTAAACAACTTACATATAGATACTTCGGGATTTTTCACTTTTCTTGTCATTCATGAATAATGACAGTTTTGTTTCTTCCTTTATAATCCTTAAACCTTTTCCACTTCTCTTTCTGCCTTGCCTAGGACCTCAGGTATAATGTTGATTTGAAGTGCTCACAGGGGAAGTCATTTCACATTAAGAATGATGTTTCTTTCTGACTTTGAATTTCCTCTCAGTACTGCTTTATCTGCATAAAATAATTTAAGTTTTGAGATGCTTTTTTCACTATCATCAGTTTAAAATATATCTTTTTTGCCCAATGGCTTACTTTTTTTCTTAATATCCTAATATATGGCATTTGTGTAGTTATATTTTTGCTATTTTTTCTGTTTTAAAAACACCGTGGACAGAGAACGTAGTCTGTATGATTTTAGTCCTTTGGATTTGTTTGTAACTTGCCTTATGTCTTTGTACGTGGTCAGTTTTTGTAAATGCCCCATTGGTGATTAAAAATAATATGCTGTCTACAGTTTAGGGGAGCAGAGTTCAATGTATGTCAAATTTGTTAA
Organism: Eschrichtius robustus; assembly: GCF_028021215.1. Classification (NCBI taxonomy): domain Eukaryota; kingdom Metazoa; phylum Chordata; class Mammalia; order Artiodactyla; family Eschrichtiidae; genus Eschrichtius; species Eschrichtius robustus. Next base: position 56,633,655 of record NC_090826.1, read on the forward strand.
TGTTTTTGTTCAAGTATCATTTGTTAGTATTATTTCAATCTCATATATCCTTATGTATTTGTGTCTGCTGTTCTATTCATTCTTTAGGAGAGTGTATTAAAATTTTCTACCATATATGTGGATATCTGTCTTTTTCCTTGTGGTACTCTGAATTTTCACCATATACATTTCAAAACTACATTGTAATAAATATATGTTATTTTGAGGTTATACTACATGTACACATTTAAAATTATTATATATTCCTGCTGAACGGATGCATTCATTAATTTGGAGTGATTCTCTTGAGTTATATTTCTGTTTTTGTAGGGTTTTATTAAAGGGATACTACTTTAAAATATGTATTTATATGTTTAACAATCTTTTTCAATAGTTCTGACTTATGATTATCCTCATGCTTCCTGTTGGCCTTAAAATGAAAACCAGAAATATCCACTCTTGTAACCCTTCAATCCACATTGCTGATGTGCCAAGCTTAAAGATGTGATTGATGCCATTGTAATATTTTTAAGTGAGATTTAGTAGATGTTTATAAGAACTATCAGACACAGAAATGCTGGTTATGTAGTAAAAAATCCCTGTCAAATTTAAGTGCCATCAACTTGGAAGTTTAAAATCTTTAAAAAAAAAATTTATTTATTTATTTGGCTGCGTCAGTTCTTTGTTGCGGCATGCAGGATCTTCATTGCAGCATGTGGGATCTTTCGTTGTGGTGCGTGGGCTTCTCTCTAGTTGTGGTGCCCAGGCTCCAGAGCACTTGGGCTCAGTAGTTGCAGCGCATGGGCTTAGTTGCCCCGTGGCATGTGGGATCCTAGTTCCCCGACCAGGGATTGAACCTGCGTCGCCTGCACTGGAAGGCAGATCCTTAACCACTGGGCCACAAGGGAAGTCCCTAAAATCTTTTCCAGAATATGAACACTGAATATGTCTAAGGTAGGCTATGTGAAATTTTTGTGGATATTGATTCTCACTGAATGAAAGTCAGCATGTCACTTATTCTTCCATAGAACTGATAGGCTAGATTCTTCCCACTTATACAATTTTATCGTACCAATAAAGTGTCCTCCGAAGTGAATACAGCCCACTTTCAGTTTTGCCTGGCATTAGCATCTTTAAGTGGTCCAGTCGGCTGGGTTAAAGCTGTGGCTTTGCTGAGCGTAGCATGTAGACTCGCTGAGGAGAGAACAGAGCTGTGGAGACCATTGTCCGTGGATGGTCTTAAAGGAGAGAGTCACGCATATGAGAACTATTTTAATGAAATTTTCTGGTACCCTGTGGACCTATTTAAATCAGACTAGAGTACTATGGACTAGCAAATAAAAATGACCCAAATGGAGACACCTTAATGGGGCATTGTGACATTGATATTAATTTTTAAGTCTTTGCCAATTAGAGAGAAAATCCAGAAACAGTACAGACTTACAAATCTGTATATATATATGTGTGTATAACAGTGAATGAGAAAGATAAAGAGAGAAGGAGGAAGGGAGGGAATGGGAAGAGAGAGAGAGAGACAGACAGACTGACGGACTGACTGACCGACTCTACTCTTGGGCTAATAATTTCTATAATGTTTATGGAAATGTATAAATGTTTTATCTATTTGTACTAGATAATAGCTAAAGATGTGAGCCAAGTAAGGATTCTCAGCGACGTCTTTAATGGTATTATAATAGGCTTTAAAGTGTGAACTCATGTTTAAGAACAGCTGTTACCAAATAGCTGTTTAGTGAAGGCATAGGACAACTTAGTTTTTCTCAGAATTATATTTCCTCGTTTTACTTTAACTAGCACCTGTTATTTGGGTGTCTAAACCTATGAGATAATCAAATAATTAGACTTCTGTATGCACCAACAAAGTTTCTGAACCAAACTGGTCAGTGTGTAGGAGATGAAAGAGAAAATAAATTATACACACACATATATGTGTGTGTGTGTATATGTGTTTATGCATAAGCAGAGAGAAAACATACTGGCACATACATAATAAGCACCTGATAATTGTAGTTGCTGTTATATTATGAAGATGTTATCTGTTAGGATCATGACCTACCCAGGAGGTAGCTGAGTATTTCTCTAGTGACCTGGGTGTCTTGCAGTAACACTGCTGGTTACAGGTCTGATCTGAGAGAAGAAAAAGTTCTGTAAGAAAACCTTTTAAAATAATACTTATGATATGCTTCACATTCCTCCCCATTCTTCAAGAGGCAGTTAAATCCTCACTCCTCTCTGAAATCTGTTATGATTTACCCAAATTAAAAGTAATCTCTGATTCCTCCTAGTTACCGCTCTTTCTAGTTAGTTGTAATTCTTTAAATCTAAGACATCGTGGCTTTTTAAGATACACCACTGCTTTTGTACTGCTAAGAAAGAAGAAGCTCTGCCTATTTATTTTACAATGCTTTCTCATTGTTTAGAATTTTTGTTTTATATCTACTGAAAGAGCTCTTTTAGAATTACTCAGGTAAAGATTTTTGTTTAAATCATATCACTCTCATAAGGAAAGTAAAAGTCAAAGAAATCCATTAAGGAATTCTTTTTCTTATTCAGAATCCGGTTTTTCTGAATCACTTTTCAACTCAGTGTTGTTGATGTCAGTATTCTCCCAAATGGTATCATACTCTGGGTTATCAAGACTATTTGCTATATAGCACTTCAAAAAAGAATGCTTCACTATGGTTTCTGATATATTCTTTTTTTTTTTTTTTTTTCATCTGTTCCCTTGGGAGAGGGGGACTGTGGCCCAGGGGAATGCTATTTGTGGGCTCTTGTTTTTTTTTTTTTTGAATTTTTGAATTTTATTTTATTTATTTTTTTATACAGCAGGTTCTTATTAGTCATCCATTTTATACACATCAGTGTATACATGTCAATCCCAATCTCCCACTTCATCCCACCCCCACGCCCACCCCCCACCGCTTTCCCCCCTTGGTGTCCATACGTTTGTTCTCTACATCTGTGTCTCAACTTCTGCCCTGAAAACCGGTTCATCTGTACCATTTTTCTAAGTTTCATATATATGCGTTAATATATGATATTTGTTTTTCTCTTTCTGACTTACTTCACTCTGTATGACAGTCTCTAGATCCACCCAAGTCTCTACAAATGACCCAATTTCGTTCTTTTTTATAGCTGAGTAATATTCCATTGTATATATGTACCACATCTTTATCCATTCGTCTCTCGATGCGCATATAGGTTGCTTCCATGACCTGGCTATTGTAAATAGTGAGTGCTGCAATGAACATTGGGGTGCATGTGTCTTTTTGAATTATGGTTTTCTCTGGGTATGTGCCCAGGAGTGGGATTGCTGGGTCATATGGTAGTTCTATTTTCAGTTTTTTAAGGAACCTCCATACTGTTCTCCATAGTGGCTGTATCAATTTAAACTCCCACCAACAGTGCAAGAGGGTTCCCTTTTCTCCACACCCTCTCCAGCATTTACTGTTTGTAGATTTTTCGATGATGGCCGCTCTGACTGGTGTGAGGTGATACCTCATTGTAGTTTTGATTTGCATTTCTCTAATAATTAGTGGTGTTGAGCAGCTTTTCATGTGCTTCTGGGCCATCTGTATGTCTTCTTTGGAGAAATCTCTATTTAGGTCCTCTGCCCATTTTTGGGTTGGGTTGTTTGTTTTTTTAATATTGAGCTGCATGAACTGTTTATATATTTTGGAGATCAATCCTTTGTCTGTTGATTCATTTGCAAATATTTTCTCCCATTCTGAGGGTTGTCTTTTCGTTTTGTTTATGGTTTCCTTTGCAGTGCAAAAGCTTTTAAGTTTCATTAGGTCCCATTTGTTTATTTTTGTTTTTATTTCCATTACTCTAGGAGGTGGATCAAAAAAGATCTTGCTGTGATTATGTCAAAGAGTGTTCTTCCTATGTTTTCCTCTAAGAGTTTTATAGTGTCTGGTCTTACATTTAGGTCTCTAATCCATTTTGAGTTTATTTTTGTGTATGGTGTTAAGGAGTGTTCTAATTTCATTCTTTTACATGTAGCTGTCCAGTTTTCCCAGCACCACTTATTGAAGAGACTGTCTTTTCTCCATTGTATATCCTTGCCTCCTTTGTCATAGACTAGTTGACCGTAGGTGCGTAGGTTTATCTCTGGGCTTTGTATCTTGTTCCATTGATCTATATTTCTGTTTTTGTGCCAGTACCATATTGTCTTGGTGACTGTAGCTTTGTAGTATAGTCTGAAGTCAGGGAGTCTGATTGCTCCAGCTCCATTTTTTTCCCCCTCAAGACTGCTGTGGCTATTCGGGGTCTTTTGGGTCTCCATACAGATTTTAAGATTTTTTGTTCTAGTTCTGTAAAAAATGCCATTGGTAAGTTGATAGGGATTGCATTGAATCTGTAGATTGCTTTGGGTAGTATAGTCATTTTCACAATATTGATTCTTCCAGTCCAAGAACTTGGTATATCTCTCCATCTGTTGGTATCATCTTTAATTTATTTCATCAGTGTCTTATAGTTTTCTGCATACAGGACTTTTGTCTCCCTAGGTAGGTTTATTCCTAGGTATTTTATTCTTTTTGTTACAGTGGTAAATGGGAGTGTTTCCTTAATTTCTCTTTCAGATTTTTCATCATTAGTATATAGGAATGCAAGAGATTTCTGTGCATTAATTTTGTATCCTGCAACTTTACCAAATTCATTGATTAGCTCTAGTAGTTTTCTGGTGGCATCTTTAGGATTCTCTATGTATAGTATCATGTCATCCGCAGACAGTGACAGTTTTACCTCTTCTTTTCCAATTTGTATTCCTTTTATTTCTTTCTCTTCTCTGATTGTCGTGGCTAGGACTTCCAAAACTATGTTGAATAATAGTGGTGAGAGTGGACATCCTTGTCTCGTTCCTGATCTTAGAGGAAATGCTTTCAGTTTTTCACCATTGAGAATGATGTTTGCTGTGGGTTTGTCATATATGGCCTTTATTATGTTGAGGTAGGTTCCCTCTATGCCCACTTTCTGGAGAGTTTTTATCAGAAATGGGTGTTGAATTTTGTCAAAAGCTTTTTGGCATCTATTGAGATGATCATATGGTTTTTCATCTTCAATTTGTTAATATGGTGTATCACATTGATTGATTTGCATATATTGAAGAATCCTTGCATCCCTGGGATAAATCCCACTTGATCATGGTGTATGATCCTTTTAACGTGTTGTTGGATTCTGTTTGCTAGTGTTTTGTTGAGGATTTTTGCATCTATATTCATAAGTAATATTGGTCTGTAATTTTCTTTTTTTGTAGTATCTTTGTCTGGTTTTGGTATCAGGGTGATGGTGGCCTCATAGAATGAGTTTGGGAGTGTTCATTCCTCTGCAATTTTTTGGAAGAGTTTGAGAAGGATGGGTGTTAGCTCTTCTCTAAATGTTTGATAGGATTCACCTGTGAAGCCCTCTGTTCCTGGACTTTTGTTTGTTGGAAGATTTTTAATGACAGTTTCAATTTCATTACTTGTGATTGGTCTATTCATATTTTCTGTTTCTTCCTGGTTCAGTCTTGGAAGGTTATACCTTTCTAAGAATTTGTCCATTTCTTCCAGGTTGTCCAGTTTATTGGCATAGAGTTGATAGTAGTCTCTTGGGATGCTTTGTATTTCTGCAGTGTCCGTTGTAACTACTCCTTTTTCATTTCTAATTTTATTGATGTGAGTCCTCTCCCTCTTTTTCTTGATGAGTCTGGCTAATGGTTTATCAATTTTTTTTTATCTTCTCAAAGAAGCAGTTTTTAGTTTTATTGATCTTTGCTATTGTTTTCTTTGTTTCTATTTCATTTATTTCTGCTCTGATCTTTATGATTTCTTTCCTTCTGCTAACTTTGGGTTTTGTTTGTTCTTCTTTCTCTAGTTCCTTTAGGTGTAAGGTTAGATTGTTTATTTGGGATTTTTCTTGTTTCTTGAGGTAGGCTTGTATAGCTATAATCTTCCCTCTTAGAACTGCTTTTGCTGCATCCCATAGGTTTTGGATCGTGTTTTTATTGTTATTTGTTTCTAGGTATTTTTTGATTTCCTCTTTGATTTCTCCAGTGATCTCTTAGTTATTTAGTAACGTATTGTTTAGCCTCCATGTGTTTGTGTTTTTTACGTTTTTTTCCCTGTAATTCATTTCTAATCTCATAGCGTTGTGGTCAGAAAAGATGCTTGATATGATTTCAATTTTCTTAAATTTACTGAGGCTTGATTTGTGACCATAGATGTGATCTATCCTGGAGAATGTTCCGTGTGCACTTGAGAAGAAAGTGTAATCTGCTGTTTTTGGGTGGAATGTCCTATAAATATCAATTAAATCTATCTGGTCTATTGTGTCATTTAAGGCTTGTGTTTCCTTATTAATTTTCTGTTTGGAAGATCTGTCCATCGGTGTAAGTGAGATGTTAAAGTTCCCCACTATTATTGTGTTAGTGTCGATTTCCTCTTTTATAGCTGTTAGCAGTTGCCTTATGTATGGAGGTGCTCCTATGTTGGGTGCATATATATTTATAATTGTTATATCTTCTTCTTGGATTGATCCCTTGATCATTATGTAGTGTCCTTCCTTGTCTCTTGTAACATTCTTTCTTTTGAAATCTATTTTATCTGATAGGAGTATTGCTACTCCAGCTTTCTTTTGATTTCCATTTGCATGGAATATCTTTTTCCATCCCCTCACTTTCAGTCTGTATGTGTCCCTAGGTCTGAAGTGGGTCTCTTGTAGACAGCATATATATGAGTCTTGTTTTTGTATCCATTCAGCAAGCCTGTGCCTTTTGGTTGGAGCATTTAATCCATTCACGTTTAAAGTAATTATTGATATGTATTTTCCTATGACCATTTTCTTAATTGTTTTGGGTTTGTTTTTGTAGGTCCTTTTCTTCTCTTTTGTTTCCCAGTTAGAGAAGTTCCTTTAGCATTTGTTGTAAAGCTGGTTTGGTGGTGCTGAATTCTCTTAGCTTTTGGTTGTCTGTAAAGCTTTTGATTTCTTCATCAAATCTGAATGAGATCCTTGCCAGGTAGAGTAATCTTGATTGTAGGTTCTTCCCTTTCATCAATTTAATTATATCATGCCACTCCCTTCTGGCTTGTAGAGTTCCTGCTGAGAAATCAGCTGTTAACCTTATGGGAGTTCCCTTATATGTTATTTGTCGTTTTTCCCTTGCTGCTTTCAATAATTTTTCTTTGTCTTTAATTTTTGCCAGTTTGATTACTATGTGTCTCAGCGTGTTTCTCTTTGGGTTTATCCTGTATGGGACTCTCTATGCTTCCTGGACTTGGGTGGCTATTTCCTTTCCCGTGTTAGGGAAGTTTTTGACTATAATCTCTTCAAATATTTTCTCGGGTCCTTTCTCTCTCTCTTCTCCTTCTGGGACCCCTATAATGCGAATGTTGTTGCGTTTAATGTTATCCCAGAGGTCTCTTAGGCTGTCTTCATTTCTTTTCTTTCCTTTTTCTTTATTCTGTTCCACAGCAGTGAATTCCACCATTCTGTCCTCCAGGTCACTTATCCATTCTTCTGCCTCAGTTATTCTGCTATTGATTCCTTCTAGTGTATTTTTCATTTCAGTTATTGTATTGTTCATCCCTGTTTGTTTGTTCTTTCATTCTTCTAGTCTTTGTTAAACATTTCTTGCATCTTCTCGATCTTTGCCTCCATTCTGTTTCTGAGGTCCTGGATCATGTTCACTATCATTATTCTGAATTCTTGTTCTGGAAGGTTGCCTCTCTGCACTTCATTTAGTTGTTTTTCTGGGGTTTTATCTTGTTCCTCCATCTGGTACATAGCCCTCTGCCTTTTCATCTTTTCTATCTTTCTGTGAGTGTGGTTTTTGTTCCACAGGCTGCATGATTGTAGTTCTTCTTGCTTTTGCTCTCTGCCCTCTGGTGGATGAGTCAGTCTATTTACGGAGCTCGTGAAAGTTTCCTGATGGGAGGGACTGGTGCTGGGTAGAGCTGGCTGTTGCTCTGGTGAACAGAGCTCAGTAAAACTTTAATCCACTTGACTGCTGATGGGTGGGGCTGGGTTCCCTCCCTGTTGGTTGTTTGGCCTGAGGCGACCCAACACTGGAGCCTACCCAGGCTCTTTGGTGGGGCTAATTGCTGACTCCGAGAGGGCTCACGCCAAGGAGTACTTCCCAGAACTTCTGCTGCCAGTGTCCTTGTCCTCACGGTGAGACATAGCCACTCCCTTCCTCTGCAGGAGACCCTCCAACACTAGCAGGTAGATCTGGTTTGTTCTCCTATGGGGTCACTGCTCCTTCCCCTGGGTCCTGATGTGCACACTACTTTGTGTGTGCCCTCCAAGAGTGGAGTCTCTGTTTCCCCCAGTCCTGTCGAAGCCCTGCAATCAAATCCCACTAGGCTTCAAAGTCTGATTCTCTTGGAATTCCTCCTCTCGTTGCCAGACCCCCAGGTTAAGAAGCCTGACGTGGGGCTCAGAACCTTCACTCCAGTGGGTGGACTTCTGTGGTATAATTGTTCTCCAGTTTGTGGGTCACCCACCCAGCGGTTATGGGACTTGATTTTATTGTGATTGTGCCCCTCCTACCGTCTCATTGTGGCTTCTCCTTTGTCTTTGGATGTGGGGTATCTTTTTTGGTGAGTTCCAGTGTCTTCTTGTCGATGATTGTTCAGCAGTTAGTTGTGATTCCGGTGTTCTCGCAGGAGGGAGTGAGAGCACGTCCTTCTACTCCACCATCTTGAATCAATCTCCGCGATTTTCTTTTAAGTTGGTCCATTTTGCAAATTTTATGCTGGCTCTATATTGATCTTAGCAAAAGATGTCCACAGAAGGTTTTCAGATAGCACACAGGGCTCATATTCCTTCCTTCCTCAAATGGTCTTTAAATAGTTTGTTAACTGAAATATTGATGGATTAAAATTGTCCAGTCTGTCATTAGAAAAGCACCCCAGGTTTCTGTGTATGCAATCAATGACAACGAGATCACAGCTGCTACCAGGCCATCAGTGGTTGTAAGATGACATCGATTTTAACAAGGATCCTGGTGTCAGAGGTGTTAAAATATTGTCAATCTTAGAATAGAGGAAATACAATACTACTCTCTCCCTTTGTATTGTACTTCTTGGAGTTCAACTAATATGTCATTTCTGTGAACCTTTAATTAGCTCCTAGGACTTTGTTAGTAGCTACTTTCTTTGAAATCCATTAGCACTTAATTTAATTAAAAGGACAAAATAATAATTTTGCATGAAAAGAATCCATGCACGTGGTTACAAAAGCCTACTGTAATAAAACACAGTGGCACCTTGCCCCACTCCCTTCGCTTTTTTATTCCTGACTTTGAGAACAACTAACTTTAATCATTTCTGGGTTTGTTTCCTCCTTTGGCTACCTCTGTAGGGCTATATAATATGCTTATATTGACTTTTTTCCCTTTTCTTTTCATTTATCAACTTTAAACAAGTACCATAGTAGGAAAGAATTTAGCTTACTAATTTCATCTTCTTTCTCTGACCCTCCTTTACATATAATTATATTAATTTTCTGACCTCTTTTATTGGTTCCGTTTATAATTCCACGACCATTTCTTGTTCCATTCACTACAGATGGTTTCTCTTGACTCCCTACTTTGTGAGGTTGGGATATTTCACCCTTTGCCTTCTCACCATCTCTCCTTTTATAATTATACCACTCCAATTTTGACAGCTGTACAGTGAGAATATTGATAATATGTTATGCTTAATATTTGTAATTAAATTTTTCATTTTTGTCCATTGGTTAGGCCAAAAAGTTGAAAAATAAATAAATAGCAGCATTAATGTTATTGTGACTTTGTAAGTATTACTCATTGCAGAAACAGGAAGAGTTCTAGGATTATTTCATTCAATATGACTTCTCAGCCACCCAAAGGAGAATGTTCCTAGAATCAAGGTTAAGGGGATTCTTTCTTCTTTCAAATGGATTTTTTAATTCCAGCATTTGCTCAAAATTGTGCCATATTTTATTTCAATTCATATTTAGATCAGGACTTTTTAATAAGGCTTTTCCCAGTTAGCTGAATTTTTTCTTATTGGGAGAAGATATGTGAGCCTTGTTCATTATGTCTTTAATTTTAAGTTTTTTACTCATTCCCTTTATTTTTTGGAATCCATTTCATTCTTCTTTTTTAAGCTTATTGAATGCATATTCTTATTTGGACTAGTGGCTTCAATTTTGAACTAGGGCTTCCTTTTTTCCCTCGTGTTATTCTGGTTTTTTGTTTGTTTTATTTTCAAAGTTTTGCAGCTTCAGAATCATATTATGCATTAAGTTGCCTTCTGTCCTCACCTTTTTCTTGGCCATTTCCTTTCAGCGGTCATCTGTACCCCATCTGCTATCTGGACAGGTCATTCTTAAATCTGCAGAGTCATCAACTGGGTTGTAGTCAAGCTTTCCTGGTTCCTGAGTCCCTGAATCCCTCTTTCTTGGTTTATTCCTCATTTTGCTGGAATACATCATAAAATTACCTCTGAGAAAGAGATTCATGGGATATAAATTTTCTAAATCATTGCATTATTGAAAATATATTTGTTTTGCTCTGATACTTGCTTGATTGGCTAATAGAATTTTAAACTATAAATGATTTTCCATCAGTCATTACTGGATTGTTTTCTAGAATTCAGTGTTTTGAGATGAAACATTTGTTTTAATTCTGTTTATCATTCCTTTAGTGATTTTTTTCCTCTGGAAACTCTTCCTATCTTCTCTTCTTCTTTACTCTTCTGCAATTTCTTAATGATATGTTTAGGAATGGATTTTTTTCCATTCCTCTTTCTTGGAACTTGGTAGAATTTTTTTTTTTTTTTTTTTTCAGTTTGAAGACTTATGTCTCTTATCAGCCCTGGGAAATTTTCTTATATTATTTCGCTGATCATTTTCTCTTTATTCTTTTTTTCTGTAAATGCTATTGGTTGGATATGAATCACTTGACTTTATTCCCCTCCCCCCCACCTTGGGGAGGAATTAATTATGCAAATGTGTTTTCTGACCTTTCCATTGGAAAAAATTTTTCTCAACTATTCCTTTTTTTTTTTTCCCCCAAAGCTCTTTCTTCCTCTGATATTCCTTTGTCAGAAAAATCTTTGAGTTTATGGGTGCAAAGTCTTTTGACACATCCTCATTAACATTTGTTAAAGCTACTTTTTTTTCTCTGATTTATCTCTGTGTCCCCTGTGGTAGGTTTTCTTTTTCTATCTTTCTTTTTACAAAATTTTTCCATTATGCTGAAGACTTTCTTCATGTCTTAGCTCATGTCTCCATTCAGGGTGGCTTTACGTGAAGAAATAAGAAGAATGTGAATTCTGTGTGTATGGGCATTGTTTGCCATCTGACAGGCTTCATTTTAGGCACTTGAGTAAGGAGCTGCCATTTATGCTGAAGGCTTATCCCCTTAAGTATCAGGAGGTATAAGGTCTTTACCATGTTGGTGCCAAGCCTATACTAGAAGCCCAAGTTCTCCTCAGATAACTTGTATTTCCCCCCCTTTATCATATAGGAGTATAAAGGACAATTATTTATTCTCTTTGGCCATTTGACACCTTTGAATATTTTGTTTGTGTTTGGGGAATTCCCCACATTATAGATCCATATTTTACCAAGTTTTCTGGCTGTCTGAAGGTAGATTGTGAATTAGGTTTTACCACTTAGAGGCATTCATGCCAGATTTTAGATGAGAAGTGTGGGACATGAAGGGGCAGATGAGCTCAGAAGAACTCAGAGGTAGTAGGCACTATGGTTTTAGTCATAGCATACAGTGTCCTGTTGTGGTGTCAGGGCTGTCTTTTCTAGAGCAATTCTACATTAGATATTGGGTATGGTTCTTGACTGTGTGCTTTACTGGCTGGGTTCTCTGGTCCTCACTGAGGTTCTGTGAGGTACCCAGTAATCTTTAGTAAGTTCCTTTTCTACCGTTGACTAAAAAAAATGCACAATGTGAGAGTTGTAAGTTAAGTTTTATTTGGGGCAAAATGAGGACTATAGCCTGGGAGAGAGCCTCTCAGACAGCTCTAAGAAACTGCTCTCAAGAGGTGTGGGGGGGGCAGTATATATGTGATTTTGGTGAAGGGGGTATGTGCAGTCAAGCACACATTTTGGCAGAGGGTAGCTGCTAGTCACGAGGATCAGATGTCTCCGTTAATGACTGTGCTTTTCTAGATGTGAGAAGATGCAAGAAATTGGGCTCATAAAGTCTTCTGAAAATATCTAACTATCTGAAGGCCTGTTCTGCCAGGTTTTCCCAGAGCGCAGAGTACCTCATTCTTGATCTCCACCCTGAACTCACTTCAGGGTGTGTTGAAGGTCAGCGACTACAGTGGCTAATGACTTCATTCCAGATAGCAAGTGACAGTTTTCAGTTGGCACTACTTAAACTAGCCAGCGTTGATTTTGGTTGTTTGTAAACCACTCCACTGACAGTTACAGGGAGCTAGATTTTGTTGTTTATGAGAGGATAAAGAAGTCAAACATTACATATAGAGACCAAACTATCCAACATCCAGGGTTCCCCCAAGCCAGTTTGTTTCCTCATTGATGACAGAGCCTTACCCAAATGTCCTAGGTAGTTCCTTCCTTCATTCTACTTTGTTAGTCTTTGTTTCATCTTCCAGAAGTTTGTTTAAATCTCTTTTTTGCTGCTGGTCCTGTCATTCTCTCTGTTCTAAGTGGATTGACTTTACTATAATTCTAAAGGCATCTCAGGAGGAAAAGAAGATCAGTTTGTTTAGTTTGCCATCTTGAATCTGAAGTCCCATGGCACTTTATTCATACTGGAATTATAGTGCTTTGACATGTAAAATAATAAAATAATGTCAGTATAAAATAAAAATTAAAAAATAATATTATTTCTTAAAGTAAATGATGATTTCTTCTTAATTTCTGTATTTGTAGCACCCCATGTAATAACTTACATTTTACCAAGTATTCAACTAATATTTAAATGAGTTGATTTATGTACAGATTTTAAGTTACTTTGTATATCGGTAAGATGCCTATTTTGACTCAACTGTGTTGACTTTGGTACCTAGGTCAATAAATCATAGCTTATTACTCTAATTTCAAGGAATTAATTTGCAACAAGAACACACAATTAGAGTCATATCAGGAATTAAAGAGCTCGAAATTATGTTTTCAAAGGGACAAATGCTTATACCAGGATGAAGGAAGAAATTTATTGTTTAATTAAAAAACTAATTTAAGTCTATAACAGCTACTTAATGGGAATAACATGACCAATTTCCATCCCAAGTGAAGAAATAAAAGTAAACATACTTAAAATAATGAGGTTACTGGAGATAGACCAGGCTATATTTGCTAAATTTTGATACTCTAAGAGTGTTTTTCATTTATATTTAAATAAAATGCTTAAATGTTGTTATTTAGGTGAAAGATACATGGCAGCTTCTCTAGCAGAAAGTAAAAGCAAAAATTAGTGGCAGATGGAGCTCATTGAGTTTGTTCATCAAAACAACAGTATTGCCGGAATTGCTTTTCTTACTCGTAAAATTTTCTACAAATCTAGAGACTTTTTGAGATCATTGGAGAAAGTTGTAGTTAATTTCTTTTCTGCCCAAAGACTCATTCAAACACTAGTTGAGACTACTCTGTTTATATATAAGTAGAATTTGATACATAAAAATAACACAAAAGTTCTCTACAATAGATATTAAAGCCTGATAAGATGATAATTTATGTAGAACACAGATTATTATTTTTCCTTTTGTTTTAAGTTTAGTAATAACTGAAGAGTTAGTTAGTGATATGTTTAATATGCTTTACTATGTTTGGTATATTATGCAAATTGAATTAGTGCCTGTACATCCAGATATAATGGCTGTGTCGTTTAGATCAGACTATGGGTGAATCTTCGTATAGTTTATTAAAGATTTCTTCAGATATTTCAGATAAGGCACATTACTCCTTTTAACTATCAATGTAGCATGATTACATTCCAGGAGAAGTGTTAGGCCGTATTATTTCAAGCTCCTCATAACTTGATGTCTATCAATGACTCAATTCGTGGAGCTGTAATTATAGAGGGATGTGCACTTCGTTTATCTACATTAGGAATTCTTAACCTGGGAGCTTTGGATAAATTTCAGAGCATTTATTAACCCCTTGAAATTATAGCCTTAGTTTTAGGTATATGTGCCTCGTCCTGCCCGTTGGTACATTGCTCTCACCAAATTCTCAACAAGGTCAGTGACCCAGAAATAGTTAGGAATCGCCATTCTGAAATTCTCTCCGACATTGCGACAGTTTCTCAAAGAGCTGTATCTGGGTGATCTTAGAATGCCTCTTTTAAAGATCGCTTTTATTCAATTTTGTCTTGGTGTGATACCAGCAGCCTATTTCGAAGGATATTTCCAGAGAGAGTCTTATCTTGACACTCATTTACTCATTTCTTCACTCATTCATTCAGTTACTGTATATGGAACACCTTCTGTATGAGAGGCAGACTTCTATGTGGGAAGGATAGCACGAAAAGGACACAGTAAAGAAATCCCTTGGTCTAGAGGAGTTTACATTCTAGCAGGAAGAGTTAGAAAATACGCAAGAAAAGTAATGAACCGTATTCATGTTAGATAGTGTTCGGTAATAAGGAGAACAAAAGTAAACAGAACAGCAGATATGACATGACGGGGGGCGGGGGGGGGGGGGGCGGGCGGGAAGGTCTTGGAATTTTAGGTAGGCTGTTCAGGGAAGGCTCCTCTGAGAAGGTGACTCGAGCAAAGGGGAGAGCAGCAGTTGATGAGGTCAGAGGGGCACTAGAGATCCAGGACCTTGTAGTGTTGCACAGGACTGGGACTTTTACCCTTGAGTGAAAAGGTGAGCACTGCAGTGTTTTGGAAAAGAGACATGGGCTGACCCATATGTCAACAAGACCATTCTGGCTGCTGCATTGGAAACAGATTGAATTGGGGAGCAAGGGCTGCAGCCAGGAGACCAGTTAGGAGGCCCTTCTGATTGTCCAGGGAAGAGATGATCGTGGCTTGGAGCAGGGTGTTGGCAGTGGAGGGAGTGAGAAATGACTGAATTTTTAGATTCCCGTGAAACTCGGTGCTGTCAGGATACCTATGAGGATGTTACTTGTTATCTTATGAGGTCACTCAGGCAAAATTTCTTTCTGTTCTTAGTGTTAGATTATTTTTCTAGATTACTCGTACTTTCCCCCTAAGCTGTTGGTTTCACTTCAAGTTCTCTGAATTTAAAAAAAAGCTTAAAACGAATTAAAAGCTCATCTGTAGGAAGTGAATTTCAATTAACGGCGTTTTGTATATTATACTCATTCTGGTCATCTTACCATTAACTTTCCCTTTGCTTGATTTTTTTCCTCATAGTTTTAAGATATGTCATTTTTTCCCTATTATTTACGTTTTTATAAACCTCCTCTTATATTCCTTTCTGGTACAATTTAGGGTGGATATAAATATTTCTTTCTTTGTGTCTATGTAAATATCACCTTTCACAGTCTCCTCAGTGTTACGGCTATGCCCTCTTTACACTTGTGATTGTTACTCTGTTATAGAAGAGTGAAACCTGATTGCAAGAATTCAAACCTAAGAGTAGTTTGTGTTTTGCCTGGAACATTAAATAAAAGAATGATTGTCTTATGTAAGGAAGAACAATATGATG
Source organism: Eschrichtius robustus (assembly GCF_028021215.1). Lineage (NCBI taxonomy): Eukaryota > Metazoa > Chordata > Mammalia > Artiodactyla > Eschrichtiidae > Eschrichtius > Eschrichtius robustus. Next base: position 56,649,267 of record NC_090826.1, read on the forward strand.
TATTGTTGATCCACTTGACTCAGTAGATCAGTTGAGTTAACAGTGAGTCAAATCAGTTGTTGGACTGAATTACTTAGTCACTAGTCAGTTCAGTCGAAACACTTAGTCTAGTGATATGTTGCATTTATGACACATCCTGATTATGAAATTGACCTTGGGTTGGTTTTATGAGATAATGTTGTATCAGAAACAAGTAGCATAAAAAAACTGGGAGGACTTTGCACACATTTAATACCATTAGATAATTAAGATTGCACACTGAACCGATTTCTAGAAACCCTAAAGATACATTCTGATGTCAAGTGTGTAAAGAACCAAAATCCTGGTGAAAAACTCAGTCTGACAAACAAATTTACGAGACTACAAAATGGTCACACTCGTCCATCTTTTTCCTAAGAGTCATGTGAGTTGTGAACTAAACAAACACGTTTTTCTATTTGCTCATCACATGCTACCAGTTCTCAAATATGACTTATGAGACAGGTTTCTCACTCAATACTTTATAATATTCTTTGTGCTCAAGCTGTGATCACTGTTTTAAACCAAAGTCTCCCCAGAATCATAGGCAGCTCTGAAAGGGATTGTAGAGATCGTCCTTCAGTCTGATTTGTAGATGAGGAACCTGAGGTCTAGAGTGGTGACGTTCCAAGTCCTATAGCTGATTAGTCAAAGAGCCTTGATTGGCACCCAACATTCCCGACGCTTAATTCAGGGCGTTTTACCTCAGATTAATTTTCATATAGTGAACTGAATTCCAAATATGAGATAATGAAAAAGACTCGGACATCAAAAGCCTTTAGTGTTCCCTTACAAATCTAAGCCCCAATATGTTAACATAGTAGTACAAACAATCTTATTCATAATATATTCAAATTGAGTAGATCTCATGGGGAGGTTTGTCTCTGAAGTCATCCCTATCATCTGCATATATGAAGCCATCAGACTTTCCTTCAATTACTGATAACTCGCCAATGTGAATGAATATTACCTCATTTGCAAATGAATGGGGGTTTCCAAAAGCATATGGGAAAATTTCCTCGTCTTTATTGGAAATAAATGTGCAGTGCATTACCTATGCTATAATCATTTGGCCTTGTAGTATCATAGTAAAGATAAAGGCTTTAGGAAATAAGAGAAATTTAAGAACTGAGCACACACAAAAAATGAAGCGTGTGATACTTATAATGTTAGATCAGCTGTACATATTTAATTAACATTGTGAGCACTTTTGTTTAGTTAAAAATTCAATCTCATCTGTGATACCTGTCCTGATTTGTCATGTCATAAAGGAACATTGCCATTTTTTTGATTAAGCCATGTATGAATGTATTGCTTATATTTTAACTATGTAAAATAGCATGTGCATAGGAATGAATCTATAACTTACAGTTTTACGTTAATGTTAAACACTGATACTGATCCAGAGTATTATAGAGGATTACAATTTAAAGAATTCTTAATTATAATCCTTTTCCTTTTATATTTTTCCACAGACGGCTTGTGTATATGTCGGTTTTTTTATGTGCGTGTGTATTTGTTTTAGATTTACTGTTTTTCAGGCGCACTTCTCTGAAGTAAGATGAGTTGTCAAAAATTCTGTGTGGCTTTGTTACATTGGGGTAAGTTATTTGCTTTTTAAGTATCCATATATGAGGTAGAGATTTTGCCCTTAGAGATGCTGTTTCCTTTAATGGCTAATCAAATTTCCCGTTTCCAGTTAGGAATTCTCTTGCTTATGATTAAAAATGCAAACCAAACAAACGTATAAGTGTGAAAATGAAAACTCTTCCCAACCTCCTGGAAACAATGTGATGTGTATCCTCCCAGGAACATAACACACACACACACACACACACACACACACACACACACACACACATTCATATCTCTAGTTGCAAAAATAGAACTGGTCTATACATTCTGCATTTTTCTTTTTTCCACTTAACAGCTTTTCAATTTATCATCGCAACTATTCTTGCCAGTGTTTACTGATTTACTTGTTTAATGGTTGCATGACAATGAACTGTATGAATGTGCCTTAAATTATAAATTTATTTGAACAATTCCCATTGATAGACATTTCTTTTTCCATAACAGATAATGCTACATTGAAATTCGTATACATATATCTTTGTGTATTTGGAAGAGTATTTCTACAGATTAATTCCTAAAGAGGAATTTCTGTGTTGAGTAGTAAGCACATGTTTGAATTTGATAGATACTGTGAAATCTTCTCCACAAAGCTCTGTGCCTTTTGCAGTCCCAACATGAGTATATGAGTGGTATTCCATTGCATTCCTGCCAAAGGTGCATGTTATCATTCTTTTACCTTTTTGCCCTGTCAAAGCAAAATACAACATCTCACTTTAATTTTATTTATTTGGTTATTTGTGAGATTGAGTACTGTTTAGTGACCATTTCCATTTTTTTATGTGATTTTCTAATTCACATACTTTGACTATTTTGTTGTTGGATTTTGTCTCAATTGATTTTTAGAAATTTCTAAAATGTAGATATTTAGCTCTGTATTAGTCAAAGTTCTCCAGAGAAGCAGAACCAATAGGATTTGTATATATCTAAGATGAGGTTTATTACAAGGAATTGGCTCACATGATTATGGAGGCTGAGAAGTCCCAAGATTTGCAGTTGGCAAGCTGGAGACCCAGGAGAGCTGATGGTGTAAGTTCCTGTCCAAATAATGGCAGGTTTGGGACCCAGGAAGAGTAAAGTTTCAGTTTTGAGTCCAAAGGAAGGAAAAGACTGATGTCCCAGTTCAAGCCTGTCAAACAGGAGGAGTTCCCTCTTACCGAGTCATTTTTGTTCTATTTAGGTCTTCAATTGATTGGATGAGGCCCACCCACATCAGGGAGGGCATCTGCTTTGCTCAGTTTACCGGTTCATCCAGGAACAGCCTCACAGACACACCCAGATTAACATTTGACCAAATGTCTGAGCACCCTGTGGGCCTAGTGAAGTTGACACATAACATTAACCATCAGAAGCCCTAAGAATTTATTACACTTTGCAAGTTTTTTCTCCTTGCCCATCATTTATTTTCTAACTTGGTTTTCTTTTACAGTGCAGAATATTTATACATACACATTAACACCCTTATACATACTTGGAAACAAGATATCATGACATTTAAATATTTTAATTTTATTTAGCAAATGTAGCATTATTAAATTATGAATATGTATATCAGATGATAGTCAAAACTTTAATTGTCTGTATCCAGGAGCAGTTTACTTGGTGATAATATTTAAAATAAATGGCTACCATACAGAATAACAGATTTGTTCTAAAATGGAAAGGAAATGTCATTTTAAATGGTATTCCCCATTATGACTCTGGTAAACAATGACAAGATAATGTTATAAGGGGATATTATCAAGGGATGGTGTATACCTTGGGAATTCCCACCTTGACTATCACCAGAAGAATGCTTTCAAAAATTAAATGTATACTAGTCTTCCTCCTACCTATTCCTATCTCTCGAATATCCTCGAGAGAAAGCTTAATAGACATTTTTTTAGAATCTTGTGTTTTAAATTTCTGTGAAGCATAGCAGGCTTCTGTTGGAAAGTAGTCACACAATGCCAGTGACTTTTGAGTATATAGTTGACCCTCGAAGAGCATGGGTTTTCGCAGGTCCACTTATACTCAGATTTTTTTCAGTAGTAAATACTGCAGTACTGCACGATCCAAGGTTAGTTGAATCTGCAGATGCAGAAGAACTGTGTATACAGAGGAACCGTGTATAGGGAGGGCCAACTATAAGTTATATGCAAATTTTCCACTGCTCAGAGGGTCAGTGCCCTTAACCTCTGCATTGTACTATTCTCAGTTGTTTCTTACAGCATTCTAGAGATATTTTGATTTTTTTTTAAACTCAAATCATCTATTTAGACTGTGTTCCAAGTTTTTGAAATTAAAGTCAAGCTATCTTTAAGAAAACCTATTTTCTCTAGCAACCATTACCTGTGTGTCAGCTAGTTCTGGGCATCTTTTTGGCTACTCTAATCTTTTTCTTTTTTAAATTTTTATTTTATATTGGAGTATAGTTGATTAACAATGATGTGTTAGTTTCAGGTGTACAGCAAAGAGACTCAGCTATACATATACATGTATCTATTCTTTTTCAAATTCTTTTTCCATTTAGATTATTTCAGAGTATTGAGCAGAGTTCCCTGTGCTGTACAGTAGGTCCTTGTTGGTTATCTGTTTTAAATATAGCAGTGTGTACATGTCAATTCCAAACTTCCAATCTTTAAAAGTGCTCTTGGAGCTTTCCTTGTTATATATACTGTTCTTTGTCATTTTAGCCATATATATATTTACTGAAAATATCCAGGATAATTCCACTGTTACAGATTTCAGAAAAACTAGACCACAGAGGGCTATCAAAGAGTGGTAACATTCTCTCTTACATTCTCTATCTAATTTTTATTAGGCTCCATTGCTAATGTTTCACATTGGCTTTCCAAAAGGTTTGTGGTTTGGTCAAGTTTAGTGAATTGGAAGAGGTCTGGGGCCTTGATATATAACATATGATAGGATGATAACAGATGTCATATGATAACATGATAACATATGCCTTCAGATGAATATATTTCCCTCTTTGGAGGGAAAGAAATATCATTTGCAAAGGAAGCATGTAAACAAAATAGAATCATCTTTTAATTAAACTGATTCAGTAGTTACTATGTCTAAGACATTCATTATTACATTTTAAGTTTTAAATACTTCTTTGAGGATTTTAGGCTAATTTCAGTTCAGCCAACCGAATCTTCCATGTGCAGCTAGAAAATATAATGCTTTTAATTAGTACCAATACATATTCATGGTTTTGTAAAATGAAAGAAATACCCAGTTCTCTTTTTAGTGAGTTCTAATTTCAGAAATAAATGTTAGAAGGATTGAAGTCCAAAGGAACATAGTTGCAGTGAGGATTCACTTTTGGTGATGTTATAATACCTAATTGTTATCAGTGTGGGAAAAATAATACTAGTCGTGTTAATCATTTTTGCCTTAATTTTTGCATCTGATACATGTTTATATTAATTAACATTAATAGAAAGTTCTAGAAACCAAATTGTTAACAGTCATTACTTGTATATTTGAATATTTTTACATGTATTACTTTTGTAACTTAGAACAATACTTTTGTGAATTTTTAAAAAAATTTCTATTTTCTTACACGTTTACGTTTACCATAATCCTTCAAAAGTCTCATTCTATACAAATCCATGAAAAATTCTTAGAATTTTCATTCTTCATTACTTTGTATATGAGGATACACAGCTGTTGGATAGTTAGGGTAACTTATAAAAGAAAGAGTTATGGAGAATTCATTATTTTATTATCAAGCAACTACTCATTAAAAAACAAGTATCACTTTTGAGGATTTTTGCGGGGGGTACAGGATTATAAAATTGTTCTTAATTTTATGTGTCTAAAAAGTGATAAATTGTCTTTAATCAGCAGTGGACGTTTCCTGTAAGAAGTCTGTCATTGTGCATCAATTATTGGAGAATGCATTAAGGACATGTCTTATATGATGTCATATATCTGGAGAACCATGGGCAGATTCAGGAAATCATCCAGCTGTCCTGATGTTGAAGACAAACCCTTTCTAAAAGCACTCAGTGAAAGTAGTGTTAACATTTTGGTGTTATTCTCATTAAGAAATATTAAAACAGCACGTTAATGTTTGCTTATATAATTGCACATCCAGATACCATTTATGCTGGAAGTTCATTAGAATAATTTATTTTTTGGAAAAGGAAACTGGAATATTTAGCTATAATTTCCTATCATTAAAATATAAATATGAGATGTTAGATTAATGAGGAAAATGAAGTGTGAATTTCCAAAAAGGGGTGCTAAAGAGTGAAGTTACCTCTATAAATAAATGCACCCTTTTAAGTGTAACACTTTGTTCAGTGGAAGCACAGAGCTATGCATTAGGCACTGATTGAGCACTTAGAAAGTTAAGTAATTACTATTGAGCACTACATGGCTTAATCTTAGATACTTCCTATTTATGTCTAGTCAAAATGATTAATTGCTTTTCTGTGTGTCTTTTAAATGTCCTAACAGAATTTATTTATGTGATAACTGCATTTAACTTGGCATATCCAATTACTCCCTGGAAATTTAAGTTGTCTTGCATGCCACCAAATACAACATATGACTTCCTCTTGCCTGCTGGAATCTCGAAGAACACTTCAAATTTGAGTGGACATTATGAGGCAGTTGTTGAAACTAAACTTAATTCAAGTGGTACCTACTTATCTAACTTATCATCCAAAACAACTTTCCACTGTTGCTTTTGGAGCGAGGAAGATAAAAACTGCTCTGTACATGCAGACAACATTGAAGGGAAGGCATTTGTTTCAACAGTAAATTCTTTAGTTTTTCAACAAATAGGTAAGTATTTTAATGTTCCAAGCATTACCTCTTACTTAACTGTATTGAACAAAATGGTTCTATTCTCTGAAACCTGTGTGAAATAGATGTCTTATGGATGTGATTCTGAGCACACATTATCATTTTATATTAGTAATAAAATTAGGACCAAACTAATAAGTCCCCAATTATTTTCTATCCCCTAAAAATAAAATAAAAGTGTAATGAGGGAACTTTTTAACCTTAAAATATATTTCTTGTAGTCTTCTAAATTGGCTTTAAAATGGAAAAAGTACAACTTCTTTTTGTTAAGTAGATAAAATATCAAATGGCAGATAATACTGTTGAGTTAGTTAAAGCAAGCAAGGAATCTCTCCGTAACCAAGGAGAGATCAAAAAACCAAATCAAGGTTTTTTTTTTTATTTGTTTACGTATAATGCATACTAAGTGTAGCTCATGTTGTTAATAATTCTGCATCTGGAAATCTAAACAACAAAATTATCTCCAAGCCTCTGGAAAAGCTAAATAGAGCAGAGACAATGGACTTAGCACTGTAGAGACCTACAGTGTGAAAATAAAGACGTACATAATATAACACTCCTATGTAGGGTTAGTCAGAATTTCTCAACCTCAAAATTATTGACATTGTGGGCCAGATAATTCTTGGTTATGGGGGACTGTTCTGTGCATTGTGGGATGTTCGAAGCATCCCCGCCTTCTGCCCACTTAGTGTCTGTTAACACTCACTCCCCAGTTGTGACAATCAAAACATATCTCCAGACTTTGCCAGATGTCCCTTGGAGGGCCAAAGCACCACTGATTAGATGGAAGAAACACTCAGTTTGTTGAAATCAGGTTAGGAGTAAGGATAAAGCATAACCGTGCAATAAAATCAGAGTTTTAAAACAAGTTAGAAATAATAACTCCCAGTGTCTCCAACTGACGCTATGAGCATTTAAGTTAATTTTAAATGACACACTTTTTTAATTTGTAAGGGAACTTAACTTAGCCATTCCAATGATTATTAAATATATTAAGAATGAACTTAAAATGTTAGGGTCCCTGTGATGAGCTGTGAAATGATCAAAAAATGTTAGCACTTTTTTTGATTATCAAGTGAAATGATTTTGATGCAGATTTTAATTTTACGTATATATATATAAAGGCTAATAATTCATTATTTTAAAATGAGTTTAAGTTTTTGTAACTAAAATTACTAGGTTAAGTGGTGGTTATTCAGGATTTCCATTTAATATTCTGCCATATGGGCTGTTTACTTCATAGGGCTCAACCTATGCAAAGTCCCTACTAGCTAGAAATCCTTCAAATGGGGAAATATGTTAGTGGTGCTTAAAGATAAGTATTAGTGTTGTCTTAAGTTAGTCATGATTTTCAACTATTGCTATTCTTGCTCTCTAAATTACAAATCACTAATAGTTTATCATTGTCAGGTGAGTTTTTCAGTGTACAGTGAAATATACTCACATAGGTTGTATGTGGGGTCTATAATATTACAATAACAAGAACTTAAGATATGCATCTTAGTTCCAATGTGATCACCATGCTTTATTGCTAAAGCAGACACTTAAATACTGCCCCAAATTTGCTTGTACCTTGATATTTCATGTTCTCTCGTCTCTTGGAAAGTGAGGATGGACTGAGCTAGGTGAGTTTTGGGGTCTTCTGTCCTACTTAAGTGGTTCAGGATCTTAAAAACGTTTGAGAAACAATAATTGAATTTAATTCTCTTACTTTATGAAAAAGGAAATTGAAGGCCAAAGGGACTAAATGGGCAAACATATACAACCAGTTAGAGCCTGTTCTTTTTCTTTCAGAATGGGCAGTGGAAGTTGTATCAGAACACTGGTAAATTTAATTTAGCTCTTCTCTTTCACTGAGTTGTTCAGAATGTTTTTTTCGGGTTTAATTTAGTTTATTTTTAATTCAGGTGCAAACTGGAACATACAGTGCTGGATGAAAGAGGACTTGAAATTATTCATCTGCTATATGGAGTCATTATTTAAGAGTCCTTTCAAGAATTATGACCTTAAGGTCCATCTTTTATATCTTCTGTAAGTACCAAATAAATAAATTTGGACATTTCCATGACACAAGTTATTTTGAAATGCAAGAGCTTCCATATACAGAAGTAGATTATGAAAGCTCTTCTATCTCTGCATTTCCTTTTATATCAATGTACATTTCTGTATTTTTTATACAACCTTCTTCTCCATTAGGTTTCCTCTTTTCTCCTCATGTTGGTTCAGGTAGCAAGACATTGCAGATATGGATGGGCATATATTCTCAAAGAAGCGTGAACTCAATTCAGTAGTCTTAGATATTTGAGTGGAGAAGGGGAAATAGTTTATATTTCTTTTTCTGGTGGATTTTTCTCTCATATTTGATCTTTTTATTATCTTAAAAATGTAAGTGCTTTTTATTTATTTGTGCTAGGTAGAGAGCCACGATGGTGGTTTCAAACAGCCATACACTTATGATTCTAACAGCTAACATGTCCTTCAAGTTTTCTAATAATTCCAGTGATAATACATACCATTTCTATTTGAATTTTAACTCTTTAAAATTCATTCTCATTTGTTCTTTTATTTGATGCTGAAGGAGAATGTCACTCACCTCCCTCAGTTCTGCAGTTATTGAGGTCATATAATTAAGGGGTAGTGTGCTAGAAACTGTCCATATAAAGATGAATAGAGACAGAAAGTAGAATGATGGCTACCAGGGACTACGGGAGGGGTAATGAAGAGTTCTTGTTTAAATGGGTTCAGAGTTTCAGTTTGGGGAGATGAAAAAAGTTCTGAAGTTGAATGGTAGGGATTGTTACCCAACAATGTGAATGTACTTAATGTCATAAACTGTACACTTAAAATGGTAAATGTTATGTTATGTATGTTTTACCACAGTAAAAAAATTTTAAAGAAACAAAAATGTCAAGAAAAAGATGTATTCATAGACTTTACTAAATGTGTATTTTACCTCAACTTTTAAAAATAACTGCAATGGTTGATTTATGTATTTATTCTCACTGTTTTGCCGTATGTTGTTCTATGTATTTTTAGACTATATTGTTGGGTGGATCTATGTTCTTAGTTGTTACATCTTCTTGATGTATTTTCCCATTAACCTTTATACAACATTCTTCTTTGTTTTGTATCTTGCCTTTAGTTTAAAAAATATATTTTGTCTTATCTTTTTTTAGAAAAAGAATAGTTATGATCTCTGCTCTTGAGCCACTCACAGGCTAGTGGTTGGGACAGATATGTACAAATATGTATCAAAATAGGGTTTCAGTTTTAGTGGTTACTGATGTGCACTTGGTAGGCACACGAAGGTGTGGGAGCACAAGACTGGTGTGAGAGCCTTATGTGGGGATGTCTAGCGCACTGGTGGCAAGAGGAGTGAAGGTTTCCCAAGGAAGGAGACAGCTAAGTTGAAACTTCGGGAATGAATAAGAGCTAATAACAAAAATGTGTGGGCAGGTAGCATTGAGAAGCATATCAACATCACCTGGAAATATTATAGAAATTTAAATTTGATAACTCCATCCCAGAACTAGGATCAGAAATTTTGGGGGTGAGGCCCATCGATCTGTATTTTATCAAGCCCTTTAGATGAATCTGATGGAACTGAAATTTGAAAATTTCTGGTGTAAAGGTAAATAAGACAAATTTTAGAAGAAAATTCGCATAGCTGCTACCATCCTCATTATGTACTGATTATCAGACTGTAGTTAGTATTTATAACTTATGTTAGACTACTGGACTAATTTTTTTTTTTGGCCTCACCGCAAAGCTTGTGGAATCTTAGTTCCCCACCAAGGGATTGAACCCGGGGCCCCCGCAGTGAAAGTGCCAAGTCCTAACCACTGGACATCCAGGGAATTCCCTGGACTAATTCTTAAAGTCACCCCACAGGAGTAGCCCAGATAGGGTGCCCCTGCTGTCACATCTGGACATTGAGTGTCTCTGTGATCATTTCCACCTCTAATGCTGGTCACTAGATGAATCTAGAAGCCCCTGCTAGCCCCTGCTGCTTTAATGAGTGCAATTCTCATTAGGGCCAGTGTCTTGAATGGGAGTATCTGACTGGTGAGAATGTGCCGTAGCTGCTAGTGTTTCAGCCTAACAGAAGAGTAGATTTTCCAGGCAGATGCTGGGCAGCCAGGTGGATAAATGTCCACAACAGAATGACTGGGCTATAAATCTCTAGAGGCCCAGGAAGCCTAGCTGAAGTAGTAAAGTGGGAAGGTGGAGGAGTAATGGGCAATGCACAGCCAAAGGTGAACATGTAAAGGATGGGAAAGAATGAGCTTGTTTCTAGTCTATAGAAAATGACCCAGCAGGGAGAGAAAAATTGAAGATGTGGTAGAAGGGGACCCATTGAAGGTACATTACAAAGAGTGAATGGTTGAATAGGCAAGTTCCAGAAAAAGAGCAGAGATGAAGGGTTGGTCTTAAAATGAAGGAGGCTCACCTCAACTTCAGAGTATTGAGAGAAGAATGGAAGCACTGTGGTGGATGAGGATATATTTGACGTCTGGGCAGAAAGTTTCCTGCTGTATTAACCAAGACAGATTTTAGCTCAGAGAAAAGAATTCCTTTGCAATGTAGTACATTTTTGTGATGACCTGAATACTTTGGGTGATGATTAAAATCTCACTAGGTGCCTATTCAAGAGAATTTCAAATATTATCAGTGGGCTAGGGTAATGTGCTCAGTTTTAAAGCTCTGTGACTATGTGTAAGGATTTATATTTTATAATGTATAGGCCATAGTTATGTCTGAGGTCTGCATTTTCTGAAAAAGATATTATATATGAATATGTCAGAACATTACAAAATTGCACAGTAAATTAGCTACAGCTGCGAATTTGAACTTCAGTCAGCTAAGTAGTCATTGGTCTGTTCATCTAAATGGTAAGACCCAGAAAAATGAGAAAATTATGATAAACTAAATAGATTTTTCAACTTGCTCATATGATGAATTTAGTAGATTCTTTTGACCTGCTTTGATTTGAACTCAGGTTTCTAAAAATATTAATACAGGAAAACCTAATTGCATGCAATTTGAGAAGCATTTTCTTTTCTTTTTTTTTTTTTTTTCTTGCCACTTTAATTGTTCTCTCCATTGTATGATTTGGTTAGTTTTACCAATTGTCACATACTATTTCCACCTTGAATTCTATTTTTGTGTGCATCTTTGGGCAATATATCTCCAAAAATTTAAATAAGACTCTTCAGATCAGGAGGAAGACCTGGCCAACATAACAAATGAAACCTCTGTGGAAGAGGAAATCCATAAGGATGGTTACTATAGAGAAGTTTTTCATCAAAATCACCTCCCCAAGACATTAGAGAATTCATGAGAGAAGTCTTTCAAATGCTTCCATGTGTAAATAAGTATGTATTTAAAAGGAACTAAAACCTAATGTTTATAAGGGATTTAAAGCCCTATAAATATGTCCCTTAAGGGAAAGCATTGTTTAAGCTCAGATATTAATGTTTGTCAGAAAAACTGAAGGAGAGATACCATACAAATGTGTTATTTTTGAATTTTCTCTTAGACCTAGGAAGGAAATCCTCTTCTTCCTTTGTGAGGTGCCTATGTGTACATCAGACACTGAGCTGAGTGTAGAGAACAGTGTTAAACAACTCAGACTCAACCCTTGCCTTCTTGGAGCTGATAGTAAAGACAAAGACCATAACAAAGTTTGAAAATGCTGTGATGTAGTAAATATGGGGACTTTCAGAAACATATGCTAGAAGTATCTGCCTAGATTATAAGGGGGCAGAGAAGAATGAGCCAGAGAGAGTGAAGAGCATTTGCAAAGGAACACAGTCACATATAGACATTTGAGGACTTGAAAAGTTCTGTGGTTGGGAAGCTGGGGAATGATGAGAAATCAAGGTGGATGAATAAGCAAGGGTCATCCAGGGAGTTTGGACTTTTGTAACTGCTAATACCTAGTTTACTTTGTCTCTTCACTGTCACTCTTGTCAGCATTCTTGGTGATTTCAGCATCAACCTGGATGATCTTCAATTTCTTGAAAGCTTTACTTTTACTCTTCTCTTTTTCACCCAACCTAGCTTACCCACTCTCATGGATCTTGTCGTTGCTGATAAGCTTGCTCTTTCTCTAATCTCAGTTTCAAAGATCCCACTTTTTGACCATATCTCCCCCTACCCGTCATGTCAGGCCTATTCCCTCTGTCACCGCAACCTCAGGAGTAAATCTCCATGCCCCTTGGCTCTGCTCTCTGGGCCCTTGGTTCTGCCCTCTGATTCGCCTTCCCTTTTTTATGAAAGGTTATACATCTCTGCAGCTGAGTAGTTTTCTCAGCATGCTTCCGGTTGGCACAATTTTGGGAATCCAGTGGCTTTGTTTCATTTTGTACTCCTTCAGTCTAAGCTAGCAGTGTTTCTGCTACTGTAATTCTCTCACAAGATCACACAGCCTCCTGGGAATCTTACTGGGGTTCACTCCATTAGATAAAAGCCCGCAGATCTCTTAGAAATAAGCTCTTCTCTGCCTTCTCTTTGATCTTTGCTTAGAAGCCATTTCAAACATCTTTAGCCATCTGGAGAGGCTGGGAATTTTACAACTCTCAAGTACTAGTTCCTTTGTTCAACAGCCCTTTTGTCAATGAGTATCTCTCCTCTTGAAACAGTAAGGAGCCAAGAGGCACTTTCAGCACTTGCTTGGAAATCTCCTGAAATAGATCACCAGATCAGTAGGCACATTCTACACTGTCCACAGAACTGCAGATGTGTTACTTAGCTTTTGACCACTATGTAAGAAAGATTCCCTTTCCTCCAGTTTCCAATATCATGTTCCTCACTTCCTTTTGTGTCCTCACTGGCAGTGTCCTCAAACTGTAGATTTCTACTAACAGTCCGTTCAAGGTGTTTTAGGCTTTCTCCATCATGCCTCTCCAAATACTTCCAGCCTCTGTCCATCACCTAGCTCCAAAGCCACACCCACATTTTTAGGTATTTGTTATGGCAGCATCCTACTTCCAGGTGCCAGTATCTTCCTTGGCTATCTATGCCTTATAATAAATTACCCACAATTTAGTGGCTTAAAACAACAATCATTCATCATTTCACAGTTTCTGTGGGTCAGGAATCTAGGTGCAGCTTAACTGGGACATCTGCCTTAAGGTCTTTCACAAGGTTGCAATGCAGGTGTCAGGTAGGAGTGCAGTTATTTCAAGGTTCAACTTCAGGAGGATCTGTTTCCAAGCTCACTCCCTAGGCTTCCAAGTTCCTCATGGGCCACTAGACAGAAAGCCTTAGTTCCTCCCAGGCTATGACTGGAGGCCTTCTTCAGTTCTTTGTCCTGTGTATTCGCCATAGAGCACCTTACAACATGGCAGCTGGCTTCCCTTAGAGAGAGCCAAAGAGACTCGCTGATGACCTTGTTTTATATTTTCACTGGGAAAGCAGGAGGGGGAGGGGGCGGGTTCAAGTTTTTGCTTTTCTCACCAAAATCTACCAGCCTGCTCATGTCTGTGCCTATACAGTTTCCTTGTTTTCTTTAATTGCTGATGAATTCCCTGGGTTCCAATCTAAAATGAACCCTTTCTTCTGTGTTTTGAGTCCCATCCCCTGTTGTCACTCAAGGACTTTTTTCCGGCAATTATCCCCTCTCTCTTCTGCATCATCAAGTTTTCCTCTCAGCTGATACACATGCTGCGGTAATAGATTTCCTTGATCACACATTTCCATCAAGTAATCAGCCCATTTCACTACTCCCTTTAAAGAAAACCAAGTTTTGAACTATGTGAATACATATCTTCAGAAGTTAATATAAAAAGTCAGCAAAATTGACATCTGGCCATGAGGGAATAATAAGTTCTGGGATTACTCTTCTGTCATAAACAACTAGAAAAGTCGATAAAAGTAGAAAACATCTATTTTCAGATATTGGACAAAGGCAGAACAGAACGTGATTCCTGAGAGGAGGAAACAAAGTAAGTTCTATTTTACTCAGGTTTTCCGGGCTGGAGGCAATTTCCAGGACATGGCACAAGGCTGGGGAACTCAAGCAGAGCCCAGCAATATTGCTGAATTGAGGAGACAGAAGAGTTCAGAGGGTAAAAGGGGGCTTGATTCATAGGGCAGGGTACCTGAAGCAGGGAGGTACACAGGAATCAGCACTGGGGTCCTCTTGATTCTTTGGCTGAATACCCATCTGTCTATGATCTTGGGCAAGAAAACTTCTAGGAAGAGAACAGTTACCAAGAGCTGTAATCTAAGAAATTCCCAGAGGTCACACAGGGCCAGGAATAATGGAAGTTTCCAACAGGGAGACTTGGAGAGACCTTGTTGAGTATCACTGACATTCAGTAGAAACCCCATAATAGCCACACTTTAAAAGTGGGGCCAGATTAGCCCTAGAGTCAAGGCTATTCTATACTCCCCCCAAAAGAGCTTAAAAGAAGCTTAAAAGGTTCACACTTAAGTCACCCAAGTAACTTAACTGATTGCCAGAACAAAATCCAACATTCTTTAAGGCAAAATAACATAATCCAACACTCAAAAATGTAATATTCACAATGTCTGGCATCCAGTAAAAAATGGTACATATATGAAGGAACAGGAAAACATAACCCCGAAAGAAAAAATAGACAATAGAAGCAGACCCAGAAATGGCAGAGATAATAGAATTAGCAGACAGTTAGTTTTAGCGTGCTCCACATGCTCAAGGATATAAAGGAAAACATGAACGTAATGAGGAGAGAAATTGACAATATAAAAAAGAACAACTGAAATTTTTAGATAAGAAAGATGCATGATTTGTAAACAAATGTGCTCAATGTTAATTGGGACATTTTAGGCATAGTGTTATTTAATTAAGAAACAGTGTGTGCAGGCCACAGTGCTAGCTAGGATCTGTGAGAAGTACACTTTCCATTCTTTCTCTCTTACCTTTTTTCTTTCCTTCCCCCTCCTTTTTTCCTCCTCCCTCGCTCCCTCACTCCCTCCCTCCCTCCCTCCCTCCCTTCCTTCCTTCCTGTCTTCCTTCCTATCAAGATGGGCTCATGGATTATTATTTTATTTGTGAGCTATATTTAGTTACTATCATTATTTATTTTATTGCTCACACTGTCCCATATTTGGCAGTGGGCGCTTATGTAAACTGGCCTCTGTGTCCTTTTGATGTGTTAGATCTTTTTTTTTTTTTAAATAGGACTCCTTACTCTCTAGCACTACAAGATGTTTCAGGTTGATTTTATACTTTTCCTGCTCTGACACTGGAATCAACCATTTTTGCAAGGAGCCCTGATTCCTTTCTGTTGGAGAATGATGTTTACAAAGTGGTATCAGGGGGCTAGATGCTCACTGTTACTTGGGTGGTATTGTTTCTAGGCCCACTCAGCTACAGAGTTAGTTATATGTATGCATACACACAGGTCACACATAATGTGTATATATAATACTCACAAGTCTATATTTTTATATCTCTCTGTATATACACATATTAAAAGCATGTGTTCATACTAATGTCTCTTGTTCTAGTTCAAAACCACAGGATCTATCCTAGCCTTTCTTTTCTTTCTTTTTTTTTGTAACTCCTTTTTCTAGCAGTGAGAAATCTTGCTTCCCTTTCCAACAATATATTACCTAGTTGCTCAGTCCTAGAATACACACAAAGTAGTTTTGGAATAGCTAAGCCATACCACCATAGAAAACAAATAGGGTAACTAGAGTGCAATGTTTGTTTAGACTCATTTTGCCTTTGCTAAAATTCTGTGTTCTGAAGTTAATTAGGATATCCCCTCCCCTTCCGCCTCAGGTGGTTGTATTGTTAACTTGATGTACATTTAGGTCTATTTGCTTTTGTTTGCATTCCCTTTTTATTTTCTTTCTTTTTTCTTCCTCCCTCTCATCCTTGTTGATTTTCCATTTGTTTGGTGATATTGTACATCTGACGAGTACTTTGTGTTTTACAGAATGCTTCTTAAATTTGTCTCCTTGATGAAATACATCTAAGTCAACTTCCCACCTGGGCCTAATTCATGAGATCTGGGCTGGATTTGCATTTCTATCAATTTCCAGATGATGCTGATGTTACTGGCTTGGGGACCATACTTTGAGAACCGCTGGTCTATGACACTTACTAAAAACAGATTCCTTGGCCCCAGACCTACTGAATTCTCCATGGAGGGTCCAGGAATCTATTATGATGAGACTAGTCTGGGACACTAACCTGTTCTTTGAAATTACTTGGGATTGGTAAACTAGATTTTGGGAAGTAACATTTGTATAGGTTACCAGTCTGAGATTTAAAATGTGACTTGATTAAATTATACACAAAGCTAATGCTAAATGTTCCAATTCATGTTTATTGGTTTGCCCACTATGTTTTGCTTTCAGTTTATGTCACAGTCAAGAACACTCATTTGGTGTTATTCCTATAATAATTTAGTATAGATCTTTGCTTAGAGAAGCGTTAATATATTCATAGAGAAATTTGGGGGGAACAAGTAATTTGATCAAAGGTCAGATGATAGAATGTGCTTTCTCTAAAGCATTTGTGCCTAAAAGATGAAATTTCAGTACTAATTATATATCTAATTTTTGAGTAGAAATATTGCCCAAATTGTGAAATTTGCAAAGAAGCCAAATTTAAAATTTGACAATTTTTTTCACTATTTTCACTTGCAAGTAAAGTTTACTCACATATAGAGAAATTAAATAAATAGTGGCACTGAATTTGTGTGTGTGTGTGTTGGCAACGCATAAAATATTTTGCTGCGTAACCATTTTTCAAGAATTTCAGAAATTCTTAAGTTTTGGTTATTTTAAGCCAGTGTATCTCTTTCTTATTTTAAAAATTTGATCGTCATTTTAACTTATACTACGTTAAAATTTTGATGGTTTAAAAGTAGTATTATCAAAATTTTAAAGTATCATTTGATGTTCTTAAATACTTAAAACTTTTAAAAATCTTTTGGAAGGTAATAAAAGTTCAAATGCTGACTTTGGCAAGTAAGAAGGCTGGTGTATTCCAGGTTTCACACAAACTTGGAGAAACTTCTGCTGTCATAAATATGAGAAATAGCTAATGTTTTCCTCAAGGAAAAAATGATTTGAAATAATTCTGTAATTCTCTAATATTCTGATTTATAGAAATATAAACATAATTCAGATTATAATTATTCTTTAGTTGTGGCCATTAAAGTCTTTATCAATCCCCTAAATAAAATGGCAATGGTAAAAGTGAAACTTATCCTGTAATGATAAGACAGCTTGTAATGATAAGATAGCTTGGGTGTAATGAAACGAGCACTGAACATGGAAACATGAGACTTAAGATGAATTTCAGGTCTACGTTCTCTCTGAGCTCAGTTTTTTACTTGTAAAGTAGGTGATATTAGTTCCCTCATAAGGGAACTAATAAGGTGGTTTGAAAAATTGAATTAGTGATCCTCAAGGTGTTTCGTGTGCATTGCAAGTATGTTATGTAATGAAATTTGATGATATATTTAATGTGGTTTCCTTATTTTTGTGTCTTTTGCCCATCAAATACCCACCTGTAGGGAGTACAAAATGTTTTTGGCCTATAGCTGGGATTAAAAATTTTTTTCTTAAAAGTCTAGAGAGTAAATATTTTAGACTTTGCCCACCATACTGTCTCTATCACAACCTTGTAGTCACAATTAATATGTAAATGAATGAGCACGACTGTGTTTATGGACACTGAAATTTGAATTTCATATAATTTACATGAATCATGGAATATTCTTCCTCTTTTCTTTGTATTGTTTTAAACCATTGGTTAATGTAAGAAGTCCTTCTAAAAACGGGTGTTATTTGGGCTGCAGGTTTCTCACCCCTGTTTAGAGCATTTGAAAACTAGGTTTAGGTTCATTCTTAGACTTTCATGATGGGGTTATCTGTTGGAGTGGTTTGGGAAATTACTGAATGGAGTTTTTTTTTTAAAAAAAACACAAATTATGAACTACTACAATATATGTTGTATATATACATACTATATAATATATAATCATTGTATAAAGTCATTAGTATGAATATATATATATTTGCATATATTTAAATTGTAAAGAAAATGAAAATAGATTGGTTAAATAGAACACAACAGTGAAGTGGTAGAGAGACCACTGAGTTAATTTCATTGGTAATCAGCCGTATTCTACAAATGTCCACTGTATTTAGAAAAAGATGGCATTGGTGAGACCATGTAAAGTAAGACAGTGTAATTCTAACTTTTCTTTTTGTTTTAAAAAAGAAAAATATCACCAGAATTTCCTATCCTTTAAAAAATTTTACTGGAGTATATGTGTCTTGTTTTCTGTTCAGTTCTATTTGTGGCTTAAAATTTGGGAGTTCTTCAGTCAAAGCATAATACAAGCTGCAAGCATATTTCTGACATAAATACCACAATTCATTTAATTTGTTCCATACTCTTCTGATAAAAGCTTTTATTTTAATATTTGAAAAACACATAAAAGCCATGGCGTGATATTTTTAAAAATAACATTTCATTGGATTTGTTTAAAGATTTAGATAAAGTTGAAAGTGCTAAGTCATTCCACCTCCAATTCAAAATGGAATTGGGTGTATAGCCCTTTAAAGTTTTAAAAAATACTTTTATGTAATTGTCCTTTATATTCACAACAACTTTATAAAGACAGATGGTTCAGGCATTTTCTCTGTTTTACTGTTTAAGGAGACCAAGGCTCACAAAGATGAACTTACTTGTCTATGGTCTTATGGTTCATAAGCAAACAGAAAAACCTGATTTAGGTCTCAATGTTAATTTAGTGTGCTTCTTATAATAACAATATCCCTTCCACAGTGCCCAGGATATTGCTTTGCACATTAAAATGTCTTGTAAATATTGTTTCCTGATTGATTTTTTTTTTTTAGGACTAAGGGAACACTAAAGTCTAGCTCATTATGACTAGATAATTATGATATGAAAAATCTATCATAATTCAAAACACTTAAAAGTCGTGGGCTGTGTATGGAAAGGTTAGGGTCCGTTTCTCTCATGTTGTGTTTATATCGGAATACTCATGTATAGGCTAGTTAGCACAGTTTCTAAAGCAACACTTTCTTGACATTGAATTTTTAGTTAGTATATTTATCTCTTACAGCTTTTTCCTCCAAAAGGACTGAGGTCTTTTCTGAAGGCAGTGATCATGCCTAAATATTAATACTCTCTCCCTGTCCCCAGGTTCTTTAAAAAGCATGCAGTGGCTTGGATACGAGGCAGCAGGGGTTTATGGACAGAATGGGGGTAGCTCAAGCAAGACAGGGAATATGAGGCATGGATACCCCCCTGCCCCTGCCATGAACTTCCACCCTAAAGTCTTCTCATTTATACCAAGGCTTAGACTCTCCATGGGATGAGACAGATTAAAAAAACAAACACGAAAAAATCAGAAATAACAACTCTCTGTGTCTTGGTTGCATGCTGTTATTCTCTATGCCTTGAGTTGGGTAACCCTATAAGATAATTACAGTTATTTTTTAAAGTTAACCCATTCATTTGTAGGTTTACAGTGGCAGGCAAAGTATTGCTTAAAAACTTTTCCCTAGATTTCCTTTTTTTTGTAAACAGCTTTTTTGACATATAAGAATATAAAATAAACTGTACATATTTAGT
Source organism: Eschrichtius robustus (assembly GCF_028021215.1). Taxonomy (NCBI): domain Eukaryota; kingdom Metazoa; phylum Chordata; class Mammalia; order Artiodactyla; family Eschrichtiidae; genus Eschrichtius; species Eschrichtius robustus. The sequence continues at coordinate 56,669,335 of NC_090826.1, forward strand.
GTAAACTTGATAAGTTCTGGTATATGAAACCACTCATAAAGTCTTCACCATAATAAAGAAAATGAATCTATCGTCAATCACAAAATTTCTTCTTGCCCCTTTGTAATCCCACCCTCTACTCCTACCTGTGGTACCCTACCACCAGCCCCACCTCCCATCCCCCACTGTCCCCAGGCAATGACTGATCTGCCCCTTTCTGTAACCACAGGTTTCTTTGCATTTTCTAGAATTTTATATAAATGCATTCCTACAGAACTTTTGTCTTGCTTTCACATGGCGTGATTATTTTGAGATTCATTAATGCTGTGTGAATCTACTGGCAGTCCATTCCTTTTCATTGCTGAGTAGCATTCCATTATATGAATATACCACAGTTTGTTTATCTGCTCACCTATTGATAGATAAATGAGTTGTTTACAGGTTTTGGCTCTTGCAAAGAAAGCTGCTACAATTCTCTGTACTTGTTTGTGTACAGATCTCTGTAAGGATATATGCTTTTGTTTCTCCTGGATGAATACCTGGGAATGGAATATGTAAATTATATAGTAGGTGTATGTTTAACAGCTTAAGAAATTGAAAAACTGTTTTCCAAAGTTGTATCATTTTACATTCCTACCAGCAGTGTATTAGAGTTCCAGTTCCTGCATACCTCTTCAATATGTGATATGATGAATCTTTTCAATTTTGACCATTCTAATATGTGGATAGTAGTATTTCATTGGGGTTTTAATTTGCATTTCCTGAATAACTAGTGATTTGGGGCTTCTTTTCACATGCTTCTTTTCATTCTATGTATTCTGTGGAGAAGTGACTATTGACATTTTGGCCTATTTTTAATTGGATTTTTTAATATTATTATTGAGTTATGAAAGTTCTTTATATCTTCTGGATTCAAGTCCTTTATTAGAGAGATGACTGGCAAATGTATTCTCTCAGTCTATGGCTTGTCTTTTGTTATTTTTTTATCTTTCACAGTGTCTTTTGAAGAACAGAAGTTTTCAATCTTGACAGAAGTCCAATTATCAATTTGTTCTTTTTCTTTTTTAACATCTTTAGTGGAGTATAATTGCTTTACAGTGGTGTGTTAGTTTCTACTTTATAACAATATCAGTTTGTTCTTTTATGAATCATGCTTTTGTGTTGCATCTGAGAAATTCTTATCTAAACCAAGGCCACAAAAATTTTTTCCCATATTCTCTTCTAAAAGATTCATAGCTTTAGACTTGACATTTGGGTGCTGATCCATTTTGAATTAATTTTTAGATCTGGTGGGAGGTGTGGATTAAAGTTGCTTTTTGGGGTGGGGAGCATGTAGATATCCCACTGTTCCAGCACAATTTATTGAAAAGATTACTTTTTCTCCACAGAACTGCTTGTACCTTTGTAGAAAATTGATTGTACATATAGGTGTTGGTCTCTCTTCTGTTCCATTAATCTATTTTTCTATCTTTACACTCATACACCATTGGCTGATTATCATAGCTTATTAGCTGTAACTTCTTGTTTTATTACTTTAGTGGTGGCTTTAGGATTTAGAATATAGGTCTTTGACTTATTATAGTCGAACTGATATTATACCTCTAGTGGCTATTTCACCACTTTGTGTATAGTAGAAGAACATTACAACTGTGTACTTACAGATCTCCCCCTTCCCCAAGTTTGGTACTAATGTCATACATTTTACTTCTACCTATGTTATAAACCCAACACTACACGGTTATTATTTTTGCTTTAATCAGTCAGTAAATATCTACACTTTTAGTTAAATTTCATTTATTTGTGTGGAACCAGACTTCTATCTACTATCATTTTCTTTTTGCCTGAAGGACTTCCTTTAGCATTTTTTATAATGCAGGTCTGATGATAATGAGTTATTTCCATTTTGGCGTGTCTGAAAAAGCCTTTATTGCATGTTTATTTTGAAAGATATTTTTTACTGCGTATAGGGTTTAGGATCACAATTTTTCTTTCCTTTCAGTACTTCACTGTCTTCTTGTTTATATTATTTCTGATGGCTAACCTGCTTTAAACCTTGTCTTTGTATCCTTGTTGTAATGTATCTTTTCTCCCCAGATGCTCTTTAAGCTGAGTGTGCAGAATAGCTGCCCTCAGTTTGGATATTGTGTCCTACATTTTAAATATATCCAGTGCTTTCACATCTGTGTTAATATTTAGCTCTTCTTTTTCCATATAGGCTTGAAGTATTAGAAGAGTCACCCCTGCTCCCCCAGAAAAGCAGTTTTCAGATTGTTCAGTGCAACTGCAGTGTTCATGAATGTTGTGAATGTCACGTGCCGGTGCCAACAGTCAAAATCAATTACACCCTTCTTATGTATTTGAAAATCACATCTGGTGGAGTAATTTTTCACTCACCTCCAATGTCAGTTCAGCCCATTAATGTTGGTAAGTTGTGCATAAAAAAGGTAATAGATATCAACATCAGTCCTACAAACAGGTTGAAGATTGCTTACAAAATTTTTCACTAGCTTATCTTGCTTTGACCCACACTCTAAAGATGGTAAGTGTAGTTCTAGGGAGTATTAAAAGCAGCTTCTGGAATGATTTAACAGCAGTATAGATATCTCTGCAATTGTAACTTAAATTCTTTTTGAAAACAGTTTGATTTCTTTAAATCCTGGATCCGTCTAATGGATATTTATTGCTTGGTTATTACTTTTTCACATCTAGGATAACTATTTCTGAAAATAACTGAAAGCTTGTTTTTACCTGAATTTATGCCTTCAGTAAACATTTCTTAGAGGCTCATGGGTGTCAGCCACTGACCTAGGAGCTGGGGAAACAATGGTGAATGCCTCACAGAACAGGGGCAGACAGTAGTGGGCAGAGAGAAACAGGAAAAACGTAAACAAATAATTTGCAGTACAAATCTGACCTTAAGAAAAGCTCAAATTATAGGCAAAGGCCCATATTTTCAGTGCAAAGATTCCCCAAATTTATTTGATCAACTGGAATGTATAATTACATATATTCCGTGTATTCAGTTATTCAGTGTGAATAATATAGGCGAATGTTAACAAACTATTTAATTTATTAACTCAGTTTTGTATGTGTATGTTAAATTATATATTACATATGATACATAATTTAACAGTGTTACTATTTTACATTTACATTTCCTGAAACGATTGTATACAAACTCTTTATATGCATCTCTGCATCATTGTTTTTCACATCACTAGAGCCACTTTTCCAAGTATCTGACACACTTTCCCACACAGGTTTACCTTCACTTCTATCTAAGTTACTGAGGACATAGCACTTTTTGAATCTGCATATGACATCATATTTAACATTAGGACTTTCAAATAACTTGTCCTCTAGGGATATATTTGTGATGTCCACAACGTAATTACAATGATATCCAAGGAATTCAGTCATGACGTTATACCACAGGGAAAAATACAAAATCTATAAAGTATCATCATTTTCTCTTTTTAAAACCAGTTCTATCAGGTGATTTTTAGAAATATTTAGAGCCAGCACTGAATTAAATTGTTTTTAAAAGTAAAGTAGTTAAGAGAAGTTGCTGCGATAGACTTTATAAGAACCTTAAAAATGATTTTGTCTTATTTTGGATAATTTTGGGGAAAAAATCTTTCCTTGTATTGGGATATATGTGATAGTATCTAAAAAAGTGCTATGAAAGAAATAAGAGAAGTTGTGTGATGGAGAATGTCAGGTGTAGGGGCTATTATTTCCGTTATAGATGTCCTCTTTTAGGAGATAGCATTTAAGCTGAAAGAAAAAGAGATAGCCATGCAAAAACAAAAGGTGCTCTAAGCAGGAAGAATAGCACTCACAAAATTCCTGGGATGGAATGAGCTTGGAAGTTGGAAGAACCAAATACAAGACTCTTTTGCTTGGAGTGAATGAAGTAGGAGAATATTTAGAGATGTGGTTAGAGAGTCATCTGGGTCCAGGTCATACTATAAACCAGGGTTACAACTTTTGGATTTTATTCTAATTGCAATGGAGGCTTTTGAACCAGGAGAGTGATATGATCAAGGGTGTGTGTGTGTGTGCATGTGTGCGTGTGTAAGCATGCATATGTTTAAAATTTATGCTGCATGTGAAGAAGGAAATTGATGAGGAAGGAAGGAAGGGTAGTTGCAAGAGTGGAAGCAGAGGAATCAGATAGGAAGCTGTTGGAATCATCCCGTTGGCTTAGGGTTGTTGCAGTGGAGAAATAAAGAAACGATCAGGCTTGGGATCTATTTAGGAGATGGTGCTGACTGAACGTTCTAGTGGATTGGGTATGGAGTGTGAAGGGCAGAGAGGAATCAAGGATAATAGTTAGGCTTGGACCTGGGTGGTACCAGAATAGTGGTACCAGATGCTGAGATGGGGATATTAGAGAGGATTAGGTGTGTGACATATTATGTTTGAGATGCTTATTAGAAACCGAAGAGATGTTGAGTACATAGTTGGATATATGAGCCTGGAGTTCAGGGGAGATATATATTTGGGAGTCTCTAGTATACAGATGTTTATGGGATTGTATGAGATCACGTATTTAGAGTTCAGTGAGAGAAAGACTGAGGGGTGATCAGAGAGAAAAGAGGAGTAAAGGAGTGTGGTGGCCTGGAAGCCAAGTGAAAAAAGTATTTCAGCTACTCACGGAACAAGCAGTAGGAATGCTGCTGAGAGATGGAGTAAAATGAATCAGACAGTTGGCATTGGATTTGGCAAAGGGTAGTGACCTTGGTAAGAGTAGTTTCAGTGGACTAGCGAGAAGGAAGACCTGATCAGAATAGGTTGCTCAGGAAAATGGGATGCAAAGTGGAGAAAGTGAGTATGCCAGCTCTTTGGAGGAATTTTCCTCTGAAAGAAGCAGGTAGATGGGGTCTGGGACTGAGTACATAGGGGGTCCAGGGGAAGATTTATTTTTAGATTTCTAATATGAAGACATATATGTATGCAAATAGGAAATGTAAAATAGTTTATAATTTTATGATTTCACTTCTGTTTGGTGTCTTTGTTTTCTGTCTTATTGGTCACGAGAACTCAGTGAATTTCACCTGTTGTTTCTGGACTTTAGAGTTTAGATATCCCTGCTTTAAAGTAACTAAAATTTGTAATATGTCACAGAAAGTGAAAGCTTCATTAATTTTGACTCAAGGAAAAGAAAAAAAACTATGACTAAATTCATGAAAATATAGAATGTGTAAAGAATGTGCCATTTTATTTCTTGAAAATAAAAGTCAGTAAATATTTCAATGTAATGGTGATTTCTGTGTTCATGAGTAATTCCTGTTAATCACAAAAATCTTGAAAGCATAGAGATGCACAAAGAAGAAAAATTATTTTACTCATTTATTATCTACTATTTTGGCATTTATTTCTATTTTAATATGTATTTACAAATATCCTTTAATTTGTAAATTTTAATAAATCAGGAATCCAAGTATAGATGTTGTTTAATAAACTTTTAAAACTAACAGTATTAAACATTTTCAATATTCTTCTCTAATATTATTTTTAAAGGCTGTATAGATTTCCCTTAAAGAGATGAATCATTATTTATTCCATCAATCCTTTATTGTAAGATGTTTGCGTTGTTTCTACAAATGATTTAAAGGTTATATTCTATGTTTAAAGCCACACACACACAAATCTCCATGTATGAGTATACACAAATGCATAGGTGTACATAAAAACACATATACACGTGAACTCAGAAATTATAAACTGAGTTAAATACCCCATTAGAATAAGAAACTCCATCCCCATTTCTGGTGACAAGCCAGGGCCTGCTAATGCTATGTTTACTGCGTGTAAACTGTGCATGGTTTGGGCTATTTGAATGGGTATATCTGGATTTGTTGTATTTTAAAAGTAATAAATATACTGAATTTTGCATGCATATTTACATGAATTTGCATGAATAGGTGCTTTGATCTTTGCATGCAAAATTTATATGCATTTTCCAAATAGTGCTCTGTAATATACTTTTTCCCCTTGTCATTTGCTAAAACAGTGGGTTTTGTCAGGGGAGGCTTCAAATAAGCATGGCAAAAGCTAGGTTAAATAAAGTAAGGCAGGCTTTTTTACAGCAGGAATTCACATTTATCAAAATAACATCATTTACTGATTTATAGTTTTTACCATGTAGAGAGAAGGAAATGAAGATACATGGATTGCTATAGTAAGGTACAGGAGTAGAACCAATATTTTGGTTCTGTAAGTAGCCTTTGGATAAAGACACTTTAGTTGAAAGAATAGGATATGCTAAAAACTCATTTTGACTTCACTTTATGATTATCATGAAAATTACATGACTTAAAAGTGTTCTTTTTTTTTTTCTTAAGTGAAGCCTGATCCACCATTAGGTTTGTGTATGAAAATCACAGATACTGGTAATTTAAAGATTTCTTGGTCCAGCCCAACATTGGTACCATTTCAACTTCAATATCAAGTGAAATATTCAGAGAATTCTACAAAAAATATGAGAAAAGTAAGTATATTTTAGTAAATAAAATGAAAAGTTGAGAAGCAATTAAGGAAAGGTGAGACCCCCTCCAAATCCCATACAGAACACCTCTGCATACCAAATGTGCATACTGCTTCTGGAGCAGAATCAGTCATAATTTAATATCATACCACTGGCATTCATTCAAGAGCAGCATAAGAAATGAGCATATATACAGCATGTCTGCATCTTCCATAAAATGATTTTAGAAAAATTGGTTGATGTTACTCAATATCTCTTACATGTAGATCCATGTTATATTTTGAGGAGCATGACAAATTCCTCCCAGAATTTACTGCAAGGAAAAGTTCCTTTTCCAAAAGTTTATGTATATTAGATTAATTCTCTCTCTCTCTCTCTCTCTTCTTCTCACCCTCCCTCTCCCTCTCCTCCCTCTCCCTCTCATTAACACCACACACACACCCCACACACACACACACGCACAACTAATGGCTACAAGAAGTCCAGATACAGAATTATTGAATTCATAATTATAATATTTTCACCTAAAGACCTTCTCTGGTTTCTGATTTTACACGTCATCCTTATTTTTTCTTATTGCTCAATGTATTTGTTTACATGCAGTACAAACATGTGTAGTGTGTCAGATCCTTTTTTCGTTCTTTCAGTAAGTATTGAGCGCCTTCTAGGTGCCGAGAACTCAGGATCCATTGTGTAGTAGAACAGGATGAGGGGAGCTTGGGAATGCTAGTGGGAGAGGGTGGGTTGAAATATTAAATGGATGTAGGGGAAGCTCTCCTTGAGAAGGTGATATTTGAGCAGGGATTTGAAGGAAGTGGTGATGTAGATATCTGGGAGAATTGGAGTCTAAATAGGGAAAATAGCAATTCAGAGGCCCTAAGCTGGATGAGAAGCTGGAGGCCAGGGTGGTGAGTGAGGGCAATAGTATTAGTGGATCATCAAAGAGGGGGAGGGGAGGAGGAGGTCATAAAGAGCCTTGTGGGCCATGCAAAGACTTTGGCACTTTAATTTGTGAAACTAATTGTTATCTAATTTAGAGGTAAAAACCTGTCTTTTTAGATCTGGGCTAAGTTTTTAAGGCTTTATATTCATAAAGAACAGAATGGGAATCCGGTGTCATGTATGGAAAAAGCAGTTGAGGCTTCTCTGGGCTTTAGCTTTCTCATCTGTAAAATGGAGATAATAGGATTTGAACTGCAGGTGATCTGAACTTGTTTAATGCATTTCTGATGCTTTTCACCATTTTTAGTCTGTGGTGCCCCACAGTCTAATGAGCCAGGGAGTTCAATGTCTTTGGAGTACATCATTGGTTGTTTCATGCAGTTAGGTCTCTTAGATATTTTGATTCACTATAGCTGATCATCAGCCTTGGGTCCTTAAAATTATTCATGCCCTCCTTCTGTGACACTTTGCTCTAGGAATGTTTATAGTTCTCTGTCCACCCCTGTGCATCATCTTCTACCGTGTGTGTTACAGATGTCAGCAGAGGCTTGAAGCTTCCCACTGACTTTAGCTGTATCTCTCAAATTTTGAAAGGTCAATATTCTTTATCACTCAGTTAAATGCAGATTATCATTGTGATTTTTTTCCTTGGACTTACAGGCTATTTAAAATTGTATTGACTCTTGTCAGTCAAACATTTGTTATTGGGTTATTGATCTCTTTTAAATTCCACTGTGGCCAGCTAACTACTCTGTAAGATTTTAATTCTTTGAGATTAGTTGAGACCTGCTTGTGATCAGTTTTGGTAAAGGTTTCACACCGACCTGATGCTCTGATGTTTTCAAATAATATTTAACAGGCTGATGAGATTGTCTCAGCTACATCTCTGCTAGTAGACAGTGTGCTTCCTGGGTCTTCATATGAGGTTCAGGTGAGGAGCAAGAGACTGGATGGCCCAGGAATCTGGAGTGACTGGAGCACCCCCCTTACCTTTACCATACAAGGTAGGTTTTATAAGAGTCACTTCTACTGACAGGGGAACATGGTTCCTGAATTTGCCTTTGGCATATTATATGCATCTTAAATTTTGTGGCAGTAAACCTAAAGGAGGAACACCATATTAACTGTGAATTTAAATTTTGAACAATTAAAATTTTTCACCTGTTAATGAAAACTTGTGTGAGAGCTCCCACATTTATGTGCATCCATAGCAGTATCTTGCTGAATTACTCTTTCTGACCCAAAAGATAGAGTTAATATAATAGTTCCAAATTTACAAATTCAGAACACTACTTGTATTGACAGCTCCTGAATTTACACTTGAAAATCAGATATATTTATTTGGCATAGATTTTTAAGTATTAAAATTTTATTTGAGTATTACATATTATATAATTAAGCAATTCTTTTCACTCCAGGTGCTTGCTTTTCAGAGTTTTTACTTTCAATTTTCATATTTTTAAAGGTATCTTTAACATCAGAAAAACTGCAATTTATTCACAGCTTCCTCGTGGAGTTGAGGTGCAATATTTTACATAGAGGTCCAGGAGTCTAATGGTGCTAGCCCTGGCACAAAGCAGGGTGTGACTATAGGAAGACAGTTCATGGTCCTTTGACTAGTTGTCTGATCTGTCAAATGTGCAAAAATTATTCCTACTCAAACTCATTCAGGTTGATTATGGATATGTGTAGATAGCAAGGACCATGTAAAACACTCAGCAGATATTCAACACATTTAACTAAATAGGTTTATTTATTGATTACTTACTATTTAAAAAGCACTGATTGTTAAAAAGTAAGTAGCAGTAGTGGTTTAGGAGCCCTGACTTCGGAGTCTGACTGAAGTTTATTACCACTTATTTGGAAAGTTTCTTAACCTCTCTATACCTCGATTTCCTCATCTGTAAAATAAGGACTTTTCATGTGGATAGTTCATAATGCACATAAAGTGCTTACTGCAGTGCTGACCCTTAGTAAGCACTCATGAAATAGTAGATCATAGCTTGTAAATATCATAGCTTGTAAGCTGACAAGCTCAATATTCAAAATCTCAAAGTCTAATGAAGGTGGGAGATTGACATGATATGTAACTAATTGCTTAGCACAAGTAAGATTGTGAGAAGAACTACAATAAGTGCTAAGCACCAGGAGGAATTAATTCTCATTGGAAAAGTCAGGAACCTTGAGTGAACAGACTTAGAAGACAGGAATTTCTCATCTCTCTTCCTCAAATAATAATTATGGAGTATCACGATGTGAGTAATATGAAGCTGAAAATTCAACTTTTGTTCTATGTTCAGTTATGTATCATTGATTAATAGGTCTTAATGACCAGCTGTGAAATACGTAGAGAGGAATGAATTAACAACATCAAATTTCAGTGAATGGCCCATGGAGGTTTTTATACAGCGGGATGGGGTGAATGGGTGGTAGGAGAGGGTAGTTTGACAAAGGAAGTAGAGGCAACAGCCCCTGCTCCACTCTGAGTGGCTTGTGGCTTGTACTTTATTTAACTGTCTGGTGAAATGTTTCTCTTCCACAAGAAAATGGCTTCATTCTTTGCTGTTTTACTTCTTATTAGATCTGAGAACCTAGCCTCTCTGAAGAAAAGGGAAATTCTAAAAGAATCATCATTGTTTTTAAAGTTTGCTGATATTCAAGTTATATATTTATACCTTCCTAGAATAATGATTCTTAGCAATATTATGTATTCAGTTGGATGAAGATGAAAATTTGATCCAGAATAATATAATAGCTACTTGTGCTACACTTATATGAGATTTTGTTTTGGATTGTTCAACTTAGGTTTTTAGACCTTTGGATGGACATATTTTTAGTTCTATTTTGCTTTATGCAAAGCCCTTTTGTACTTCTATTACTTTCCTAGTTCATGTCAATATCTGTAGGATTAAATTTGCTTGGTTTCTTAATATTTTGTATCATATTTTTATGCTTTCATATATAATATAATCAGATTTATTAATATATATTTTAAAGCACATACATACACATGTATATGCCCTTCCATAGGCAAATATTTAGTGTTTTGAGTACACGAAGGTAATAAAGGTATGTTTTGTTGAAAAGAAGCTTTGCCAATTTATTTGCTTGTGCAATATCCAACAGTATTACCATTAACAGCTAGCCTTTTACTTATTCAACACAGGTGTGTCCCTCTAGTGACTGTAGACATCCCAAACAGAAAAACCTGAAAATAAGTGAGAAATAAATCCAGACAGTGAGCAAACGGCTGCCCCAAAGGGCAGAATTTGTTGATTTAGCAATAAGTATAAAGTTAAGCTTACTAATTTAACAAACTTGGTTAGCTCCTATGCCACTAAGTGGTACCATGCGATTATTAAGGGAAAGACAGAAACTTGCCAAATAGAAAGTAGACTAGGACACCAAGAGTGGGGAGAAAAGCTTATACACTTTAGTATCTCCCAAGCACATTTCTCTATCACAGTATTGTCTACTGTAATGATGTAATGCGTATTGAATCACAAATAAAAGAAGTAGATTGATAATTCCTTATTGAATAATAATAATAATACTGACAATTATAGGGTGCCTCCTGTGTCTAGGCACTGTTCTAAGTGCTTTGCACATACTATCATTTTATCCTTTCAACAGCCCTGTGAGATAGGTACTGTTATTCCTGTTTCATAGACAAAGAAATTGAGAGTTAGATAGGGTTAAATAACTTGTAAAAGTTAATGCAGTTAGAAAGTAGCCTAATTCCAAAGTTCATGTTTGTAACCACTAGTAAAACAATTAAGTGCATAAATGTATAATTATGCAAGATTTCTGGTGGCACTAAAAATTGATTCTCAAAGCTAGTAAGCAGTAAGCTTAATTACATAGAGCATTTTAGTGGAACACCTCGTTTCCTTCATGATTCCTGGTAAATGAGGTTTTAGTGCTGCTTAGGTTTTTTAGGTTTAGGTTTGCTGAGTTACGTTGGCTGCAATGTCTGCCCTTCACAGTGCTGCCCACACTTGAGGTTTATTCTCTGAAAGGTGTGCAACAGCAAAGTATGTCTCCAAACTCGGGGACTTCCTGTTCTTGTGTAAAAGGATTTGAATCCTTCTCCCTTAAGTCTAGTTACCTAATATTATTAGATTCACCTCCATTGTTCACTGATAGGTGCTGTAACGGCATCCACCAAACAGAAACGTTCTGTAAGATTGAGGTGTTAATTTGTTTAGAATGAATTAGCACACCCACCTTTTCATTTCCAAACACTTTGGGTTTGTTTTTTTTAAAAAAAAACAGAGGTTACTTGATGTATTACTGCAGACAGAATGCTAATTCTCAGTACCTTTGTAGCTACTACTTTTTATTCATTAATATATTAAAGGTGAACCTACCAAGTGCACAGTTAATGGAGCATTGACTACTCCTAGTCAAGGAATTCTTATGGATTCTTTTATTTATTTTTAAGTGGGGTATGAATCCCTTTATTTTCTAATTCTGTAGGTCTTATCTCTCTTTTTAAAAAAGTTTGTTTTTTTGGCCACCCGCCATGTGGGACCTTAGTTCCCCAACCAGGGATGGAACCCGCGCCCCCTGCTTTGGAAGCGTGGAGTCTTAGCCACTGGACCGCCAGGGAAGTCGCATCTTATGGATTCTTTTAAAATGAATTGGATAGGTTCTTTCTCTGTAGCTGTTGGGAGATCTTGGGCTTTTAGAGGAAAACTCAGGGCCTTCCCAGAACTTATAAAGTACAAGAATATTGCAATTTACATACTAAAAACAACTTTAGAATTGCTGAATTCTTGTAGTACCTTTATTAACTGCATTCTTGTTGCTGTGAAAGAAGAGGAAAAACAGATATTAGATAATTTCTACACTTCCTGTGTAGCTCTTATACCAGATTAAAGAAAATATTTTTTCCTTAAAGAAAGATAGGTAATCTGCTCCAAGAATTTTAAAAAAAAGCTATTTTCTAGAGCTATGATAACACATTTTAAAATAACTTATCTAAAATGTTTTGATCCATGATTTATGTTCTTTTGAGTAATTCACTAATATTTATCAATAGAATTTCCTTTTTAAATAAAATTTATTAATGTAGATTCTGTAAAGGTATTGATACTTGGTCATGAGAAGAAAATCATTATTGTTTCCTTATTTTACAATAAATAAATAAATTTTTTCCTGTTTATCCTTGACTGTAGACATACAAGATGCAAATATCTTATATGGATTATAAATATAAAGGCATTGAAGTTTAGCATGCTATTACTGAAAAGAGAAAAATAATAAAAACTAATCAAGGTTTTTTTGGACTTGTTTTGAGGGTAATCCGCATATGTATGAAAACAGATATTCATATTCTATCAGCAGAAAATAACTTACCTTAAATTGTACAACTGAAATACCCTGCTTTTGTAATACACTATGGCAGAAATAATTTCATCGTATGTAAACATTCATTTATTTTTATTGTTTCTAATAAAACATAGAGACAAACTATGTTTCCAACAATAGGAGACTGAAAGAGTAGTATGGAATAGTGTAAGGCATTAAAAATAATATTTTAGAAAAATACTGATTCCCCTTGTCCTCAACCACAGGGTACTGGCACTAAAGAACTTCAAATGATACTACAGAACAGTATTCACAGTTTTGCCTGCTTTGTTTACTGGTGCATCATTGATTTTACATTTTCTAACAAGTTTTCTTATTTAAAGCTTATTTCTCTACCTGCTTACTTGAAATTTTCATGTATCCAAACGAGACAGTGGCTATCACCATTTATTCTTCAGGATTTTGTTTTGTACGGATTTGACTTAAGAACTTGCGCTAAGGTTCACTGATTCTGAAAGCAGAGTCTGATGGAAGACATACCATTGTGGAATTAGACTACATTTCATTTTCATTGATTTTCTGCCTATCAGTTAGCAAGTGACAATTACTCTCTAAAACATATTTTATAATGCATAAGTCTCTGTGTTTAGAAAATATTGAGGACATTTATGGAGGCTCAAGCCACTTGGGAATGGGAATGCTTGGGGCTCTTACTAACTGTACATGAACAGGCAGCTACAGTTCTGCAGTCTCTCAGCACACTCATTTTATTTTGGGCGGTATAATCCTGAATGCCTTGTGAATCTTTTTTTACATGGTATCAATTGCTTACGTGATGTTTTCTGTCTTCATCTAACATCCTACCTTTTTTTCCCCATTACAGATGTCATATACTTTCCACCTAAAATTCTGACAACTGTTGGGTCTAACGTTTCTTTTCACTGCATCTATAAAAATGAAAACAAGATAGTTTCCTCAAAAAAGATTGTTTGGTGGATGAATTTAGCTGAGAAAATTCCCCAAAGCCAGTATGATGTTGTGGGTGACCATGTTAGCAAAGTTACTTTTCCTAATTTGAATGCAACCAAACCCCGAGGAAAGTTCACCTATGACGCAGTGTACTGCTGCAATGAGCATGAGTGCCACCATCGCTATGCTGAGTTATATGTGATTGGTAAGAATCCCGGGATTTTCTTCATTTTATTCCATGAGATACATTCTTATTATGGACTCTATCTTAGAGTCCCATTAAAGATATTAAGGAAATTTTATTTTCATTAAAAATGTTTTGGTGTTTTTGCTTTATAGTAATATTTTAATGTGTTTTAAATAGATGTCAATATCAATATATCATGTGAAACTGATGGGTACTTAACTAAAATGACTTGCAGATGGTCACCCAGTGCAATCCAATCACTTGTGGGAAGCACTTTGCAGTTAAGGTATCATAGGTATGTATATTTTTGCTGTTTTATTTTTCTGTGGATATGGTGAGATAAACATCTCCTGTACAATATCACCATAGCAGTAGTCTTGTAGATTTATTCCCGAAAGAGGAAGGTAGAATATTCTTGATTAGGAAATTTTTAGAGGGTTAAATAAATTGGTGATTCTTGAAAAAATTCACACACAAAAAGATTGTAATTTGTTTTTGCTTCAGATTATTTTTTTCTGATGATCAGTTAATTCTCCACAGTTGCATTTTAGTTAATAAATGAAATACAAAAAATTAATGTCTATACATTTTAATTTGACTTGGAGAATTGGCTAGAGGAGAATATCAAGGATTATAGAAGCCTCGTATCATTTGTTGAAGATTAATGTTTTAGAAAAAAGTTGGAGGTAGTGGTACAGATATTGTAAGAGATAATATGAATGGTCTTTAGAAATAGGTAAGATTATTATTATTTTTTAATTGAAGTATAGTTGATTTACACTGTTGTGTTAGTTTCAGGTGTACAGCAAAGTGATTCAGTTTTATATATATATATGTATCTATTCTTTTTCAGATTCTTTTCATTATAGGTTATTATAAGATACTGAATATAATTCTCTGTGCTATATAGTAAATCCTTGTTGTTTATCTATTTTATATATAATACTGTGTATCTGTTAATCCCAAACTCCTAAATTATCCCTCCCTCCCCGCCCTTTCCCCTTTGGTAACCATAACTTTGTTTACTTAATAAGGATTAAACAATTCTAGTAAAGAGTAATTTGCATGGCTTTTTATTTTTTTTTACCGTTCTCTGATTTGAAAAGAATTCAAGTCATCGTCTTCCTATAGTATTCTTCTCTCTACAAAGATCTTTATCTAAAATAATAACACTCTTGATTAGGACAATTTTTATAACATTCTTTAGTAGTTTTCAAGTGTGTGTACTACTCTTAAACACCCTGTCTCAGTTTGTACTGGGACTTTCAATTTGTATAGCTTGTGCTCATTTATTCTTAAAATCTAAAATTTCTGCTTGAAAAACAAGTCCATTTCCTCAAATACTGTGTTCTGATTCCTATTCCTAATGCTACCCGTCTATTCTTAAGTAATATTAGAAAAAAGTGAGGCAATTTCTTTGTTTCTCACGTGGGAATAATAGCTGTCTTCATCTTACCTGATATGAGAACTTTAAAATCAATAGAATATTCATGGCATACCATTTTACTTTTGTAATCTGTCTTTACTTTCTTTCCATGGCATTTTCACATTAAAAATGGTGTTTGTGGACAACTATTCCATAAGCACTTGGACTCATTTATCTTCCTAATATTTATAGAAGAACCATGAAACTAGCTGAATATACGTGTTCAAGTTTTTTTAACCTCTCTAAGGCCTCAGTTTCCTTGCCTGTAAAATGGAATGAATAATAGGACTTGCAGGGCTTCTGTGAGAATTCATGACATTTTATTTAATTATAATTAAGTGATATGATTTCTGCTGGTAAACATTCAATAAATGGTTATATCTGTCGTGACGATAATGATGCTAACCTTTGGATTCCAAGTGGACTATTACTGTGCTTCTGTACAAGGTCATGGTTCTTATTTTTTATGCACAGATGACTCTTCATCCCTCTTTCTCATTTAACCCCCCCCCCCACCACGCTGATTCACACACACACACACACACACACACACACACACACACACACAGTTGTAATTTTGAGGAAATAGGAAGAAAAAGGTGTCACCAAAAATGGAAAATGAGAGACAGGAAAATACAGATTTTTCATTTTCTTGTAACCTCCTTACTCCCATTCTTATGGAAACAGTAACTGCTACTTTAGCCACTTAAATACCATATTTAAAGCAAATAATGGCAGAAGGGCTATTGCAAAGAAGAGGAGAAATGCTTTGTATTCTCTGAGGTGGAGTGTTGATTGGGATGTAGTGATAAAAAAATATTTTCTTAATTTTCTTCCCTGAGAAAATAAGTGATATACCTGACTATATGATCCATATAGAAGTCAATAATTGATATTATTTTAATTATATTGCTTTGAACTAGAAAAGATTAGGACAATGTCAATTAAGCTACAATTTACTATCATTATGTTTTCAATTTGTTTTGTGGAATTTAAAGTGCAAGGAATTTATCTTCCTTTCCATCTCAGGAATTCCCCATTACCACTTGTGATCTTTATTTTAAAAATTCGATCACTTCGGTATAGTATTAGCGTAGCTTCCAAAGTGTTGTAAGTTCTATCTCCAATTGGATCCTTACCTCCTTGTTAGAACACTGTCACTTATTTCATTTGCATACCCACTTACTGTCTAGTGAAATATTTAAGAAGGGTTATTTTCTATTTTTATGGAAAGATCGTGATATAGCTGAGAATTCAAAAATGCCTTTCTAATAAGAACAACTACTTTTAGATGGAGCAAAAACTGTCTATTTTAAACAACAAAGCAGAATTCTCAAATATCTTATTGCTTTCATCAGTGTTGTATATTTATTGATTGTTTTTGTATCTTTTAAGGAGCAGCCTTTACTGTACTGATGTTCCATCTATACATCCCATATCTGAACCCAAAGATTGCCACTTGCAGAGAGATGGTTTTTATGAATGCCTATTTCAGCCAATCTTCCTATTATCTGGCTATACAATGTGGATTAGAATTAATCACTCCTTGGGTTCACTGGACTCTCCACCAACATGTGTCATTCCTGATTCTGTGGGTATGTCAAAAACTATGTGTATGTCTTCATTTTTATTAGCATATCTGGACTCAGGTTGATTCAGGGTAACTGTTGAATTTTCTGATCACACTAGATTAAAAAAATTTTTTTTCCTACTTACAGTGGAATTGAAAAGACAATTAGCCTTAGAAAGTTTTACACTTTTGGCTTTATTTTAAATCAATAATAGGAAGATTTTCAGCATATAATTTGATGAATTATGTTGATCACTGGGTATAAATTTAGTAGTAATATTATTCTAAATAATGCACTATTTTTTGTTTTTTTCCCAATGTACTTATGAAAACATTTGATGCTTTTAATCTAAAAGTTTAATTTGGATATTCTGATGGTTTTTGTAATCTGAGTAGTCATAGCTCAAGGCTTTAATTTGTAAGGCTGGGTAGGAAGCAGAAGGGTTCAAAATAACTCAAATGAAATAAAGAGAAAATAGACAAGGATGACGACATCCATTATAACATTTTAAACATTCTTTTAAAAGGATATTTTGATTTCAAAGGAATAAGAGACCCCTTGGAGATTTTGATATATTACTCTGAGTATCACTGTGAACTCTTTGGGAGTTGATCCATTTATGATTTCACAGCAAATGTAGAAGAGTATCTTTTGATGCTATATAATATTTTGTTGGGGAATTGTACCAAAAATTAATATTTGATCCATTGTATTTTCAAATAATGAGTACACATCTGAATTCAAACCTATATTTTGTTAAATATAGCATAAAGTTGTCATAATTAAAAAAATTTTTTCAGTATGAAGTCCCAGTTAATTGATCTGCCCTCTCACTGCCCCTTCCTGTTTAGTTTGGTTCCATTTTAAGTGAGTTTACTGTAAGCAATACTTCTCTGGTACTAAATATCCTAAGATGGCAAGGAACTGTCCTACCTCCCTACCCTACAGACATGCACAGATATACCCTCACATGTATTATATGACAACTGCAACATGGATTCAGTTCGATATCTGAACAATTTTTGATGTTATTCTTTTCAGTACTAACATAAGGCATTTAAATTGTGCTTATATTGCCTACTGAGTACTAGAAAACAATGTGAAAATTCAACTTTGGAATCCAAATGCCAGCTCCACTTATTACTAGCTTTGTAAACTTGGGCTAGTCACTTAAGTGCTCCGTGACTATTTTATCACCTATAGAATGTGGAAAGCTCCTTATACCTCCCTAATGTGGGTATTGTGGGGATCACATAAACCATTGTACTTCAAAGCATTCTTTCTATAAACTAGATATTCATAGAATATATACATGTGATAGCCATATGATTCCGTCAAGGGCAATCACAGCTTTAATGTGTTAGGGTCTCTTGAACGCTCATACTTCCTTTCCTGAAGAGGAATTATCTTTTCAAGGATGAAATATATGTCATCTTACTGGTTGGTAAAGAATGTCTTCTTGGCATATGAGGAATTGAATAAGCATGAGATACTGTATAGTAATTAAAAAGTTTAGGTGTTTTGGTCATCAACAGTCTAAAGAAGTATTGTTGATAAAGTCTGTAGGTTCAGAGGTTCACACTGTTGTGCTTGAGCTGTGAGATGTTAGTTCCCAAATACGTTGAGTTTGCTTGTTGCCTTTTATTATTTTTTAAAGCCCTTGCTATTCTGTTCATCTTTGCCTCTATTTCTACCCTTTAAAAAGCTTATTTTCCTCAGATTGTAGAGAACCAAGGCTTTACTCTGCAAGACTTCCTCTGACCTTGACCTAGAAATACCTAACAACAGACAGTAGAAGATTTTGAAACTCACACGTGTGGAAATGAATGCGGTGTATAGTTTCTTGCTTTTAATTAAAGCTCTATGTAGAACAGAGTTTGCTATTGATATTCCTCATGTGATCAGTATGGTATCTTTTGCATGCAGAGCCAATGGTTCCATTTCTAATCGGGTCTTACAATTAATGTGCAGAGTGACATGGACGATGCATTGATCTTTTTTCAATCAACCTCTCTATTTTCAAAATAGAGATAATCCCTTTCTTATGTATTGCATAAAGTTGTAGGGGATCAAATGAGATAATGAAGGAGAAGGTTTTGAGAAAGAGATGTTACTTTATAAATAGAAGATATGGAAGACTATAACATCATACTGACATTTTTAAAATATTGTTACTGTTTAAATGACTGTTATATAATACTTTAAAAAAATTTTCTAGTGAAACCACTGCCTCCATCTAGTGTGAAAGCAGAAATTACTGTAAAAATTGGATTATTGAAAATATCTTGGGAGAAGCCAGTCTTTCCAGAGAATAATCTTCAGTTCCAGATTCGCTATGGTTTAAGTGGAAAAGAAGTACAATGGAAGGTACCTTTTACCTGGAAATTTCTTCAGCTTGCCTCACTAAATATTATTTCTTATAACTGTTTAAGAATTTTATTGCAGAAGGTTTATTTTATTGGCATAAAAGTACATCCTCCTGTATTCCATAGCTCTTTTTATTAAATAGATTGATCTAATTCTAACCCTTTTAAGAAATGAACTTTCCTGCTATTTATCATTTCCCAAAATGTGTTTTATAGTACATTGATCCCATACAATGTTTCTTGAAGAAAGATCACATGGCTTAATAAAGTTTAAGAAACCCTGAATCACCATATGTCCCTAGTGTAGAATCATGGTATATTACATATTAAAGGTTTGGAGAAGTCCTGAATTTAAGAAACATTTGTGACTTTATTTCATCTTATGTTTCTCAAACTCATTTTACCAAGGAACCTTTTCCCCTTTAACGATGTTCTTTAGTACACACATGTTCAATGGGACACATTTTGGAAGAAACTGCTTTTATCAAACAACCAGAATCACACCCATAGTGACAAGTGTGCATATGATGCCTTCCTGTGTCAGTTTTCTGATGGCAGCCTGCAAAGACCTAGAAATAGCAGGAACCCTAGAATAGAATTAGATCACAATGAGTTCAGCTGTAATAAATGTGACAGTTTACTTGCTTATTGAGGAGACTGAATATCAGAGATTCTCTACAGCGGGCCCTATCTAACCACTAGGTTAAAATTCTTAAAAGTCTTTGTGTATAGAGGATTAGTGGACAGAGGTTAGTAATAGGGTAAAAGAGTGATTGGGAAGTGAGGTTGCAAGTGGGCCAGTCCAAATCTTGTCACGAGATGGAAATAACAAGATGACCAAGGCAATCCTTAACTTGAAGGAGCTCATGATTCAAGCCTAATAAGAGTATTTATAAAGCCAGAAAACACAAAGTCAGTTCTCTCTTAATTTTGGAATAGTGTTAGGGTTTAAAATAAAATGCACTTCAGGGCCCTTTAGCTACATATGTGTTAGTAGTGATCAATCTAATAGTTTGACTTATTTTACAGGTATTTGAGGTGTATGATGCAAAATTAAAATCTGCCAGTTTCCCGGTGCCAGACCTGTGTGCCGTCTATGCTGTCCAGGTGCGCTGTAAGAGGCTAGATGGACTGGGATATTGGAGTAATTGGAGTACTCCAGCCTACACAATTGTCACGGATATAAAAGGTTTGCAAAGATTTTGTGAGCGTGTCTTAAAAATGCATAAGTATGTGCTTCCAATGTAACTGAAAAGTAATCCTTCCAAGAACATATGTATAACTTGGGCTCCTTGTTATTTTGCAGTTCCTATCAGAGGACCTGAATTTTGGAGAATAATTAATGAAGACAACACTAAAAAAGAGAGAAATGTCACTTTGCTTTGGAAGGTATTCCTGATTTTTATGTTATTCTTAAATTTTACTTCTATACTCTTGAAAGATTTGCTTCATTGTAAAAAAGACTTCATTGTAAAAAGACTTACTTAATAATTCTATCATTTTTAGTCTCTGCAATCCCAAGTTTATTTCAATTTGGAGAAGTGATTACAGAGAGCCAAGATGTAGAATAGAGGGAGCACTGGCCTGGAGTTTGGAGACTTTAATTCTATTCTTGGCTTAACATAGTATAGTTAATCAGTGCTATTTTGACAAAGTCACTTAGACCCTTCAGCCTCAGTTTCCTCATCTGTGTCAACATAAGATTGGACTAGATGATATCTAGTGTTCCTTCAAGTCCAAAAATTCCATTTGTATTTAATTCTAAACAGAGTAAGCGTGGCCTTCCCTACATATCTCAAGGGCATTTAGATTATTCTTTTGGTATGATGGCAAGTACACAACGGATATTTCCAAAAACAATGAGTGTACAGCTTAGAAATTTTCAAAGCGTTCTCTCCCCCAAATGAATTGATTTCTATCCCAGTGAATGTATTTTTTTTTGGTCCGAATTTTAGGGAGACACAAACATTCAGTCCATAGCAAACATCATTTGTCATTAGGGAAATACATATTAGAACAGCAATGAGATACCGCTACACACTTATTAGAATGGTTAAAACCCAAAAAAACTGACAATAAATTGCTGGCTAGCACGCAAAGCAACAGGAACTTTTATTCTTTGCTGGTGGGAATGGAAAATGGTACAGCCACTTTGGAATATAGTTTGGTGCCTTCTTACAAAAAACTTTGGTACTTTCATACAATGGAATATTATTCAGCGATAAAAAGAAACTGCTATAAAGCCACAAAAAGATATGGATGACTCTTAAATGAATGTTGTTAAGTGCTAGAAGGCTGCCTAAAGGGCTACATTATGATTCCATTTATAGGACATTCAAGAAAAGGCATAACCATAGAGATGGCAAAAAGATCA
The DNA here is from genome assembly GCF_028021215.1 of Eschrichtius robustus. NCBI lineage: Eukaryota > Metazoa > Chordata > Mammalia > Artiodactyla > Eschrichtiidae > Eschrichtius > Eschrichtius robustus. Next base: position 56,690,955 of record NC_090826.1, read on the forward strand.
ATGGTTTCCAGGGGTTTGGTTGATGGGGAAAGGTTTGAATGGGTGAAGAACAGGGGATTTTTTATGATGGTGAAACTATTCTGTATAATATTGTCCTGGTGAGTACATAGCATTATGCATTTGCCAAAACTCATAAAAGCTTATACCACAAAGAAAAAACCTTAGTGTATACAAATTAAAGATAAATCGTTAGGAGGTTGGAGAATCCCAGGATGGAATCCAGACTGCAATAAGAGAAACTAACTGTATTACAAGTGTATGGAACAGCCTTACTGAAGGAGAAAAGGGAGAAAAAGGTTCAGGCCTAGGTAACCTTGTTAATGAGTAGATTCTTAAGACTAAAGGCAAAAGAAACTGTACATAACCACTGTGTTCTAGTTGATAAAGTCATTTCTCTCACGAGGTACGTGTTAACAATTCTTGTATCATTAGATATGCAAACTGGAATTGAACAATTAAGCATTGGATGATGGATGGTAGGAAGGACACAGGTTTCTCACTGTTGAATTGGTTACAGACAAGCAAGGAGAAGATCGGAATGATCCATGTGGTAATGGATTAGGGTTGGAGACATCAGTATGAACTCATATTTAGCTTAATATGGATACAGATGGATTCATTTAGAAATTTTCATAGATATGTGTGTATGCAGATGTAGTATACACAGATGTGTTTCCTTGATCTGTAAGCTGAGAAATCCATATTCTGGTAGTAAGGAGCATACCCAGATTTGTTTCTAATACTATTCTCCAATAAAAGGAACTAGGGCTCTGTGAAAAAATGCTTGGTTATAGGGCTGGGGCAGGAAATAACACAAGATGAGCCTAGAGCAGCTTGTAGGACTAGAAAGTAAGGACTTTATCATCAATTTTACTTGATGGTTACGAAAGTAAATATTTGTATATGAAAACTGACATAGATTTTTTTAAAAAACAAAATGCAAAATTTGCATGATTTTTCAGACATTTATTTCTTGCAGTGGCTGCTAAAATCTTACTCACCACCTACCCAGGTTCTTCCACGCCCTGCAGGGACATATTTATGTTTGTTTGTATTTATGTTTCTCAATTTCTGACTTAGAAGAATCTCAATGACAAAAATTGAGAAGCACTGTTCTAGTCTATTGTATAGGGTTAAGCTTTCTAAGGGTTTACAAGGGGTTGGTAGCACTTAAATCTTACCTGAAACAGGTGACGGTGATGGGGAAAGTGGGATATGTTATATTCTGTAGAATGGATGAATACAATTGGACTAATTATATAGTTTACACTGAATCATCAGTGACCTGGTATGATTTTTTTTTAACTGAAGGCACAAATTCTAGGGTTCCATGTACACTGTCCTGATAGCCTCTGTTACTGGAAGGGGCAGCATATCAAGGGAAGAAAAAAAATGAGTGACCAGTCTTACCAGGATTAATAGAAGTGATGATTAATATCTTTTCAACTCTCTCTGGTTGTTGCTTTATGAAAACAGAGGGTTATTCCTCTTTTGCTTTTTAGATGAAGAAACTCTCAACTCTCTTTCAGTCTTTCTTTTCTCTAGAATTAGAGTGAAACTTCCAGGTAGAAAAGTGTCCTATTTGTATCCATACTTCATTATCTTCAAATGATTTAGCCTTTGAGTCTTAAAAAAAAAAACAAAAAGGGGGAGATAAGTTTCCCATGCTCCATAGCCACCCAGACGGCTTCAGGGAGACTGTGGTCAGAGCCCCATACCTCAGCCTTGAATTCAGCAGTGCTTGCTCTGGCCTGACCCCTGCTTACCAATGGGAAATGTTTAATAGGAGTTCCATGAGCTCAGTCAGTATAAAAAGCACTGTAGCCCTTGAGCTAATCAACTTTTATGTTTACCGCAGCCCCTGATGAAAAATGACTCGTTGTGCAGTGTGAGAAGATACGTGGTGAAACATCATACTTCCCTCAATGGAACATGGTCAGAAGATGTAGGAAATCACACTAAATTCACTTTCCTTTGGACAGAGCAAGCACACTCTGTTACCGTTCTGGCCATCAATTCAATTGGTGCTTCTTCTGCAAATTTTAATTTAACATTCTCATGGCCCATGAGCAAAGGTAAGAAAAGGTACACCTCACTTTGCATTCACAGAGTCCAATGGATGAGACAGACATTAATCAAATAATCATGCAAGTTAATGCCTATTTACAAACTGGGACGAGTGTTCCCAGGAAAGGAGTATGATTTTATAAAAGAGAAGAAAATAGGAGCCTAACCTGGTATTGAGGGTCAGAGAAGCTTTCTTGACGATACAGTAGAGGAATTAAACTTCCCCAGAAGGTCGGGGGAAGCGCTCCCCCGAGAGGAAAAATCTGACCAAAAGTCCTGTGGTCCAGGAGAGGATATGAAGGAAGACCAGGTTGGCGCTGGTGCAAAAAACGTCCAGAAAGGCCGACAGAGACTCTGAGGCATGGCCCTCAGGGAATTGTAGGCATGATAGGAATTTTGTTCTCACATGCGGAAGTCTGGAGGCTTTTAAGTGGGACTCTGTGGAGAAGGTGTTAAAATGATCAGATTTGTGCTTTGAAAGCACGACTCCCTCAGCGGAAGAGAAGATTTGGAGGGAATTAGAATGATTAATAGGCTTGTACAGTATTACAGTAGAGAACACCTTTTGACCATATCCAAAAATCTCTTTTTTGGATTTTAGGTAGAATCTTATTTCTCCTCATAGCATATATTCCCACACCTCTCTGCTTATATGACTCTTGTGATACAAAAATAATTGCCATGTGTAAATGTCTGCTTTATTTATTTGTATAAATGTCTGCTTTCTCTTCCTTCTCCCCTTTTCAGTAGGTTATATGTTCCTAAAGGCAATTAGGAGATCTTCATTAATTTTGAATTTAAAAATAAATTTCCTTCTTTTCCGCACAGTAAATATCGTGCAGTCACTCAGTGCTTATCCTTTAAACAGCAGTTGTGTAATTCTTTCCTGGATGCTATCACCCAGTGATTACAATCTGATGTATTTTATTCTTGAGTGGAAAATTCTTCATGAAGACAATGAAATTAAATGGCTTAGAATCTCTTCCTCTGTTAAGAAGTATTATGTCCACGGTAAGCTTACTGTACTTTAATTAAGTTTCTCCTATGGATTAGTATGACGCTACAGATTATTAATGCAAATAACATAGTCAGTTAATGAAAACTTCAAAAATGTAGATGATAGATCTTGCTGCCTAAATTGTCATCCTATTACAAACATTTAATTCTATTTCATTTGATCCTTTTCCAGTTAAATATTTTATGTAGTTGTAATCATATCATCTACCACTTTTCTTATGATCTGTTCCTTTGATATATCACAAGCATGTTTCTATTTTGTTCACAATCCTTATAACTATTTTTTAAATGATTGTGTAGCATTTTATTCAAGAATCTACATAAACCATTTATTTATTTGAGAACATTTATGTTGCTTCCAGCTTAACCTTTTTTAAAAACCATTTTAATGGCTTTTGATATCTACTGACAAATTGTTTTCCCAAATTGTGTACCAACTTATGATGCCACTAGCAATGAGTGGGAGGGCCAGGCTGAAGGTCTGAGGATCATAAGCCAGCATAATATTCCCAAAGTAGACCAGTTACCCCACAAGGTGATTAAAATGCAAAATATTAGCGCACATTAGAGTCTCCAAGCCTGAGTAAGGTTTAAGCAGGGAAGCTAAGGATTGCCATGTTCTTACTTACAACATCATCCCAAAGGCACATACTTCTATTTCATTGCAAAGACCCTAGAATTTAGCATCAAGGTAAATAGAAACAAATTATTGATAGAGAACTAAATCCAGTTCATTACTATACTGTTGTCTAGGTGGTTACTCTCTGTGCTTCAAAGAGATTTATCTCTTGTGGAATAATATTTATATCTTATTAGCATTTGTAAAAATGATAGATCACTGATAGATCCATTTTGAGCTTTGCTATGAAGACGATCACCCTTCATAGATCTAGACACCTGGATATATAAGGGAATTCCTGGTCCCCACTCCCATCTTCTTTGTATGGGATTTCATGAGACTTTAGTCTCCCAGCTGCCTTGAATGGGGAGGCTGAGTAAACTAAATTCTTATGAAAAGGGAATATTGCTGGCTTTGGTCTTAGGAGGTAGAGTGTATTGTCCTGGAAAGGGAAATAAAACAACTCCTACACCCTGAACTTGAACAAACCAGCTATCACTGGAACATGCCTTTGAAAAATTGCAATCTTCTATCTTTGGGAAAGATTTTAAAACATTATTTGTGAAATTGTTGTCATTACAGTAGAATTGGTAGTGCTTAGATTGTCTTTGAAACTCCCTAATTATCAGTTTCAATCCATAGGTAACAATCATCAGTTTTTAATACATCAGTTTCAACCCATAAGTCATCAGTTTTACATCCATGGAAATATAAGAGAGAGTCACTTAACATTTTTTTTACATAGATTTCACTCATTTATATTAATTCAGTGGGAATGACTCTTTAAAATATTTTTTCTCCTCAGATCATTTTATCCCCATCGAGAAGTATCAGTTCAGTCTTTACCCAATATTTATGGAGGGAGTGGGGAAACCGAAGATAATTGATAACTTCACCCAAGGTAAAAATGTTTACTTTTAGTTTCTTTTTACACAGATGTGTGCTTTCCTCCTTAGCTAGCAGTAATGCTGCCATCTGATTATTTTCTTTCTGATGGAATCATGGAATAGCCCAGAGTCTTATGTAGATGCCTCATGCGTGACTGCAGTAAGGGTACATGGTTCCATGGTGGTGGTAAGAAGAAAAATCAGGTGTGGTATTGTGTTCTTGTATTGGTAAGTAAAAATTTCAGTCTAAAAGTTGATGGAAACAAAATAAAGGGAAGTATCCAGCTATACAATAAAATACCTCATCATAAAGATTAATTGGAAAAATATTAATTTTCTGTATAATTAATATAAATACACCTACCCAAACAATATGTTTTGACTCATATTTATGAGTCTTTAAATTTTAATCATCTTTTTTTTTTTTAAATGTCTGAAACATTTATATTAACATATTTCCATACATATTTCCATACAAATATAAGATTTTTAGAAATTTCATGTAATGTCTGAAACATTTATATTAACATATTTCCATACAAATAACCCAATGAAAGTTTAGTATTAGTTGTTTTGTTTGTTTTTTTATACTGCAGGTTCTTATTAGGCATCAATTTTATACACATCAGTGTATACATGTCAATCCCAATCGCCCAATTCAGCACACCACCATCCCCACCCCACCGCAGTTTTCCCCCTTGGTGTCCATATGTCCATTCTCTACATCTGTGTCTCAACTTCTGCCCTGCAAACTGGCTCATCTGTACCATTTTTCTAGGTTCCACATACATGCATTAATATACGATATTTGTTTTTCTCTTTCTGACTTACTTCACTCTGTATGACAGTCTCTAGATCCATCCACGTCTCAACAAATGACTCAATTTCGTTCCTTTTTATGGCTGAGTAATATTCCATTGTATATATGTACCACAACTTCTTTATCCATTCGTCTGTTGATGGGCATTTAGGTTGCTTCCATGACCTGGCTATTGTAAATAGTGCTGCAATGAACATTCGGGTGCATGTGTCTTTTTGAATTACGGTTTTCTCTGGGTATATGCCCAGTAGTGGGATTGCTGGGTCATATGGTAATTCTATTTTTAGTTTTTTAAGGAACCTCCATATTGTTCTCCATAGTGGCTGTATCAATTTACATTCCCACCAACAGTGCAAGAGGGTTCCCTTTTCTCCACACCCTCTCCAGCATTTGTTGTTTGTAGATTTTCTGATGATGCCCATTCTAACAGGAGTGAGGTGATACCTCATTGTAGTTTTGATTTGCATTTCTCTAATAATTAGTGATGTTGAGCATCTTTTCATGTGCTTCGTGGCCGTCTGTATGTCTTCTTTGGAGAAATGTCTATTTAGGTCTAATGCCCATTTTTGGATTGGGGTGTTTGTTTCTTTAATATTGAGCTGAATGAGCTGTTTATATATTTTGGAGATTAATCCTTTGTCCGTTGATTCATTTGCAAATATTTCCTCCCATTCTGAGGGTTGTCTTTTCGTCTCGTTTATGGTTTCCTTTGCTGTGCAAAAGCTTTGAAATTTCATTAGGTCCCACTTGTTTATTTTTGTTTTTATTTCCATTACTCTAGGAGGTGGATCAAAAAAGATCTTGCTGTGATTTATTTCGAAGAGTGTTCTTCCTATGTTTTCCTCTAAGAGTTTTATAGTGTCCAGTCTTATATTTAGGTCTCTAATCCATTTTGAGTTTATTTTTGTGTATGTTGTTAGGGAGTATTCTAATTTCATTCTTTTACATGTACCTGTCCAGTTTTCCCAGCATCACTTATTGAAGAGACTGTCTCTTCTCCATTGTATATCTTTGCCTCCTTTGTCATAGATTAGTTGACCATAGGTGCGTGGGTTAATCTCTGGGCTTTCTATCTTGTTCCATTGATCTATGTTTCTGTTTTTGTGCCAGTACCATATTGTCTTGATTACTGTAGCTTTGTAGTAGAGTCTGAAGTCAGGGAGTCTGATTCCTCCAGCTCCATTTTTTTCCCTCAAGACTGCTTTGGCTATTCGGGGTCTTTTGTGACTCCATACAAATTTTAAGATGATTTGTTCTAGCTCCGTAAAAAATGCCATTGGTAATTTGATAGGGATTGCATTGAATCTGTAGATTGCTTTGGGTAGTATACTCATTTTCACAATGTTGATTCTTCCAATCCAAGAACATGGTATATCTCTCCATCTGTTGGTATCATCTTTAATTTCTTTCATCAGTGTCTTATAGTTTTCTGCATACCTGCATACCTGCATTCCTAGGTATTTTATTCTTTTTGTTGCAATGGTAAATGGGAGTGTTTCCATAATTTCTCTTTCAGATTTTTCATCATTAGTGTATAGGAATGCAAGAGATTTCTGTGCATTCATTTTGTATCCTGCAACTTTACCATATTCATTCATTAGCTCTAGCAGTTTTCTGGTGGCAGTTTTAGGATTCTCTATGTATAGTATCATGTCATCCGCAAACAGTGACAGTTTTACTTCTTCTTTTCCAATTTGTATTCCTTTTATTTCTTTTTCTTCTCTGATTGCCGTGGCTAGGACTTCCAGAACTATGTTGAATAATAGTGGTGAGAGTGGACATCCTTGTCTCGTTCCTGATCTTAGAGGAAATGCTTTCAGTTTTTCACCATTGAGAATGATGTTTGCTGTGGGTTTGTCATATATGGCCTTTATTATGTTGAGGTAGGTTCCCTCTATGCCCACTTTCTGGAGAGTTTTTATCAGAAATGGGTGTTGAATTTTGTCAAAAGCTTTTTCTGCATCTATTGAGATGATCATATGGTTTTTATTCTTCATTTTGTTAATATGGTGTATCACAATGATTGATTTGCATATATTGAAGAATCCTTGCATCCCTGGGATAAATCCCACTTGATCGTGGTGTATGATCCTTTTAACGTGTTGTTGGATTCTGTTTGCTAGTATTTTGTTGAGGATTTTTGCATCTATATTCATCAGTGATATTGGTCTGTAATTTTCTTTTTTTGTAGTGTCTTTGTCTGGTTTTGGTATCAGGGTGATGGTGGCCTCATAGAATGAGTTTGGGAGTGTTCCTTCCTCCGCAATTTTTTGGAAGAGTTTGAGAAGGATGGGTGTTAGCTCTTGTCTAAATGTTTGATAGAATTCACCTGTGAAGCCATCTGGTCCTGGACTTTTGTTTGTTGGAAGATTTTTAATCACAGTTTCAATTTCAGTGCTTGTGATTGGTCTGTTCATATTTTCTGTTTCTTCCTGGTTCAGTCTTGGAAGGTTATACCTTTCTAAGAATTTGTCCATTTCTTCCAGGTTGTCCATTTTATTGGCATAAAGTTGCTTGTAGTAGTCTCTTAGGATGCTTTGTATTTCTGCGGTGTCTGTTGTAACTTCTCCTTTTTCATTTCTGATTTTATTGATTTGAGTCCTCCCCCTCTTTTTCTTGATGAGTCTGGCTAATGGCTTATCAATTTTGTTTATCTTCTCAAAGAACCAACTTTTAGTTTTATTGATCTTTGCTATTGTTTTCTTTGTTTCTATTTCATTTATTTCTGCTCTGATCTTTATGATTTCTTTCCTTCTGCTAACTTTGGGTTTTGTTTGTTCTTCTTTCTCTAGTTTCTTTAGGTGTAAGGTTAGATTGTTTACTTGAGATTTTTCTTGTTTCTTTAGGTAGGCTTGTATAGCTATAAACTTCCCTCTTAGAACCGCTTTTGCTGCATCCCATAGGTTTTGGGTTGTCGTGTTTTCATTGTCATTTGTCTCTAGGTATTTTTTGATTTCCTCTTTGATTTCTTCAGTGATCTCTTGGTTATTTAGTAACGTATTGTTTAGCCTCCATGTGTTTGTCTTTTTTACGTTTTTTTCCCTGTAATTCATTTCTAATCTCATAGCGTTGTGGTCAGAAAAGATGCTTGATATGATTTCAATTTTCTTAAATTTACTGAGGCTTGATTTGTGACCCAAGATGTGATCTATCCTGGAGAATGTTCCATGCACACTTGAGAAGAACGTGTAATCTGCTGTTTTTGGATGGAATGTCCTATACATATCAATTAAATCTATCTGGTCTATTGTGTCATTTAAAGCTTGTGTTTCCTTATTTATTTTCATTTTGGATGATCTGTCCATTGGTGTAAGTGAGGTGTTAAAGTCCCCCACTATTATTGTGTTAGTGTCGATTTCCTCTTTTATAGCTGTTAGCAGTTGCCTTATGTATTGAGGTGCTTCTATGTTGGGTGCATATATATTTATAATTGTTATATCTTCTTCTTGGATTGATCCCTGGATCATTATGTAGTGTCCTTCCTTGTCTCTTGTAACATTCTTTATTTTAAAGTCTATTTTATCTGATATGAGTATAGCTACTCCAGCTTTCTTTTGATTTCCATTTGCATGGAATATCTTTTTCCCTCCCCTCACTTTCAGTCTGTATGTGTCCCTAGGTCTAAAGTGGGTCTCTTGTAGACAGCATATATAGGAGTCTTGTTTTTGTATCCATTCAGCCAGTCTATGTCTTTTGGTTGGGGCATTTAATCCATTCACGTTTAAGGTAATTATCGATATGTATGTTCCTATGACCATTTTCTTAATTGTTTTGGGTTTGTTTTTGTAGGCCCTTTTCTTCTCTTGTGTTTCCCACTTAGAGAAGTTCCTTTAGCATTTGTTGTAGAGCTGGTTTGGTGGTGCTGAATTCTCTTAGCTTTTGCTTGTCTCTAAAGCTTTTGATTTCTCCATCAAATCTAAATGAGATCCTTGCCGGGTAGAGTAATCTTGGTTGTAGGTTCTTCCCTTTCATCACTTTAAGTATATCATGCCACTCCCTTCTGGCTTGCAGAGTTTCTGCTGAGAAATCAGCTGTTAACCTTATGGGAGTTCCCTTGTATGTTATTTGTCGTTTTTCCCTTGCTGCTTTCAATAATTTTTCTTTGTCTTTAATTTTTGCCACTTTGATTACTATGTGTCTCGGCGTGTTTCTCCTTGGGTTTATTCTGTATGGGACTCTCTGTGCTTCCTGGACTTGGGTGGCTATTTCCTTTCCCATGTTAGGGAAGTTTTTGACTATAAACTCTTCAAATATTTTCTCTGGTCCTTTCTCTCTCTCTTCTCCTTCTGGGACCCCTATAATGCGAATGTTGTTGCGTTTAATGTTGTCCCAGAGGTCTCTTAGGCTGTCTTCATTTCTTTTCATTCTTTTTTCTTTAGTCTGTTCCGCAGCAGTGAATTCCACCATTCTGTCTTCCAGGTCACTTATCCGTTCTTCTGCCTCAGTTATTCTGCTATTGATTCCTTCTAGTGTAGTTTTCATTTCAGTTATTGTATTGGTCGTCTCTGTTTGTTTGTTCTTTAATTCTTCTAGGTCTTTTTTAATCATTTCTTGCATCTTCTCAATCTTTGCCTCCATTCTTATTCCGAGGTCCTGGATCATCTTCACTATCATTATTCTGAATTCTTTTTCTGGAAGGTTGCCTATCTCCACTTCATTTAGTTGTTTTTCTGGGTTTTTTTCTTGTCATCTGGTACATAGCCCTCTGCCTTTTCATCTTCTCTATCTTTCTGTAACTGTGGTTTTTGGTCCACAGGCTGCTGGATTGTAGTTTTTCTTGCTTCTGCTGTCTGCCCTCTGGTGGTTGAGGCTATCTAAGAGGCTCGATGGGAGGCTCTGGTGGTGGGTAGAGCTGACTGTTGCTGTCTTAATCATCTTCTAAAGGAAATCTTTTTCTAAAAGTAAAACTGTAGCAATAATTATAGAAAAAAGTTCACAGGGTGTCTTATATTTCTGATTCACCTTACTGTACTTGAAGTGGGAACATTTTGATTTTGCTATTACTTTTCAGATTGTCTTCAAATCCAAGCCACCCAATAATGAAGTTTCAAGAGAGAAACATTTCACCTGGTTTTAGAATTAAAATAATTATAAAGCTTCATTCATGTATTGTTCAACAAATATACACTGAACACTGTTCTAAGCACTGGGGATTGAACAGTGAACATAAGTCTGTGCCCTAAATGGAGCTTAAACTCCAGTACTCTAATAAGAATGACAGACAATAAACAAATCATGTATAATATAATGTCAGATAGAAATAAGTGCATGAAGCAAAATAAAAGTAAAATGAAGGGATAGAGTTAAAATGTGGTGCTTTAGTAAGGATGGCCAAAAATGGTCTTTTTCTCTGTGAAGGCGATATTTGGGTAAAGTCCTGCAAGAACAAAGGGGAAGAGCATTTCAGCAAAGGGATAGCAAGTGCAAAGGCCCTGAAGAGTGAGCATGCTTTTTGGTTCAAGAAACAGTAAGGAGGTCAATGTGTCTGGAGTGAGCAAGATAGAGGTTGGTGGATGTTGTAGGTTGCCTCCTCTAAAAGCAGATGCTGAAACAAAGAGTCATCATAACAACTTTTATTGACACTTGGACTCACATAACCTAAAAGTGACCAGATGGAGAGAGCTGGCAAATAAATACTTTTGAAAAAATGTTTTGCTAAATTACAAGAAGCATAATTCTGACCAAAATAATAATTTTATTAATGTGATCAAAGCTATACTTTTATCTTCCTCTTTCTGATTTTTATATCTTTAAAGGTCATTCAGATTTATGTTGAAATCAGAAAAAAAGTCTATTATAATTTCTGATTCAGAAAGATGTTATTTCCTCAAGCTTCAGAGTTGTGTGAATTTTTTCTTTTTCAGATGATGAAAAACACCAGCATGATGCAGGTCTATATGTAATTGTGCCAATAATTATTTCCTCTTCCATCTTATTGCTTGGAACATTGTTAATATCACACCAAAGGTATTGTACTTGTTGTTAAAATCTTGAACATATTTAAACCTTGATTTTAAATCCAAATCAGAAACACTAAAGTGTTCTAAATATTTTTATATGTATTTGATGGCAATGAGATGGCATAAAAAGAAATAGCCTGATTTCAGGACACCACACTCCGTTTTGCTAGTACACATAAGCCTCAGGGAAGAAATTACTTTGTTTTTTTTTTTTTTACTGTGTATACATTCATGAAATAACAAGCTTATAACAGGAAATCCTAGGCAGTATGTTCTTAGAGGTGAGAAGAATGGCTTTCAGAGTTGTACAATCTAGGTTGAGAACTTTTAGTGGTGAACATTTATCTGAAGCCGTCAGTTCACTTATGGTCAGTAGGCATTTTGCTTTTTAAACGTCAGCGCTGAGTGGCCCCATTCTGTTTGGTTTGGCAAATGGCCTTGAATTTCTTGGATGGTTCTTTGGGTGCCCCATTACTCTGTGCTGAGAGGTCCGGACCATTGAGGTTATTTCACACATGCCAAATCTCTACAGAAAATTTTGTCTTCTAGCACTGAAGAGGGAAAAGTGATTTTACAATCTGAATTTACCTTTCAGACAAGTGAGCTGATCAGGCCATATCCAGTAGAATTGTTTCTGAAACTCAATTGATGACCATATTTAATATTTAATTTTCTCTGAGAAAAACCTGTGCAAAGCATTTAGCACAGTACCTGGCAAACAGTTTTCAATAAGAGTTGGCTATGTTTATTATAGTGATCATTAACTTTGGTCTAGACAGAAAGTTGGCGGAGATCTTCATGGTAGAGCATGTGAAAGTGAATCTGATCCTACTGAGGCATAACCAGTCTGGTAGATAAATTTCCAGTTTGTACATTTATTAACTATTAACATTTTCAATGTGAATGTTTTTCTTTACTTCTAATGCCTTGTTTATCTTTTGTAGGATGAAAAAGCTGTTTTGGGAAGATGTTCCAAACCCCAAGAATTGTTCCTGGGCACAAGGACTTAATTTTCAGAAGGTCCCTTTTTCAGTTTTTTAAACCCCAGAATATATAAGATCGCATTTTAGATGTTATATGCCTTCTAGAGCTTCAAACATTTTTAAGGTTTAAAACATTTTAAGGATAAGGTTTAAATCTTATTTTATTCAATTCATCTTAATATGAGTCTATTTAAATCTGTTATTTGTTTTCAAGAATAGCAAGATGCAAGGATTTGAAACCAGGACAAAAAAATTCAATAGGTAGTTTATCATCTGAGTTAACAAATACATATCTTTCTTCGTTGTCACAGTATATAATAAAATAAATATTAGAATATTAGAGTCAAATCTGGTGGAGAACAAATATTTGTATATACTTTTTTGGTATAAATTGGTTGTCCTTAGGAAAAGGCTGAAATCAATATTTTTTAACCCTTGTAATTATCTCCATAATTACTTAAATCAATTAAAAACTATATAAATAATCCTTTCCTCAAATACTGCAATCTGAAAAATGCAATTATCATAATAAAACTTACATTTATGAAGATAGTTCCTTTCAAGCTACTTTATGAAACAATTAGTCAACTCTAATAAAATAATTTGCACTTTATAATAGAATTTCTCAGAAAACTCTAGATTTTAACAAATGTATCATTAATTCCCATAATTTCCCTTGAAACAAGGTTGGTTTTCCACCCATAAAATTGGGAAAATAGAGTTCAATTTTCATGGCAAAATATCTTCATGCTGTTTTGAACAATAATCATATGGAGGTTATTATGCAGTCTCAATAATTGTGTCATCATTAGTCACTGTTACAAGTCTTCAGTGGTTTTCTTTTAGTTACAAGATCAAGTACTCAATGACTTCTCTCTACAATCTGTTATCAACCTACAGATTTCATTTTTTCTGTCCGTGGGCCTTAGTCATGCCTATACTATTCTCCTCACCTCTACAGACCCTTCCACGTCAATGAAGACCTTGCTCTAAGCTCTTCTTTCCCCAAGCCTTTTGTGAACAAACGTAGTTCAGAAGAATTTCTGCCCCCTTTAAGTTCCTGGAGCATTTTATTTTTTATTGTGAAGAGTGTTCCGAGTTCAAGGGCTGTGTTTTACCAATCACAACTATTGTTGAGCTCCTCCTGCTAAATGCAAAGTACTAAAGTCAGGATTTATTAATGACTTGCTGATATCTTATAATAATCTCCATTTATTTATGTGCAAATCACTGAGATACATATTCTTACACTCATTAAGATTTTTACTTCAATTCTCAGTATCTATCTCTGTTTCCTCTCCTGTAAAATGAGGTTTAATAGAACTTACCTCATTGGGTTGTTTGGGGGACTAAAGAAGATAGTACTTCTAACAGTATTGTCTCAACAAATATTAGTTATCATTATTTTACATATTTACATGTTTTATGTTATTCTTTCAGTTACCCTGTGGGATAAGTATTATAATCTCCATTTTATAGAAGAAAAAACCTAAAGCTTATAATGGTTAGGTAACTTGTTTTAGAGTCTGGCTTAGTTTTCTAATTTGTCTGACTTTGGAGGCTGTTCTATTAGTAAGTGTTCTCTCTGGCTTTCAATTTTTTTTTTTTTTTTGACCATGACCCACAGTGAGGAAAATGCTTTACCTTGCAACCTAGTAAATGAGTAGATGTAGATAACATGCAAAACTGAAAGAAAAGATGCTCAAAACAGTTTTACTATTTGCAACACCGTCTGTTTTCAAAATTCTGTTTCATTTCAAAAATACTGGTTAAAACACTCTACATTCATTCACATACTAACGGATATGATTTGCAGTTAGAAAACACTGCTCTACAGTTTACCAGTGAATGAATGAGTGAACAGATATGTAATAATGTGGGCAAAATAATGCAGACATTTAAACTGTAATCTTTCAGCGGAAGAGACAGTGCCATATCTTCAGACATGGTAGCAGTGTAGTTTTACATATGGTCATTCTCGTTATAGAAACTTCACTTAGCCTGAATCTAACCAGCCCCACACCCATACACTTCTCAGCTATGCCCTTACTCACTGTAAGCCACGGAGTCTCCTTTCATTAAAGCAGAGCTGATGGTTTTTTCAATTAGTAAAGTATTTATTCCTCTTCTTTCTCTTCCATTATGAATTCTTACAGTGACGTTTATTGTAGTGATAGTGATATTTCAGCCATATGTATTTGTTTGTCATTCATTCATTCATTCATTCAGCAAGCACAAAATGAGAATAAGTATTTACATGTAAGTCTAGGATGTTGCTAGGCTCTGGGAAAACAATTTGTAAGAGATTCTCCTTACCATCTAGGCAGTAAGACAGTGAGGTCATAGAGGAGTGACTTGGTTGAAAGCAGAATAGTTATCCTATGCCAGTCATTAGTTATCCTATGCCATTGAATAGTTATCCTATGCCAGTCACTATGCTAGGCCTTGGGGTTAAAATGGTCAGAAAACAGGAACTCTTGGAGTGTGCAGTCTATGGGGAAGATAAGCATTAATCAATTTATAACTGAAATAAATAATATACATTATATGTGTTATATGTAATATATATTATGATAATATTACAGACAGTAATAATGATAAACTACGTGTTGTGAAAGAAAGGGGCCCAGTGTGCTGAGTGTCGTGTGTGGGACAGGGGTGAGCTGGTGAAGCTAGGAAAGCGACAGGTGAGCTGAGATCTGGAAGATGAGTAGTCATTAACTAGGATTTGTGGTGGAGGTTAGAGCCCAGGCAAGTCCACCCGTGAATACAAAGCCCTGTGGTAGGAAGTACCTTAGCACATTTGCAAGCTGAAAGCAGGGAGATTAAAAGACAAAGAGTAAGGAGAAGATTATTTTTCATAAATATTGGGTTTTTTTCTTCTTTTAATGTGAGAGGAGTTTTGTCTAAAAGATCTAAATAAAAATTTAAAAGCTTCACCATGTCAGTACGTATAAATGCAGGGAATAACCATCTTACTGTCTCTTTCAGAGAAGCTAAAACATTCTGTCTTCAATATGTTAATCTCTGAAATCTCTCTATGAACCACCAGGAAAATGGTTTCTAAGTGTTTACCAGGGCAGGGAAATGATTAGGCCCACCTCAGCAAAATGCAGTTCGAACCTGAACCAAATGGCTTTTCCCTTTTCCAGAAAATGCCCGACACAAAGGAACCACTTGGTGGATGTAGGTTCAGTCAGTGACTGTTTTTAGCCTATGTGCTACCCCGCTGAGCTCCCTGAGGAGGAGTGTAATGCCACAGCAGATCATCCGGCAGACATATACAATAGACGGAAATATCATCACATTTCCCCAGGTTCTGGTAAACTGAGGAAGTGTGAAGAATTTTTTAAGTACAGTAGGTGTGAATGTCCTTATTTGTAAGACTGATTTTTTTTTTTTTTTTTACTTCTGCCAGTGTTAGACTTCATAATCTTGTTAAGATATTATTAAAGCATAACTAGCCTTCAAGATGCTTAGTTTATTACTAGGGCTTAACAGGTACACAATTAGGAATAAATCAGTTTTAGGAATATTTGAAGAGTAAAGAAGAATATAATTTCAAAGGTTTTACTAATGATAAAAATCTAATCTTCTAAAATTCAATAACTTCTTAAAATTTCATCTTCTACTTTAATCTCCTAAATAACTAAAGTATATCTTTTTAGGGGAAAATAATATAGTATAATTCACATTATATTTCTAAAGAGGGCAAGACAAATTTACTATCTGCTCCATACTTTCATATTCATATTATTTTATTTAATTCTCTCATAGACCTAATAGCCTTATATTTTCTGATGACAAAACTGAGGCATAGAGTGGTTCAGTAGCTTGTCTTGATCATCCATAGGGCACCCACTTTCAAGAATATAGTATGTATTTGTCTAGTTCATGCTTTTATACAGCACCTTTTTTCTTAGGTGTGAAAATCTTGGTTAAACTCAGGTCCATCATTTGGACCTCACATTGATACCCTAGCCATCAATTCCATATTAACAATGTATTGCTTAATGTACTTAATGCCCCTAAATTGTACACTTAAAAATAGTTGAAATGGTAAATTTTATGTTACGCATATCAACACGCAAAAAAATTGGCAAAGGATCTGAATAGACATTTCTGCAAAGAAGATGTACCAATAGCCATAAGCACAAATGAATATATAGATGCTCAACATCATTCGCGATTAGGGAAATGCAAACCAAAAACACAAGATAGCACTTTACACTAGCTAGGATGGCTATAATAAAAACGACAGATAATAAGTGTTGGTGAGAATGTGGGGAAATTGGAACTCTCCTACACTGCTGATGGGAATGTGAAAATGGTGCAGCGCTTTTGGAAAATAGTCTGACAGTTCTCCAACAGTTAAACATAGAATTACCATATGACCCAGCAATCCACTGCTAGGTATATATCCAATAGAAATGAAGTCATATATCTACACAGAAGCTTTTATATGAATGTTCATAGCAACAGTGTTCATAATGGTCAAAACATGGAAACAACCCAAATATCCATCAAATGATGAAATGGATAAGCAAAATTTGAGATTTCCAATTCTAAAACAAAAGGAAACAAACAAAAAACCCACAACGCTTTGCAAAGCAAACAGACTATGGGAGCCCATTGTTTTTAAAAACAATTCAAATACAGTATTGTTTAAAAGGAGGTAATAATTTTTGTATAAACTATTTCCCTTAATTTGTTCTTCAAATTCAGATCTTTCTGAACATTGATTTTTATCTATACCTGTAATTTCTAGACAATAAACCTGATTTCTAAAATGTCCCCTAAAATTAATTAATTAATTTCTTCCACTTTTTAAGCTATCATTCTCCTTCCCTTTATAGTAAATCAAAATCCATACTAAACCTGTAAGTATTCAAATCAAAGATGAAAAAAGCCAGTATTTTGAGGTATTTCCCAAAAAACCCACATTTGTTTAAAACAACATGTCAGCATGGGATGATACCACATGTGATGAAAATTCTCTTATATAATTTCCCCTTGATTTTCTTTCTTTTGTATGTTCCATTTCCTTTTACCCTTTAAAATTATTTTAAGACAATATAAGTACATAAAATGGAGTAATATAAAAACATCTGTGTACTAACACAATATCTTAAAATTTTCTCATATTTGCCTCGTATTTTTTTTTATTAATAAAAATTATAGATAAAGTTTGTCCTGCTTGTTGCCCTTACTAGTTTTGGTCTCTCCTTCCCTTCCTAGGGAAGAATACTTTCAAGAATATAGTATGTATTTGTCTAGTTCATGCTTTTATACAACACCTTTTTTCTTACACCTGCATGTATGTATCCATGACCAATTAACAATAATACATTTGGTTATTGTTAATGTTAATACATCTCCCATATCATTCAAAAATTATTATTTTCTCAGCATTCTTTTTGAGATATCTTCATGTTGATATAGTTCATTTAGTTTAATCATTTGATCCATAATATGTCATCCTATGTATATATACCACGATTCATATATCCATTCCCTTGCTGATGGATAGAAAACTCTTTTGTATTTACTACAAACAATGCTACAGGACACATGGTTGTATATGTTTCTTTGTTCTCTGGGAATATATTCCTTGATATGTCCCATTATTTTAAAAACTTATTTTGCATTACGGTATGCCTAGTGTGCATGGTTTAATAGTGAAATAGTGTGGAAAAACATTTATTGGGCAGTATAGTCTCTTCTGCACCCTTCTCTACCTTTAGTCTTGCTTCCCAAGTGCCATTACTTTAAACTGGTTTGCTTTTAATTTTTCTGGCAGGTCACCTTTATATTTCTAAAAATAATATGCTTATGGCATTATGAAATGTAGACATTATTTACTGATTTCTGGCTATAATGAGGATTTACTTATACACACACTTTTTCTCCCCTTCTTTCCCCATGCTCCTACCATATATAGTTTGTCACTTTTTTCAATTCCTTCAGTAATCACTCTGCAACCTCAGAAGAATCTTCTTAAACTCCATTTCTTGTTCCATGAAATAGAGACTGTTTCTTGGAGCTCCCCTTCCCCCATTTTTCTTTTTAATAAAATAAACACATTAGCACTCTTACCCTTCCCTCCATTTCTCCCTCCACTTCCCAATCTCTGTCAACGGTAACTTTACACTTTTACTTAAGTCAGGGTTGATAACATGTTCCGTGCTATAATTTGTCTATGGGTTCATTTTAAAAAATAAAAAACCCAATAAACTGCATTTGCACTGTTATGAGTATGTAAATATTTTTCCTTGCAGAAGCAAGTAATATGTGGTTATATTACCACACTTTTTGGTGGTTCCAGTGTCACAGGAGAATGTTTTTTAAAAAAATTTTAGAAATATTCCACCCTGTTGATTTAAATTGTGCCAAATTTTAGTTGGCTTCATTTTTAGTTTTTATGTTTTGTGTTTGTTTTGCTTTTTCTGGAGTTTCTAATTGCTTCTTTTTTTTTTGTTTTGTTTTGTTTGTTTTTTTATACTGCAGGTTCTTATTAGGCATCAATTTTATACACATCAGTGTATACATGTCAATCCCAATCACCCAGTTCAGCACACCACCATCCCCACCCCACTGCAGTTTTCCCCCCTTGGTGTCCATATGTCCATTCTCTACATCTGTGTCTCAACTTCTGCCCTGCAAACTGGCTCATCTGTACCATTTTTCTAGGTTCCACATACATGCATTAATATACGATATTTGTTTTTCTCTTTCTGACTTACTTCACTCTGTATGACAGTCTCTAGATCCATCCACGTCTCAACAAATGACTCAATTTCGTTCCTTTTTATGGCTGAGTAATATTCCATTGTATATATGTACCACAACTTCTTTATCCATTCGTCTGTTGATGGGCATTTAGGTTGCTTCCATGACCTGGCTATTGTAAATAGTGCTGCAATGAACATTCGGCTGCATGTGTCTTTTTGAATTATGGTTTTCTCTGGGTATATGCCCAGTAGTGGGATTGCTGGGTCATATGGTAATTCTATTTTTAGTTTTTTAAGGAACCTCCATATTTTTCTCCATAGTGGCTGTATCAATTTACATTCCCACCAACAGTGCAAGAGGTTTCCCTTTTCTCCACACCCTCTCCAGCATTTGTTGTTTGTAGATTTTCTGATGATGCCCATTCTAACAGGAGTGAGGTGATACCTCATTGTAGTTTTGATTTGCATTTCTCTAATAATTAGTGATGTTGAGCATCTTTTCATGTGCTTCGTGGCCGTCTGTATGTCTTCTTTGGAGAAATGTCTATTTAGGTCTTCTGCCCATTTTTGGATTGGGGTGTTTGTTTCTTTAATATTGAGCTGAATGAGCTGTTTATATATTTTGGAGATTAATCCTTTGTCCGTTGATTCATTTGCAAATATTTTCTCCCATTCTGAGGGTTGTCTTTTCGTCTTGTTTATGGTTTCCTTTGCTGTGCAAAAGCTCTAATTGCTTCTTAAAGAAAAAAAATTTTTAACCTTCTGTGCGCTGCTATTATATAAGCTTCTTCACTGAGACCTGTTCCCAGGGCACCCTGTCCAGGAAACCCTTTATCCTCCTACTGCAATCTGGATTAGGCCTTTCCTAAAATTACTGCAAGCCATCACTCTGAATTTTCCCTTAACTGGTTCCTAATGCATACTGTTTTCTAGATTTTTTTCCCCTTCCTCCTTATTGATTAACTAATTCCTTAAATGACCTGCCCGGAAATATTGTGTAAGTGGAGTCTGTGCATGCCTGAAATTCTTTTTATTTGTGCCTTCCTTGCTTGATAGTTTGGTGGAATATCAATTTCCAGGTCGATGAGCCTTTCCAATAAAACTTTGAGACAATTCCTGCCTTATCATCTAGCATCAGTATCACTTCTGAAAAGTCAGAGGCCATTCTGATTTTTACTCCTCACTGGTTACTTGCAGATTTCTGACTTTTAAAATATCTCCACATTATTGATGTTCTAAAATTTTAGAGATAGGTCTAAATCTATTTAGGGAGATTCTTTTTTATGTAACTTTGTCCTCATTTGAAGACACTTTTGATTCCATGTCTCCTGTCAACTCTAAGCAATTATTTCTTTGATAACTTCCTCTCCTCTTATTTTTTTGGATGTCTTTCTAAAATCTGTATTAGATGGATGTTGAACCCTCTGCATAGATCTTCTATATTTCTTATCACTTCTCTAATATGTTCTGTTTCTTTGTCTTTTTGTTTTACGTTTGAGACCTTGCCATACCCTGTTTTTTCAGTGCTTCTATTAAACATTTATTTGCTATTTATATTTGTAAATTTCCAAGTATTCATTTTCATTGTATTCTGTTCTGGTTTTATGCATGCAATATTTTCTTAAGTCTTACTAGAAATACCAATTTAGAGGATCATTGTTTGTTTTAGAAATTCTCTTTTCTTCTATTCCCTGAATTCTCTATTTCTGCTAGGATCATGTTCTCCTCCTATTTATCTTGGCTTTATTTTTTTTAATCTCACAATTTCCCCAAATATCTGGAAATCCTTTGTTTTTCTTTCATGTTTAAGAATAAAATAATAGACAGGCTGACTGGGAGAGCATAATGCACCTAAGCAGGGATTGTTGGCCTAAATGGGTAGACAGGGCTCTGGCTAGATGAGGAGAGATATGGTCGTAGACACCAGTACCTCACAGCTGCTAGATTCCTCCCCAGATAATTTCCTTTTTTTTTTTTGTATTTATTTATTTAACGTCTTTATTGGAGTATAATTGCTTTACAATGGTGTTCTAGTTTCTGCTCTATAACAAAGTGAATCAGCTATACATACACACACATCCCCATATCTCCCCCTTCCTGCGTCTCCCCGCCACGCTCCCTATCCCACCCCTCCAGGCAGTCACAAAGAACTGAGCTGATCTCCCTGTGCCATGCGGCTGTCTCCCACTAGCTGTCTATTTTACATTTGATAGTGTATATAAGTCCATGCCAATCTCTGACTTTGTCCCAGCTTATCCTTCCCCCTCTCTGTGTCCTCAAGACCGTTCTCTACATCGGCGTCTTTATTCCTGTCCTGCCCCTAGGTTCTTCAGAACCTTTTTTTTTTTTTTTTTTTTTACATTCCATATATATGTGTTAGCAAACGGTATTTGTTTTTCTCTTTCTGACTTACTTCACTCTATATGACAGACTCTAGGTCCATCCACTTCACTACAAATAACTCAGTTTCGTTTCTTTTTATGGCTGAGTAATATTCCATTGTATATATGTACCACATCTTCTTTATCCATTCGTCTGTCGATGGACACTTAGGTTGCTTCCGTGTCCTGGCTATTGTGAATAGAGCTGCAATGAACATTGTGGTACGTGACTCTTTTTGAATTATGGTTTTCTCAGAGTATAGGCCCAGTAGTGGGATTGCTGGTTTGTATGGTAGTTCTATTTTTAGTTTTTTAAGGAACCTCCATATTGTTCTCCATAGTGGCTGTATCAATTTACCTTCCTACCAACAGTGCAAGAAGGTTCCCTTTTCTCCAAACCCTCTCCAGCACTTATTGTTTGTAGATTTTTTGATGATGGCCATTCTGACTGGTGTGAGGTGATACCTCATGGTAGTTTTGATTTGCATTTCTCTCATGATTAGTGATGTTGAGCATTCTTTCATGTGTTTGTTGGGTTTCTGTATATCTTCTTTGGAGAAATGTCTATTTAGGTCTTCTGCCCATTTTTGGATTGGGTTGTGTGTTCTTTTGATATTGAGCTGCATGGGCTGCTTGTAAATTTTGGAGATTAATCCTTTGTCAGTTGCTTCATTTGCAAATATTTTCTCCCATTCTGAGGGTTGTCTTTTCGTCTTGTTTATGGTTTCCTTTGCTGTGCGAAAGCTTTTAAGTTTCATTAAGTCCCATATGTTTATTTTTGTTTTTATTTCCATTACACTAGGAGGGGGGTCAAAAAGGATCTTGCTGTGATTTATGTCATAGAGTGTTCTGCCTATGTTTTCCTCTAAGAGTTTGATAGTGTCTGGCCTTACATCGAGGTCTTTACTCCATTTTGAGTTTATTTTTGTGTACGGTGTTAGGGAGTGTTCTAATTTCATTCTTTTACATGTAGCTCTCCAGTTTTCCCAGCACCACTTATTGAAGAGGCTGTCTTTTCTCCATTATATATTCTTGTCTCCTTTATCAAAAATAAGGTGACCATATGTGCGTGGGTTTATCTCTGGGCTTTCTATCCTGTTCCATTGATCTATATTTCTGTTTTTGTGCCAGTACCATACTGTCTTGATTACTGTAGCTTTGTAGTATAGTCTGAAGTCAGGGAGCCTGATTCCTCCAGCTCCGTTTTTCTTTCTCAAGATTGCTTTGGCTATTCAGGGTCTTTTGTGTTTCCATACAAATTGTGAAATTTTTTGTTCTAGTTCTGTGAAAAATGCCATTGGTAGTTTGATAGGGATTGCATTGAATCTGTAGATTGCTTTGGGTAGTAGAGTCATTTTCACAATGTTGATTCTTCCAATCCAAGAACATGGTATATCTCTCCATCTGTTTGTATCATCTTTAATTTATTTCATCAGTGTCTTATAGTTTTCTGCATACAGGTCTTTTGTCTCCTTAGGTAAGTTTATTCCTAGGTATTTTATTCTTCTTGTTGCAATGGTAAATGGGAGTGTTTTCTTAATTTCACTTTCAGATTTTTCATCATTAGTGTATAGGAATGCAAGAGATTTCTGTGCATTAATTTTGTATCCTGCTCCTTTACCAAATTCATTGATTAGCTCTAGTAGTTTTCTGGTAGCATCTTTAGGATTCTCTATGTATAGTATCATGTCATCTGCAAACAGTGACAGCTTTCTTTCTTCCTTTCCAATTTGGATTACTTTTATTTCTTTTTCTTCTGTGATTGCTGTGGCTAAAACTTCCAAAACTATGTTGAATAATAGTGGTGAGAGTGGGCAACCTTGTCTTGTTCCTTATCTTAGAGGAAATGCTTTCAGTTTTTCATGATTGAGAACAATGTTGGCTGTAGGTTTGTCATATATGACCTTTATTATGTTGAGGTAAGCTCCCTCTATGCCTACTTTCTGGAGGGTTTTTGTCATAAATGGGTGTTGAATTTTGTCAAAAGCTTTCTCTGCATCTATTGAGATGATCATATGGTTTTTCTCCTTCAATTTGTTAATATGGTGTATCACGTTGATTGATTTGCATATATTGAAGAATCCTTGCATTCCTGGAATAAACCCCACTTGATCATGGTGTATGATCCTTTTAATGTGCTGTTGGAGTCTCTTTGCTAGTATTTTGTTGAGGATTTTTGCATTTATGTTCATCAGTGATATTGGCCTGTAGTTTTCTTTCTTTGTGACATCTTTGGTTTTGGTATCAGGGTGATGGTGGCCTCGTAGAATGAGTTTGAGAGTGTTCCTCCCTCTGCTATATTTTGGAAGAGTTTGAGAAGGATTAGTGTTAGCTCTTGTCTAAATGTTTGATAGAATTCGCCTGTGAAGCCATCTGGTCCTGGGCTTTTGTTTGTTGGAAGATTTTTAATCACAGTCTCAATTTCAGTGCTTGTCATTAGTCTGTTTATATTTTCTATTTCTTCCTGGTTCAGTCTCGGAAGGTTGTGCTTTTCTAAGAATTTGTCCATTTCTTCCAGGTTATCCATTTTATTGGCATATAGTTGCTTGTAGTAATCTCTCATAATCCTTTGTGTTCCTGCAGTGTTGGTTGTTGTTTCTCCTTTTTCATTTCTGATTCTGTTGATTTGAGTCTTATCCCTTTTTTTCTTGATGAGTCTGGCTAATGGTTTATCAATTTTGTTTATCTTCTCAAAGAACCAGCTTTTAGTTTCATTGATCTTTGCTATCATTTCCTTCATTTCTTTTTCATTTATTTCAGATCTGATCTTTATGATTTCTTTCCTTCTGCTGACTTTGGGGGTTTTTTGTTCTTCTTTCTCTTGGATGTAAGGTTAGGTTGTTTATTTGAGATGTTTGTTGTTTCTTGAGGTAGGATTGTATTGCTATAAACTTCCCTCTTAGAACTGTTTTTCTCCACCCCATAGATTTTGGGTCATCGTGTTTTCATTGTCATCTGTTTCTAGGTATTGTTTGGTTTCCTCTTTGATTTCTTCAGTGATCTCTTGGTTATTTAGTAGTGTATTGTTTGGCCTCCATGTTTTTGTATTTTTTACAGATTTTTTCCTGTAATTGATATCTAGTCTCATAGCATTGTGGTCGGAAAAGATACTTGATATGATTTCAATTTTCTTAAATTTACCAAGGCTTGATTTGAGACCCAAGATATGATCTATCCTGGAGAATGTTCCATGAGCAGTTGAGAAGAAAGTGTATTCTGTTGTTTTTGAATGGAACATCCTATAAATATCAACTAAGACCATCTTGTTTAGTGTATCATTTAAAGCTCATATTTCCTTATTTATTTTCATTTTGGATGATCTGTCCATTGGTGAAAGTGAGGTGTTAAAGTCCCCTACTATGATTGTGTTACTGTCGATTTCCCCTTTTATGGCTGTTAGCATTTGCCTTATGTACTGAGGTGCTCCTATGTTGGGTGCATACATATTTACAATTGTTATGTCTTCTTCTTGGATTGGTCCCTTGATCAATATGTAGTGTCCTTCTTTGTCTTTTGTAATAGTCTTTCTTTCAAAGTCTATTTTGTCTGATATGAGACTTGCTACTTCAGCTTTCTTTTGATTTCCATTTGCATGGAATATCTTTTTCCATCCCCTCACTTTCAGTCTGTATGTGTCCCTATGTCTGCAGCGGGTCTCTTTTAGACAGCATATATACAGGTCTTGTTTTTGTATAAATTCAGCCAGTCTATGTCTTTTGGTGGGAGCATTTAATCCATTTACATTTAGGGTAATTATCGATATGTATGTTCCTATGACCATTTTCTTAATTGTTTGGGGTTTGTTATTGTAGGTCTTTTCCTTCTCTTGTGTTTCCTGCCTAGAGAAGTTCCTTTAGCATTTGTTGTAAAGCTGGTTTGGTGGTGCTGAATTCTGTTAGCTTTTGCTTGTCTGTAAAGGTTTTAATTTCTCCGTTGTATCTGATCCTTGCTGGGTAGAGTAATCTTTGTTGTAGGTTTTTCCGTTTCATCACTTTAAATATGTCCTGCTATTCCCTTCTGGCTTCCAGAGTTTCTGCTGAAAGGTCAGCTCTTAACTTTCTGGGGATTCCCTTATGTGTTATTTGTTGTTTTTTCCTTGTTGCTTTTAATATTTTTTCTTTGTATTTAATTTTTGATAGTTTGATTAATATGTGTCTTGGAGTGTTTCTCCTTGCATTTATCCTGTATGGGACTGTCTGTGCTTCCTGGACTTGATTAACTATTTCCTTACCCATATTAGGGAAGTTTTCAACTATAATCTCTTCAAATATTTTCTCAGTCCCTTTCCTTTTCTCTTCTTCTTCTGGGACTCCTATCATTCGAATGTTGGTGCATTTAATGTTGTCCCAGAGGTCTCTGAGACTGCCCTCAATTCTTTTCATTCTGTTTTCTTTATTCTGCTCTGCAGTAGTTATTTCCACTATTTTATCTTCCAGGTCACTTATCCCTTCTTTTGCCTCAGTTATTCTGCTATTGATTCCTTCTAGAGAATTTTGTTTTCATTTATTGTGTTGTTCATCATTGTTTGTTTGCTCTTTAGTTCTTCCAGGTCCTTGTTAAACGTTTCTTGTATTTTCTCCCTTCTATTTCCAAGATTTTGGTTCATCTTTACTATCATTACTCTGAATTCTTTTTCAGGTAAACTGCCTATTTTCTCTTCATTTGTTTGGTCTGCTGGGTTTTTACGTTGCTCCTTCATCTGCTGTGTATTTCTCTGTCTTCTCATTTTGCTTAACTTACTGTGTTTGGGGTCTCCTTTTCGCAGGCTGCAGGTTCGTAGTTCACGTTGTTTTTGGTGTCTTCCCCCAGTGGCTAAGGTTGGTTCAGTGGGTTGTGTAGGCTTCCTGGTGGAGGGGACTAGTGCCTGTGTTCTGGTGGATGAGGCTTGGATCTTGTCTTTCTGGTGGGCAGGAGCATGCCCAGTGATGTGTTTTGGGATGTCTGTGACCTTATTATGATTTTAGGCAGCCTCTCTGCTAATGGGTGGGATTGTGTTCCTGTCTTGGCAGTTGTTTGGCATATGGTGTCCAGAACTGTAGCTTGCTGGTCGTTGAGTGGAGCTGGGTCTTAACGTTGAGATGGAGATCTCTGGGAGAGCTTTCGCCTTTTGATATTACGTGGAGCCATGAGGTCTGTGGTGGACTAATGTCCTGAACTCGGCTCTTCCACCTCAGAGGCACAGGCCTGTCACCCGGCCAGAGCACCAAGACCCTGTTAGCCCCATGGCTCAGAAGAAAAGTAAGAAAAAAAGAAAGAAAGAAAGTAAAATAAAATAAAATAAAAAAGTTAGTAAAATAAAAAATAATTATTAAAAATTTAAAAAGTAAAAAGTATTTTAAAAAGCAAAAAAAAAAAAAAGAAAGAAAGACGAGAGCAACCAAACCAAAAAACCAATCCACCAATGATAACAAGTGCTAAAAACTATAGTTAAAAAAAAAAACCAAAAATGGAAAGAACCCTAGGACAAATGGTAAAAGCAAAGATATGCAGACAAAATCACACAAAGAAGCATACACATACACACTCACAAACAGAGAAAAAGGAAAAAATATATATAAACTATATTAAAAAAAAAAAAAGGAGGGAGATAGCAACCAAATCAATAAACAAATCTACCAATGATAATAAACTCGAAATAGTACACTAAGTTAAACATAAAACCAGAAACAAATTAGATGCAGAAAGCAAACCCCAAGTCTACAGTTGCTCCCAAAGTTCACTGCCTCAATTTTGGGGTGATTCATTGTCTATTCAGGTATTCCACAGATGCAGGGTACATCAAGTTTATTGTGGAGATTTAATCCACTACTCCTGAGGCTGGGGAGAGATTTCCCTTTCTCTTCTTTGTTCGCACAGCTCCTGGGGTTCAGCTTTGGATTTGGCCCCGCCTCTGAGTGTACGTCACCTGAGGGCATGTGTTCTTCACTCAGACAGGACGGGGTTAAAGGAGCAGCTGATTCGGGGGCTCTGGTTCACTCAGGCTGGGGGGGTGGAGGGGTACAGAATGTGGGGCGAGCCTGTGGCAGCAGAGGCTGGCATGACATTGCCCTAGCCTGAGGCACGCCGTGTGTTCTGCCTGGGAAGTTGTGCCTGGATCACGGGGCCCTGGCAGTAGCGGGCTGCACAGGCTCCCAGGAGGGGAGGTGTGGATAGTGACCTGTGCTTGCACACAGGCTTCTTGGTGGCTGCAGCAGCAGCCTTAGAATTTCATGCCCCTCTCTGGGGTCCACGCTGATAGCTGCCGCTCGAGCCCATCTCTGGAGCTTGTTTAGGTGGTCCTCTGAATCCCCTCTCCTCACGCACCCTGAAACAATGGTCTCTTGCCTCTTAGGCAGTTCCAGACTTTTTCCTGGACTCCCTCCCAGCTAGCTGTGGCGCGCTAGCCCCCTTCAGGCTGTGTTCACGCAGCCAACCCCAGTCCTCTCCCTGGGATCCGACCAAAGCCCGAGCCTCAGCTCCCAGCCCCCGCCCATCCCGGCGGGTGAGCAGACAAGCCTCTCAGGCTGGTGAGTGCTGGTCAGCACCGATCCTCTGTGCGGGAACCTCTCTGCTTTTCCCTCTGCACCCCTGTTGCTGCGCTCTCCTCCGTGGCTCCAAAGCTTCCCCCCGCCACCCCCTGTCTCTGCCAGTGAAGGGGCTTCCTAGTGTGTGGAAACTTTTCCTCCTTCGCAGCTCCCTCCCAGAGGTGCAGGTCCCATCCCTATTCTTTTGTCTCTGTTTTTTCTTTTTTCTTTTGCCCTACCCCGGTACGTGGGGAGTTTCTTGCCTTTTGGGAAGTCTGAGGTCTTCTGCCAGCGTTCGGTAGGTGTTGTGTAGGAGTTGTTCCACTTGTAGATGTATTTCTGATGTATTTGTGAGGAGGAAGGTGATCTCCACGTCTTACTCCTCCACCATCTTGAAGGTCTCCTCCCCAGATAATTTCTTAATTACTTTTGAGAATAAAACCTCAGTTTGGGTGTGGAGAGTATGCAGGCTCTTCCATGTGCAGCAGAGTTAGAAGAGCCCCATTCATATGCAGAGTTTCCAGTTTTCAGCCAAAGGTCTCATTTCTTCCTGTGTTTTTACCTTCCATTTTTTCACCCCCCCCACTGCCCTCCCTCCCATCTCCACTGTATTCAACAGGGCAAACTGTCTTTCTTTTCAGCTATAGCCCACTCTGGAGATATTCTGGTCTGCAGCTTCCTTTGTTCATCTCCTTCGGTTTTCCATCTTTTAGAAATTCAAAATCTCATTCCCTCTTAACCTTCTCAGACTATCTTCTTTGTTGTGGGTATATATTTAATTTATTCATGTACTTTCATCCTAACAGAGTCTCTACAGAGGTAAGAGAGAAATATATATGCTCAAACTGCCATCTTGAACCAGAATACTTCTCTACACCATTTCTCTTGATACTTTAGAAATTAGAATCTTTAACAACATTGTAAATCAATTATAATTCAATAAAATAAATGAAAAAAATCAGAATCTTTTAAAAAGTTTTTAAAGAGCATAAAAATAAAAATTTTAAACAAAGGTTGAATTCTTGTGGTAGGAAAATGTATTGCAGTGAGTCAATAACCTTGCCTTTCTTCTAATTCAAATTTCACAGTGTTTAAAAGACTGTAGCCAATTTGTTTGTGTTTTACCTTTTTCTTTAGCATTTTTGCCTAAAATATTACTTTCTTCCTCTAAATCCAAACCATCTATATTTGAGGTGAGGGGAGTCTAACCCGGCTTCTTTGTTGTCTACATTTATGACTATTTCCACAAGAGTGTACTCCACTTAACACCCTACTTTAGAGTGTTAATCTAAAAACAAATGGATTTTTTTCTTGTGGTTCAAAGACCATCCTAGATTCCTCAGCCTGTTCTAGCTCTCCAGGTAAGAAGCTCAGCAACCCACAAGCTCCCAGAACACCATCCTCATGGATCTGAGGCAGAGCATCTCTGAAATTGCTAGAATGGCTTTACAGAAGTGTAGAAGAGCTGGTGCAGCTTCGAGTAAGAAGTTCTTTCTAGAAGGGCACATGACTGGGCTTAGAAATGTATATTTCACTGCCCTAAAATATGACTTCAGTTTTCTCTATTTTCTTGTTCTTAATATCTATATATATATGCCCTTGGGTTATAAGGAACCAGAAGAGAGGATGAATTTAATCAGCTCAAATCTATCACAACAAATAGAAAAAGCAAAACAACATGTTCTCCTCCCTACTTGTGTTTGGAATATCTTTTCATCTTCCATTGTATTATAGAAAGCTTGTTGGATTAGAAAAAAAGTCAGGGGCCTCACTCTGCTGTAATTAGCTGTGCAACTTTAAGCCTTGATTGCTTTGTCTATAAAAAGGGAGAAATGTGGACCAGATGATTTCTTAGAACATTTTTCTAGATTAAAAAAACATGATAATGATTCTGTTATTCTATTCTTCACAATTTCAACTCTTCTTTCTTTCAATTTTTAAATATTTGTTTTCAGAGATACACTCTTTTACTCTTTCTTGTTCCAAACTCTTCAATAGTGTTGTTCCTCTACTTCCTTTTTATTTTTCCAGCTCTTTGTTTTTCTCTCATTCTACTTATTCTGTTATTCCTCTATAGTTTTTCCTTTTCTGGGATCATTAAGACTGTCCTTAGAGTGTGATATTAGGGCATGCATTAAGAAAATGGAAGAGGACACCTTAATTCAGAATTTTATCTTTTCCTAGAAACATGCGTTACTATAGTATAACACAAGAATTTATAATCCAGAACTCATGCTTGACAGAACATCTTTTTGAAATCTTTTATCTTTTGCTTTCTGAGTGATTTTTTTATTTTTCTTTCTTATTTTGTTTTATTTTATCTGAACAGAGAATGGACATTCTTTGAAGTCTAATCATGGTCACTACAGATGAACCCAATCTACCAACTTCCCAACATTCTATAGAGTATTA
Source organism: Eschrichtius robustus (assembly GCF_028021215.1). Taxonomy (NCBI): domain Eukaryota; kingdom Metazoa; phylum Chordata; class Mammalia; order Artiodactyla; family Eschrichtiidae; genus Eschrichtius; species Eschrichtius robustus. The sequence continues at coordinate 56,721,335 of NC_090826.1, forward strand.
GAAGATTTTTACATTTTGAAGAAGGGGAGACAATCTAAAAAATTTTGGTGGAACTATTGAGAACTAAAATATGGTGGATTATGTTGATTTAGAACTTAAAATAGATGGGTAAATTTGGGGTCAAGGTATACATCTGAGTCTAATTCAGTTTGGATGTATGATTACTTTTCAAGTCATCTAAAGTTTAAAAAGTAATATTTATGATATCTAGCTTTTGATTTGTCATTTGGTCATAAAACATTAAAGAATTATAACTGTTGCTCTTACCACAGATTTATTAGACATCATCAAATATATAGTAGACTATGCTGTGACTAGGTGAAAACTGCAACTTCTGACACATAGCTTTGCAAATACAATGGCTCTAAATATAGAATACAGTCAAAGTATTTAGTTCATATTTTTATGTCCAAAATTTTCCATTTTATATTCTTTTAGACACTTCAGCCTATAAACTGACCCATTTGGGTATTCTTTTGAATGTCTTATATTGATAGCTTTTATGTATATCTAACTTTGATCAATGTGGGAATTTTCATTTTCAATAGCCTTAAAAATGGCTTAAGTGCTAACTTCCATTTCAGTTCAAAGAAAGACAGTTTGTTCTGGTCAAAGGCCAGTAGAAGTTACAGTTTGTATCAGGATGACCTGACATATCCAGGTCAGATTGACCAGATCAGAAAACACATCAACCTCCAATTCAACCTCCTCGTGAAATTCTTTACTAAATTTAATTTATTTACACTGAACCACCCAAAGCTTCTGGGAGTCAGGTAAGTGGGCAGTGATGCAAAAAAGGAGACTCTCTGGAGTTTTTAGAACTAGTTCAAGGCAAACATAGGACTTTTCTACCTGAAAAAAAGACCACCTGCTATTTCTATGAATTTAACTTGTGTGGTATATTGCTCACATTCAAAATAAACCAAAGCCTCTGTTTGATAAACCCAAATACTACTCAGATTTAGGCTACATATATATTACTTACATTTAGATTTCATTCATAGTTTGATTTGAATCTAAAAAAACCCCCCAAAAATCAGGAAGAATGTGTCCTTTCCCCCTTCACTGACTTTTAATAGACATCATTGTAAAGTAAAATTGAAGTGTGAAAATATGAAAGGATATTCTTTAATTCTTACCAGCTGAATACATATTCAGTATGCTTCCAGACTGTTCTAAAATCTTGAAAAATTAGATGCATATGGTGATTGAAATGATTTTTTAATAAACATACTTTTAATAAATGTTTGTGACCCATTTATAAAATATACTTTAATAATATATGGATATGTGATTTCTTAATTATTAGTGAAATCTTTCATCAAATGCATTTGAAGACATGTAAATTATTTGACATAATACTTAGTTACCAATTATGAAGTTTTAGAGGGCATGAAATATGCCAAACACATCATTTGAAGAACAGCTGTGAGTTTGACTGTATGCTATGTGCTATTTGTATTTTTTGTTTTCATGTTGATAGCCTGACATTCCTTTATTTGGAGATCTTAATTTCTAGGTTACTTTAAATTTTAAGAAATTCAATACATATATAGTCATAACCTTAAGAAACACAAAATGAGCAAGAAAATTTTTGAAGAAAATTATAAATCTAATAGATTTCTGTCAGAAAGAAAATAGGCACAGGAACAGTTTTCTCTTCACATACTATGTTCATAGAATAATAGAAAAGGTTGTGTTAATATAGTATTTGTTATTATGCAGTATTTTAATAGCTGTATAAGTCTATTCCATTACATTTGGTGTTTCATATATTTATTCCTTTATGGTTATAATCACCAATATGTTTCATTTAAGAGTTCAAAACTATGTTAAATGAATTGTATTTTTATATGGAATATATTTGCCATTATGAAGAATAGTCAGTTATATTGTTATTTCAAGCAATAAATCTGAATTCATTCTATTAGTTTAAAAATTGTAAAATCCAAAAGTTTAATTATATGTATAACATAAAAATTGAGCACATTTTCTATAGCACTTCATTTAGTTGTGTTAATTTTTTAATGTGATGTGTCCACAGTATTTTTTATTTTGCATTTATTTTTTCAACATGTTTACATTGTATGAGTTGAGCTTTTTTTGCGCACAGATTCTTGCTTGTAGCTGCTTGGCAGGATTTTTTGTTGTGATGTAACCACTGTTCTTATAAAAAATATGATGTACATTTGTTTTGCATCTTTGTCTTCATTCCACATGTCCTATAGTTTGTATTTTTATATGAAGTTATTTATAAGGAATGGTAATTTAAAAGTCTGTGATCATCTCTTTCACCTTCATTGTTTTCAACAAATAGATATTCTTAGTTCTTATTTTCTGATAGTCATAAACAGATTTTTAGTATGATGTAAGGCAGATAAGGCCACATATAGTTTACCTTCATATATCTTATGTCATGGAGTACTTATTTTAGCTATCTTTGGACAAGTTGTTTTGCTCATTCAATTTTATATCAATTTACTTTTTAAACTTGGGTTACATTTTTTAGTTCATGGAAGTGTAATTTGCTATAAAATATTAGGAATTCTTCTGAAGATAGCACTTTCTAATTACAGTAACCAATCTTTATTGAGAGCTAAGCACTTTCAGACACTATCTAATTTATTCCTTGCACAACACCATGAAGTAAATATTGAACACAATTTTACAGATGAGGAAACTGAAAGGCAGAGACGTTGATGTACTTGTCCATGGTCATAGAAACAGAATGACTCATGTCTGTCTCATCCCACTTTTAAACACTATCTTATACTGCCTCTCCCTTATGATTTTTGATCTGTTTATTTCAGACCAAAACCAGTTAATTTGTGCTTGACTTATGTCCTTTAGTATTAACCTTTCACACTTCCATTTCTTCCATGATATCACAGTGAAGCAAAAAGAAAAAAAATTAATACAATTGAGTATTAAAATGTGTCTTTTCTTTTAGCCAGAAACATTTGAGCATCTTTTTATCAAGCATACAGAATCAGTGACATTTGGTCCTCTTCTTTTGGAGCCTGAAACCATTTCAGAAGATATCAGTGTTGATACATCATGGAAAAATAAAGATGAGATGGTGCCACCAACTACAGTCTCTCTACTTTTGATGACTCGGGATCTTGAAAAGGGTTCTCTTTGTATTGGTGACCAATGCAGCAGTGCTCACTTCTCTGAGGTTGAGAGCACAGAGATAACCTGTGAGGAGGAAAGCAGGAGACAACCCTCTGTTAAATATGCCACCCTGCTCAGCAACTCTAAATCAGGTGAAACTGAGGAAGAGCAAGGGCTTGTAAATAGCTCAGTCAGCAAATGCTTCTCTAGCAAAAATTCTCTACCTAAGGATTCTTTCTGTAATAATTCATGGGAGATAGAAACCCAGGCATTTTTTATATTATCAGATCAGCATCCGAATATAATTTCACCACACCTTCCATTCTCAGGAGGATTGGATGAACTTTTGAAACTCGAGGGAAATTTCCCTGAAGAAAATAATGGCGAAAGGTCTGTCTATTATTTAGGAGTCACTTCAATCAAAAAGAGAGAGAGTGATGTGCTTTTGACTGATGAGTCAAGAGTGTTGTCCCCATTCCCATCCCACTGTTTATTCACTGACATCAGAATCCTCCAGGACAGTTGCTCACACCTTGTAGAAAATAACTTCAATTTAGGAACTTCTGGTCAGAAGACTTTTGTATCTTACATGCCTCAATTTCAGACTTGTTCTACTCAGACTCAGAAAATAGTGGAAAACAAGATGTGTGACCTAACTGTCTAATTTCATTCCAGACACATCTCAGATTTATGATGTAATGAGTCATATGAAGGGTTATATATTCCACTATAGTGTTGGTTAGGGGAGAGAAAAGAAAACTGTCAGAGGCAAATTTGAAAATGATTGTTTCAAAACTAATGGTATCTGTTTGTCCTCACTCAGTAATATAGACAAAAAATGTGAGAAAGCCTTCAAAAGCCTAGCAGTGTAGACTGACTCTTCTAATGATTAATCAGCACCTTGGGAAGGTCTCCAGTGGCTTGTGTCTAGCTAGCCATAAACCCAACAATACTATTTTTTTTGAACATTGAACCCATGTAGAAAGAGCTAGTCATCTGAATTACACTCACATCTGAAAGAACACTTCACACTAACACTTGTGAAGTGTAACTGTATTTTCAAGGGTGTGGTTATTTTACCTTGAGTTGTCTTTGCTGTGCACTAATTTACACATACACACAATTATACCTAATAGGCATCCTTGTGCATTTTAAAAGTGTGCGATGTATTTGTATTTTGTGCTACTAGACTGTGTGATTTGAAGATGTTTCAATTTAACATACTTTCCCTGAGTACTTACTCTGTGGTAAGCACTCAACTGATTGTTGCAGATAGAGGATTTAGCCCTGGTCTAGGGGATATACTTGTGAAGATATACAAGAAACAAATGTTTATGTATCAAATCTAAGATCTGTACCATAGAATGAAACTACCTGTTAGAATGGTGATACCCACAACAAGTGTTTTGATGAGAACACAAGCCCTTATGAAAACATAATGTCTGCCTCACCTCTTCTCTTTCAAAGATGTTGAAATGCTCACTTTCTGCTACAGTTAGATTGCTAAATGTTACTGTGTATCACTCTGGAATCGTCTTCCCCATTCCCACTTGCATGTACACTGTTTTTTTCCTCACTTACCGAGCATTCTTCCTGTATATAAACCAACCACTGTGCTAATACTTTCCATACTTTAGCTCAATTAATTATTGAAATAATTGTATGAGACATGTACTACTATTACATTCCTTTTAAAGATTAGAAGATTAAGTAATTTGCCCAAGGTCACAGAGTTAGTGGAACCCATATATAAACCCAGATCTTTTTAGTGCTAGTGATTATGTTTTTAACCCATACCTTACGTTATCATCCATTAGAAAAAACTGACTTTTAATCAAATAAAATTTATTAAGTAGAAATATAACACTGGATGAAAATTAAGTGAGAATTACACAGATGTTGTCTTTGCCTTTAAAGACTTTAATGTTTATTGTTTATTTCAGTTCTTGGTACGGCAAGAAAACCCAGACAGCATATTGAACAACAAACTAAATTAAGAAACCTGCAGAGATAGTTGCTCAATGGCAATAAGTAAGAATTTCAAGATTATCGGTATCGTCAAAATAAATACTTTAGTCCTCAAAAATATTCCTATGAGTTGTTAAACATCACTAGTTTCATACTTAGACTGAGAGAGGATTCCACTGATTTACTATTACCATAAATAAAATCCTCCCCCTGTCTCTATTCCAGTTGTGACCATATGAAATGAGCTGTTCAGACCCCAATTGATAGATATTTTTTCACACCTTTCATGATCATTTGCCAACTAGAAATCAATAAAGCAGTTTCATGCTATAAGTATTGTTGAGATATCTCAGGATCTCACACACTCAACCAGTGACTCTCTTACAAGAGAAAGGTAGAGGACCCATAACAACTCACTGAATAATTAGTTCTATACAAAGATAAAGAGAGAAAAAAATTTTTTTCAATGATTTTTCAGTGATTTATAGTTTCAGAAACAGAATTATTCCGTGTATGGAAATTTTAGTAAAATTGACCATTATTTTTAATACTGCTCACAGAATATACATAGATAGAAAATTACATTTTGCCCCATTCTGCATATAATTGGAGATTAAACACTGAGCAAGTCCTCTGAGACATGACACCCTCCCATTCTCCTGTGGCGTGGGACCCAGAACAACAGGGAAGAGAAACTGATAAATGTTCCAGTCAGCCCAAGGTTTTGCCATGCTGTGTGTACTCTGTAGTGAATTCAGACATCCCAGGACCACCATAGTGCTGCAGGTCTGAGTTAAAGGAATTTTGTGACAGCACATTAAACCTGAGATCACTGATACCATTCTGGTGCAGTTTCAGTTCCCAAAACAAACAAAAACATTTCAGAAATTGAAATTCCAAGGGACTCTCTTTTCATAGAGCGGGTTGAAGTGGTGTGGTTTGGCCTATTGGTATACACAAATTTAGATCATATTTACTGTCAGTGTGCTAGGGCTCTGATCTTCACTTTCAAAAGTTCATTTCACTATATGTATTACTGTATATTATTGGGTCTTTATGAAAATTACCATTTAGGTGAAAATTTAGAATGTTTTGTACTTCAGTTTGGTTAGATATTCTTCATTTCTTTGCAGAGATTCTATAAAAAAATTTTTAAGTGAGAGAGGAGCTGAAATATAGGTTTGGACTTTTAAACTTAGGATAAATCTGGAATTTTGAGTATTTCATTTAAAGGCCTAAAATTTCAACACAAGCTGTGAATCAGTCTCTCTAAATCTGAGCTTCATGAAAATAAACTCAGAAATTAATAATTTGAGCTATGGCTTCAAGTTTAAACAGATTGTTTGAAGATAAATCATTTGTCAGGGTTAATGAGATTATAGATGTCCTACGTTAAAGCCTCCAAGAACAAAGAAGAAGAAAGAAGATGAGCTACACATCAGTATGAATAGGGGCCTCCTATTGGAGCCCTGTGTTCCCATTTAGAGATGAGCTACATAGTGACAAGAGGAATAGGAACAGATAGTCTTTTATTTTTAAACCTAGTCTCGAGTAGTAAAAAGACCTGGATGAAAGTCCCAAACCAGTGGGTGATCCTGGACCGAGAATAAGGTTTTATGACCCTAAGCATGACATTCTTCTACCTCCTCTCATCCATTTCCAATAAAACCAACTCCCTCTTTCCAAATATCAAACATATGGTTATATTCTCTTAGGAATATGCATTTTAACTACTCAAAAGTTGAGAGAAGATAAACTTCCTCCACAAATTGATACCAGATTCCAAAGCTACTTTCGTTGACACAATATGAAGATTAAGCTGTAAGAGTTGTGCCCACGGGTCTCCCATGGGCTTGGACGTCGTGCTAAATGAATCAAGACATACTGCAACCATATGTCACGTAGACTTGGCTGAAAAAAAAACCTCTCTCTAATTATTTCTTGTAGTTTTTAAAAGAAATGTGTTCTACTTTTCATCTTTCAAGGGTCATCTTGATAGTTACAGACTCTTCTAAAGTATTTACTATTGAGAAAACACATTCTCAAACTTTAAAACACAAAATTAAAATTGTCCACTCTATTATGATTAAAAGAAGCCACATTTGAGAAAAAAATTTAAACATAGTTACCAAAAATGTGAAGAACTGTTTATAAAAAGAAACTGGGTAAGTCAGTAGTTTTACTCCTTCTTGAACAATTGTTTAGAGCAGGAAAGTGTTCCTGTACCTCATCATGATGTTGGCGAGCAGCTTAGAATACAACAGACTGCTTTAGAACTGAAATAGTGTTACTTGCATTTGTATGAGCATCAAGAAATGGTTTCCATGGGTTTTTATATGGAATGAAATATTTTTATACAGTTTATCAATCAATATTTATTGTGGAAAGTTGCTATTTTTCAAAATTAATTATACGTAAAATGTATGGCATCAAATTCAATTTTGTAAGGATCTTTGACAGGATATTTTAAATAACATGTCCATTCAAAAAGTCTGAACTGTGAAAAAATTTGGAAGATATTTAATTTTGTAGTGAAATACTTATATTGTAGATATTGTACTTTTTAAACTTGTCATTAAGTATTTGGCATGCAGATAACACTTTCTCTTTAGTCACAATTGGTATGTTAATAAACGTTATAAACATAAGTGCTGAGACATGCATCACTAATTGTTTTATAAAATTTAATTATCCTAATTCTCCTTTTTGTCCCTAAAGTCATAACGAAAGATGTGTAAATTATGACTGTGAAATTTTTATCATTATAAATCATAAGCAATGTTGGAATTGATATGAGATCAAATACGAGAAATGGAAAGTCCAAATAGAATTTCTATGAATTTAAGTTATTTTAGGATTATTTTATGTTTGTATGATTACTGCTTTCAGCAAAGATTTGAAAAATATGAAGTAATCCTTGTATTTTATGTGAATAGTTACTATATTATTTTTACCCATTGTTAGCATTTGTGTTTTTAAAATTGTTACAAACATGCCTTGCCTTTGGAAGGGATTTGAAAACATTTTAGATCCAGCTGTCTCTCTTTACTGTTATTCTCTCTGTATTCTCAATATATCACCCACACCAAATACTTGCTGGCATTATAGCCACTTGCAATGAAAAATTACTCATTTTAAACATCAAGAGCTCTGTAGTTTGATTCTTTACTTCCTTTAGAAATCTTGATTTACAGTCACTTGTGAACATTTGTTTCATCACTTAGTTTTCTAGCAATTTGAGTTTGGGGGCTAGTATTTGGGCTAGGATTCAGATATGTTCTCTTTCTTGCTTAGTTTTAAAATGTAAATGAAACGAACATAAAATATTTCAAACAGTACATGGAAACTTAAAATAAAAATTGTTGTCTCCCTCCATTCTCGATCTTTAGTTCCTATTCCCTAAAAATAACCTGTTATTATTATACCACGTACATTTAAAGTTTTTATATAGTTGGGATCATATTCTGCTTGCTGTTATAAAATTACCCTTTTCCCTTAATATATCTTGGTGATATTTCCATAGAAACTCAAATATACCTACTTTATTATTTTAATGGTTACATAGTTATTCCATTATATCAAAGTACAATGATTTATGTAAGCTGTTCAAAATTGGTGAGCATTTAGGTTGTTTCTAATCTTTTACTTTTATGGACAATACTGAAGTGAGCATTCTCATACATAATTATGTCTTGGCATACTTTCGCAAATCTACTTGTCAGGACTCTTGGTTTCAAGTGTAAGAAACCAACTGAAATTGTCTAAAGTATCTTTTTGCTATTTTAATTTTAACTTGATGAGTGAAGTTGAGCATATTTTCATGTTTATAAGCCATTTGTTTTTCTCTACCTTCCTATTCATTCCCTAATTTTCTACTGGCCTATTATAATTTCATTGCTTTCTTATCATTATTTTTCGTATATGTGATCTAAGTTTTCTTAATTAAGATATGACTTATGTCCTGTAAAGTACACAAGTCTTCAGTGTAAGCTTAATGAATTTTTACACACTTCATATCTGAGTAAAATCACTGAATCACAGGATAGGTTTTAGTTTAGCTTTAATATATACATACTGCCAAATACATATGTAAATACATACTAATTTACACTGCTGTCAGTAAGGTTGAAGAGTTCTGTTGCTTTATATACCAATTCCTAATCAACATTGATATTGTCAGCCTTTTGAATTTTAGTCAGTCTGATGGTTGTGTAAGGGTTTCTTAGAGTTTTAGTTTGCACTTCTCTAATATGTAATAATTTTGAGAGACATTTAACGAATCTCTCTCCTATTTCTGTGTATTTCATAAACATCTGAAATATTGTTACATTGCTGCTTTAGGCAGTACCGAGTCTTTCAAATTTCCCCTTTGTACTGTTTGTTTATTACTTCTTGCATCTTTGTGCTTCCATCTGGGATAATTTCCCTTCAACCTAAAGAACTTTCTTGTACTGTGGATCAACTGTGACAAATTCTTTCAGGCTTTGTTTGGGAACATCTATATTTTATCTTCAATTTTGATAGATATTTTTGCTCAAAGTTGAATTCTAAGTTTGCACTTATTTTCCACATTTGTAAGTTGTCTTTTAATTGTCTTCTGGTGTCTGGTGTCCATTGTTACTGTTGAGAAGTTAGCCATCATTTTAATTGTTGTTTCCTTAAGGTAATTTCTCTTTGTTAGTTTGTTTGCTTTTAAGATTTTTCTCTTTATCTTTTGTTTTTAGTTGTGTGACTACTATAAGTCTAGGTGTGCTTTCTTTTTTACTTGTCCAGATTGGTATTCATTGAGCTTCTTTTATCTGAGCGTCAATAGGTTTTATTAGACTTGAAAAATTCTCAGCCATTATTTCTTCACATGTCAACTTCATCCCATTTTATTTATCCTTCCCTTCTGAAACTTGTTTTTTAACATCTTTATTGGAGTATAATTGCTTTACAATGTTGTGTTAGTTTCTGCTGTATAACAGAGTGAATCAGCTACATGCATACATATATCCCCATATCCCCTCCCTCTTGCATCTCCCTCCAACACTCCTAATCCCACCCCTCTAGGTGGTCGCAAAGCTCCGAGCTGATCTCCCTGTGCTCTGCAGCTGCTTCCCACTGGCTATCTATTTTACATTTGGTAGTGTATATATGTCCATGCCACTCTCTCACTTCGTCCCAGCTTACCCTTCCAACTCCCCGTGTCCTCAAGTCCATTCTCTACGTCTGCGTCTTTATACCTGTCCTACCCCTAGGTTCATCAGAACAATTTTGTTTTTAGATTCCATATATATGTGTTAGCATACGGTATTTGTTTTTCTCTTTCTGACTTACTTCACTCTGTATGACAGACTCTAGGTCCATCCACCTCACTACAAATAACTCAATCTCGTTTCTTTTTACGGCTGAGTAATATTCCATTGTATATATGTGCCACATCTTCTTTATCCATTCATCTGTCAATGGACACTTAGCTTGCTTCCATGTCCTGGCGATTGTAAATAGTGCTGCAGTGAACATTGTGGTACATGACTCTTTTTGAATTATGGTTTTCTCAGGGTATATGCCCAGTAGTGGGATTGCTGGGTCATATGGTAGTTCTCTTTTTAATTTTTTAAGGAACCTCCATACTGTTCTCCATAGTGGCTGTATCAATTTATATTCCCACCAACAGTGCAAGAGGGTTCCCTTTTCTCCACACCCTCTCCAGCATTTATTGTTTGTAGATTATTTGATGATGGCCATTCTAAAAGGTGTGAGGTGATATCTCATTGTAGTTTTGATTTGCATTTCTCTCATGATTAGTGATGTTGAGCAGCTTTTCACGTGTTTGTTGGCAATCTGTGTATCTTCTTGGGAGAAGTGTCTATTTAGATCTTCTGCCTATTTTTAGATTGGGTTATTTGTTTTTTTGATATTGAGCTGCATGAGCTGCTTGTATATGTTGGTGATTAATCCTTTGTCAGTATCTTCATTTGCAAACATTTTCTCCCATTCTGAGGGTTGTCTTTTCATCGTGCTTATGGTTTCCTTTGCTGTGCAAAAGCTTTTAAGTTTCATTAGGTCCCATTTGTTTATTTGTGTTTTTATTTCCATTTCTCTAGGAGCTGGGTCAAAAAGGATCTTGCTGTGATTTATGTCATAGAGTGTTCTGCCTATGTTTTCCTCTAAGAGTTTGATAGTGCCTGGCCTTACATTTAGGTCTTTAATCCATTTTGAGTTTATTTCTGTGTATGGTGTTAGGAAGTGTTCTGATTTCATTCTTTTGCATATAGCTGTCCAGTTTTCCCTGCACCACTTATTGAAGAGGCTGTCTTTTCTCCATTGTATACTTTTTGCCTCCTTTATCAAAAAAATAAGGTGACCATATGTGCATGGGTTTATCTCTGGGCTTTCTATCCTGTTCCATTGATCTATATTTCTGGTTTTGTGCCAGTACCATACCGTCTTGATTACTGTAGTATTGTAGTATAGTCTGAAGTCAGGGAGCCTGATTCCTCCAGCTCCATTTTTAGTTCTCAAGATTGCTTTGGCTAATCGGGGTCTTTCTGGGTTTCCATACAAATTGTGCAAGTTTTTGTTCTAGTTCTGTGAAAAATGCCATTGGTAGTTTGATAGGGATTGCACTGAATCTGTAGATTGCTTTGGGTAGTATAGTCATTTTCACAATGTTGATTTTTCCAATCCAAGAACATGGTATATCTCCCCATCTGTTTGTATCATCTTTAATTTCTTTCATCAGTGTCTTATAGTTTTCTGCATACAGGTCTTTTTTCTCCTTAAGTAGGTTTATTCCTAGGTATTTTATTCTTTTGTTGCAATGGTAAATGGGAGTGTTTCCTTAATTTCTCTTTCAGATTTTTCATCATTAGTGTATAGGAATGCAAGAGATTTCTGTGCATTAATGTTATATCCTGCTAGTCTACCAAATTCACTGATTAGCTCTAGTAGTTTTCTGGTAGCATCTTTAGGGTTCTCTATGTATAGTATCATGTCATCTGCAAACAGTGACAGCTTTACTTCTTCTTTTCCGATTTGGATTCCTTTTATTTCTTTTTCTTGTCTGATTGCTATGGCTAAAACTTCCAAAACTATGTTGAATGATAGTGGTGAGAGTGGGTAACCTTTTCTTTTTCCTGATCTTAGAGGAAATGGTTTCAGTTTTTCACCCCTGAGGACGATGTTGGCTGTGGGTTTGTCATATATGGCCTTTATTATGCTGAGGTAGTTTCCCTCTGCCTACTTTCTGTAAAGTTTTTATCATAAATGGTGTTGAATTTTGTCAAAAGCTTTTTCTGCATCTATTGAGATGATCATAAGGGTTTTCTCTTGCAATTTGTTAATATGGTGTATCACATTGATTCATTTGCATATATTGAAGAATCCTTGCATTCCTGGGATAAACCCCACTTGATCATGGTGTATGAGCCTTTTGATGTGCTGTTGGATTCTGTTTGCTGGTATTTTCTTGAGGATTTTTGCATCTATGTTCATCAGAGATATTGGCCTGTAGTTTTCTTTTTTTGTGACATCTTTGGTTTTAGATGGTGACCTCGTAGAATGAGTTTGGGGGTGTTCCTCTCTCTGCTATATTTTGGAAGAGTTTGAGAAGTTAGCTCTTCTCTAAATGCTTGATAGAATTCGCCTGTGAAGCCATCTGGTCCTGGGCTTTTGTTTTTGGAAGATTTTAAATCACAGGTTCAATTTCAGTGCCTGTGATTGGTTTGTTTATATTTTCTATTTCTTCCTGGTTCAGTCTTGGAAGGTTGTCCCTTTCTAAGAATTTGTCCATTTCTTCTAGGTTATCCATTTTATTGGTATATAGTTGCCTGTAGTAATCTCTCATGATCCTTTGTATTTCTGCAGTGTCAATTGTTACTTCTCCTTTTTCATTTTTAACTCTGTTGATTTGAGTTTTCTCCCTTTTTTTCTGGATGAGTCTGGCTAGTGGTTTATCAATTTTGTTTTATCTTCTCAAAGGAGCAGCTTTTAGTTTTATTGATCTTTGCTATTGTTTCCTTCATTTCTTTTTCATTTATTTCTGATCTGAACTTTATGATTTCTTTCCTTCTGCTAACTTTGGGGTTTTTTTGTTCTTCTTTTTATAATTGCTTTAGGTGTAAGGTTAGGTTGTTTGAGATTTTTCTCTTTTCTTGAGGTAGGATTGTATTGGTATAAACTTCTGTCTTAGAACTGCTTTTGCTGCATCCCATAGGTTTTGAGTCGTCATGTTTTCATTGTCATTTTTTTCCAGGTATTTTTTGATTTCCTCTTCGATTTCTTCCATGATCTTGGTTATTTAGTAGTGTACTGTTTAACCTCCACGTGTTTGTATTTTTTACAGTTTTTTTCCTGTAACTAATATCTAGTCTCATAGCATTGTGGTCAGAAAAGATATTTGATACGATTTCAATTTTCTTAAATTTACCAAGGCTTGATTTCTGACCCAGATATGGTCTATCCCGGAGAATGTTCCATGAGCACTTGAGCAGAAAGTGTATTCTGTTGTTTTTGGATGAAATGTCCTATAAATATCAATCACATCTATCTGGTCTATTGTGCCATTTAAAGCTTGTGTTTCCTTATATTTTCATTTTGGGTGATCTGTCCATTGGTGAAAGTGAGGTGTTAAAGTCCCTTAGTATTATTGTGTTACTGTTGATTTCCCCTTTTGTGGCTGTTAGCATTTGCCTTATGTACTGAGGTGCTCCTATGTGGGGTGCATAAATATTTACAATTGTTATATCTTCTTCTTGGATTGATCCCTTGATCATTATGTAGTGTCCTTCTTTGTCTCTTGTAATACTCTTTGTTTTGAACTCTATTTCGTCTGATATGAGAATTGCTACTCCAGCTTTCTTTTGATTTCCATTTGCATGGAATATCTTTATCCATCCCCTCACGTTCAGTCTGTATGTGTCCCTAGGTCTGAAGTGGGTCTCTTGTAGATAGCATGTATACGGGTCTTGTTTTTGTATCCATTCAGCTAGTCTATGTTGTTTGGTTGGAGCATTTAATCCATTTACATTTAAGGTAATTATCGATATGTATGTTCCTATTACCTTTTTCTTAATTGTTTGGGGTTTGTTTTTGTAGGTCTTTTCCTTCTCTTGTGTTTCCTGCCTAGAGAAGTTCCTTTAGCATTTGTTGGAAAGCTGGTTTGGTGGTGCTGAATTCTCTTAACTTTTGCTTGTCTATAAAGGTTTTAATTTCTCCATGGAATCTGAATGAGATCCTTGCTGGGTAGAGTAATCTTGGTTGTAGATTTTTCCCTTTCATCACTTTAAATATGTCCTGCTACTCCCTTCTGGCTTGCAGAGTTTCTACTGAAAGATCAGCTGTTAACCTTAAGGGGATTCCCTTGTATGTTATTTGTTGCTTTTCCTTGCTGCTTTTAAAATTTTTTCTTTGTATTTAATTTTTGACAGTTTGATTAATATGTGTCTTGGCCTGTTTCTCTTTGGGTTTTTCCTGCATGGTACTCTCTGTGCTTCCTGGACTTGATCGACTATATCCTTTCCCATGTTAGGGAAGTTTTTGACTATAATCTCTTCAAATATTTTCTCAGACCCTTTCTTTTTCTCTTCTTCTTCTGGGACCCCTATAATTCGAATGTTGGTGCATTTACTGTTGTCCCCGAGGTCTCTAAGACTGTCCTCAATTCTTTTCATTCTTTTTTCTTTGTTCTGCTCCATGGCAGTTATTTCCACCATTTTATCTTCCAGCTCACTTATCCATTCTTCTGCTTCAGTTATTCTGCTACTGATTCCTTCTAGAGTACTTTTAATTTCAGTAATTGTGTTGTTCATCTCTGTTTGTTTGCTCTTTAGTTCTTCTAGATCCTTGTTTAATGTTTCTTGTATTTTCTCCATTCTGTTTCTGAGATTTTGGATCACCTTTACTGTCATAACTCTGAATTCTTTTTCAGGTAGGTTGCCTATTTTGTCTTCATTTACTTGGTTTTGTAGGTTTTTACCTTGCTCCCTCGTCTGTAACATATTTTTTGTCATTTCTTTTTTTTTTTTTTTTTTTTTGATGGGTGGTGCTATATTCCTATCTTACTGATTGTTTGGGCTGAGACGTCCAGCACTGGAGTTTGAATGCAGTTGCATAGAGCCAGGTGAGGACTTCCAGGAGACCTCACTCTAATTAATATTCCCTGGGGTCTGAGGTTCTCTGTTAGTCCAGCAGTTTGGATTTGGACCTCCCACCACAGGAGCTAGGGCCCAACCTCCAGCCTGGGAACCAAGATCCCACAAGCTTTGTGGCACGGTAAAAAAGAAAGAAAGAAAAAAAGGAGCAGTACAATATCAAAGAATAAAAATCAAAATAAGATTAGAAAGATAGGGCTTCCCTGGTGGTGCAGTGGTTGAGAATCTGCCTGCCGATGCAGGGGACACGGGTTTGAGCCCTGGTCTGGGAATATCCCACATGCTGCAGAGCAACTGGGTCCATGAGCCACAACTACTGAGCCTGCACGTCTGGAGCTTGTGCTCCGCAATGAGAGCCCGTGACAGTGAGAGGCCCGTGCACCACAATGAAGAGTGGCCCCCGCTCGCTGCAACTGGAGAAAGCCCTCGCACAGAAACGAAGACCCAACACAGCCAAAAATAAATAAATTAATTAATTAATTAAAAAAATTTAAAGAAATAGAAAAAAATTTTTTTTTAATTAGAAAGATAAAAAAATATTAGGTAAAATAAAACTATAATTGAAACAACTGCAACAAGGTCAAATAAAACCACAACAGAAAAAAGAAAAAAGAAAAAAAATAAAAGGGAGGGAGGGGAACAAGCCAAAAGGAGAGAACAATAACAAAGTATAAAGAATAAAATAAAATTAGAAAAATAAAGATTTATTAGGAAAAATAAGCATATAAAAGAATCAACAACAAGAATCAACAAGGTAAAACAGGTAACCCCAATCTAAAAGAGGTAAACCCCAATCTAAAAGAGGAAGAAAGAAAGAAAAAAAGCCTGGCTATAGTGACAGAGTTTAGCCAGGTGTGGGACTTAGGTAGGGCGGGGTTTAGGGTGGGGAGGGACCTAGGTGGGTGGGGGGGTGATGTTTGAGCTTGGGGCGGGGCCTAGGCAGGGTGACGTTCAAGCGTGGGGCGGGGCCTCTACTTAGGACCTGCACGGAAGGGGAGATGCAGCATGTAGAAAGGAGGGCCTCTGGCGTGTGGAGTTCCTGAGTTTGGAGGTAGGGCCTGAGTGAGGGTGTGTGGTTGGGGTTTAGGCCAAGTGCATTGAAGGGGGTCTCCAAGTGTAGAGGTAGGGCCCTGGGTGGGGGTGTAGCAGCGGGGCTTGGGTTCTGTGCAGCAGGAGGGAGGCTCCAAGGGCAGAGGTTTAGGCCCAGGAGCCCAACAGGCTCGCCGGTGCTTAAGTGGACAGGGAAAGCACTGGCCATGTTCCCTTCCATTCCTTCGCACCACTCCCCCACCGTCTCCCCCAGGGTCTCCCCCATTGCCGCTGGACCCCTAATTGTGGGTGCATCCCATTGGGTGTAGGAACTCCTCCCCTCCCCCAGCCACCCCTCAGGGGTGTCAGTCCCAGTTGTCTGGCCTTTACTTTTGCTCCCCCTTCCCTCCCTCCCACTCCCTCAGGACACGTGTGGCTGGAGGGGGTCTCGGTGGGCTGAGGATCAGGCCCGGGATCTCAGCAGGTTCCTGGGGGCCCAAGTGGGCAGGGGAAACTTGGCCACGCTCCCTTTTGATCCTCTGCCTTCCCAACGGTTCCCCAATTTCCCCCTTTAGGCGTGGGATCCCTTCCCCTCCTCCAGCCGCCCCTCAGGGGCACCAGCCCTGTCCCACCTCCACTTCTCCTCCCCCTTCACTCCCCCCATGCCCCACGTCCTACCTAGTCACTGGGGGTTCCTCCCATCCCATTAGGTGTCGGTGGTTCCCCCACTGTTGCCTGGTAGGTGCCCTAGTTGTGCTCCCTTCTGAAACTCTTGAGTCACATGTTAGTTATTCTGGTCTAGGTCC
The DNA here is from genome assembly GCF_028021215.1 of Eschrichtius robustus. Taxonomy (NCBI): domain Eukaryota; kingdom Metazoa; phylum Chordata; class Mammalia; order Artiodactyla; family Eschrichtiidae; genus Eschrichtius; species Eschrichtius robustus. Next base: position 56,738,388 of record NC_090826.1, read on the forward strand.
ACATGTCTATTTCTTTCCCAATCTTTTTTTGTCTTTATTCTTAGTTTTGTTTATTTTTTTCTTGATCTGTCTTTGAGGTCACTAGTTAATGTCATTTCTATGAACAGTGTGTAGTTAAAACTATCCAATGTGTTCTTGTTCTTTTAATTCTTTTTTATAGCTTTTAATAGTCTCTTGAAATGTTATACTTTTCCTCTACTTTGTCCATATTTTCTTCTATTTCCTTTTTGTTAATTATAATTATTTAAACATGTTTCTCTAACTTCAATGTGTGAATTTCTGAGCCTGCTTATATTAATTGGTTTATCTCCTGATTTCCTGTTTTTTTCACATATGTAGTAATTTTTGCTTGTATGCTGGATACTATGAATAATATGCTGTAGGGGCTCTGGATTGTGTTATCTTTTCCCTCCAAATGTTGAGTTTCATTCTTTTTGGCAGTTAAAGAATTTATGGATCACTTGGATCTTATTTACATTTGTTTTATGCTACTTGAGGAGGGTATATTTCAGTTTTGTCCCATCCTAGGTTTTAGTCTTTACTATTATTCCTAGGTATGACCTTTCTAGAGTTACAACTAAATCTCTTGGGTGTTGTTCAATGTCTTTTCATTATGGCTGGGATGAAATTCTAAACTTTCCCCAATATTGTGCTATTATTACTAATCAGGTCTTAATTCACAAGCAGCTCTTTTCTACTAGGGATATTAGAGTTTCACCCAGTAAATACACAGCTTAGAATTTGGCCAAGGACCCAAGGAACCACACCTCATGGGGAGTTTTGAAGATTCTTAACAACTTGTTCCTATTGAGTACCTTGCCCTCTAAATACCAACTGCCTTACCACTCAAACTTTGACACTCCCAGCAACACTGATGCTCTCTTCTGGGCCTAATTTTCTTGTGCTTAGAGAATAAGGGAGAAAGCCATGTTAAATATGGGGTTTCTCCATGTGCTTCCTTCCCTCATCTCCTTGTCTAATGCCAGAAAGCAGTTGTGTTAAGTTTTATGGTTGCTTATGGGAGAGTAAATCTGATAAGACCCTGCCACGGCTACTACTAGAAGTATGCAATAATTCTTTTATTAAAAAGCTGTTCCTTTTCTCTCATATATTAAAACATTTGTTACAGTTTTTCACTTATATTTTGACTTTGTAGTATTATTGCCATTCATACATTTTGCATTCTTACATTATTACATTTTTCAACTTTTCCTTCATTCCTTCTGGGTTTTGCATCATACTTAGAAAAGTATACCAAATTCTAACACTTCATTGATAATTAATTTTTCTTATATTTATGCTGTTATTTTGGGGTTAATATTTTTCATTTATTTGCAATTAATTTTGATATAAGGAGTGGAATAATAAGGAGTGGAATAATGATTTAGCTTTTATGTTTTCCAAGTGGCTAATCAGTTGTCCCAACACAATTTGTTTCTGGGAAAAAAAACTTTTTTTCACTCACATAAAATGCCACATTTATCACCTACTAATCCTCAAGTATATTTTTATTTCCGGGCTCTCTATTCTTTTTTATTGATTGTTCAATCTATTTTCCTCTACTAAGTTTATTAATTATCACCAGCTACTCAATATTTTAATATCTGGATGGCTGGATCCCTCAGCTCTGCTCGTTATACCTCACTGATATCTTTCTAGGCCAATTGTAGTTTAATTAAATTTTTGTAAAAAAAAATTCTTTTGGTATTTCATTCAGAGTTAAGATAAAAATACTGAAAAATGTCATCACTACAGTATTTAGTTGCCCAAGGTTATCTGTCAACTTTTAAATGCTGAGAGCAAAATATTACTTTTATCTTCCTAAATAATAAAGACAAATAATTCATGTCTATAATATTAAACTCTTCCCAGAATTCATCTTTGATACTAGAGAATAGAAATGTGATAGGTGCTCTAAACTTTGTGCTTTAGATGTGGAGTTATAAATAAGGTGATTATCCATCTCACTGTGTCTGGCCTACTCTCCCTTTATGTATACATGAGACTCCTTTCAATCTTATAAGTGTCTCAGTTTCGACCACAAAGTATATGTTCATCCTGTAAAGAACTAGCCTTGTTGACAATAATTGTTACCATGGCTTTTTTCTCTTTTATCTCAGTTTTTATCAACTTTTTTGAGGTGTAGAACATTTGGAAATCATGGTACACTTTAAAGAACATCAAGATATTGCTTTAGTTTTCTTATTTTATCACCTGGAAACAACTGTCTATTAGCAAATTACTATTATTTGTATATATGTATCTCCTTCTCAAAAATAACATAAAAGCTCTCTTTATTCATCAATACAGTAAACTAGATGTTCAGAGAAATCTCTCCCAATATAGCATAGCTAAAAAAATGCTAGATTAAAACATCATTTTGATGTATGGTTACACTGAAGAGGAAGTAAGAAAACCCCAGAGAAGTATGTTAACTTTGGATCATGGAGGATCATCAACTGATCTCCATGACCTTTAACCTAGTTTTGAGAGGGCAACATCTAGGGAGAAAAAGAGTGGGGAGACCTTTCCATGAGTTGAGGACCTCAGAGGTGAACAGGATAAAATCGTGCTCAGCAGAGAAAAATGGTGGGGCTTACGTTTTGATCTCAGCCATTGCTCAGGACTGAGTCGAAAAAAGAAAAGGAAAAAGAAAAGCTGCTCTGAGTATTCCTACCTCAGGTTTCCGTCCCCCTCAGATTTCTGTCCTCAGATTTTCCATCACATGGATTTGGGGTCAAAATTCATACTACTTGTGTGGCCCAGCAAAACATAAGCAGAATATTTAGTCTTAAGAGTCTCAGATTGGTTGAGAATTGCTTGCAATTTCACACAGACTATTTTGGCAACACACAGGGGTACATGACAGAGAGAAATATGTGTCTGTGTGTGTGTGTGTGTGTGTGTATAAATAGAGGTAGTTTTATATGTATATATTTTAAAGCAAAATGATATACTTATAAAACAAGACACCAGAGTACATTACATGAATATTGATGGCCTATCTTTATGAAAATCTCTTTACTAAATATTTTGTCTACGGCCTCAAAGTCTGATATTTCAAGGCACTGTAAATTAATGGGAAGGCTGTCAGGGAATATTTTTGAATCTGTAATGGTTTTCAAGTCCCTCTACCACCATTCTAGTCCAGGCTTCCACGATATCTCATTAGATGATGGCAATTGTCTGTTTATTTCAGGCATCTGCGTGAATGTGTAATAGTATGGTAGACCAATGTTTTGCATTTCTCTGATGAGAAATGAGATTAAGCATCTTTTCTTATATGTTTTGGTCATTCAGATAATCTGCTTTTTAAAAGTATTTGACTAAGTCTTCTGCCTATTTGTTCTACTTGGTCATTTGCTTTTGTTTTCAATTGATTTGTAAAATTTTTAAAATATATTCTGGATGTGAATCTTTTGTCACATATGTGAATTTTCAAACATAATTGTAATATAGTACAATTTATTATTTTTCTCAATAGTTAGCATTTTTGGAGTTCTGTTTAAGAACTTTTAACCTATCTTAGGATTATCAATATATTCTTCTACTTATTTTCACAATCCATCTAGAGTTAGTTTTTTTTTTTTTTTGGTTTCTCTTGTTTGTTTGTTTTTTGTATGGTATCAGTTAAGATTCTCTGTATTAGTTTTTTATTGCTGTGTACAAATCACCATAAATATAGTAGCTTAAAACAACACATGTTTTATTATCTCATAGTTTCCATGAGTCAGCAGTCCTTGAAATTGCTTAGCTGGGTCTTCCACTCAGAAAGCTACAATCAAGGTGTAAACTGGGCTAGGGGCTTATCTGAGGTTCGATGTCCTCTTCCGCCCTAACACGACAGCAGAATTAATTTTCTTGCAGCTTTGAATCATGGCAGCTTCTTTCTTCAAAGTCAGCTAGGCAGAGGGGGATATTTGGCTTGTTTGGGTTGCTCACCCCTAGACCCTATTGTAAAGGGCTCTCTTGGTTAGGTGAGGCCCACCCAGGATTATCTGCCCTTTGGTTAATTTAAAGTTCACTGATTAGAGAACTTAATGACCTCTAAAAAATCCCTTAACCTTTGCCGTGTTCTATTGATTAAAAGCAAGTTACAGGTCCTGCCAACAGTCAAGAGGAAGGGAATTTACAAAGGCATGGATACCAGGGGGTAGAAATCATGGGAGACCATCCTTAGTACTCTGCTTACCACAATCTTTATTTCTTTCCCATGGTATAATAGACTCAGGTCCATTTATTGAAGAAACTATCATTTTCCTCACTGAATTATAGTATCACTTTGTCCTAAACATATTATGTGTGGGCTTGTATCTGGACACCATTCTGTTCCATTATTTTCTGTCTGCCCTTGTGCCAGTATCCATATTGTTTCATGACTGTAGATTTACCATAAATCTTGATATCTGATTATAAGTGCCTCAGCTTTGTTCTTTCTCAGATTGCATTGACTGATCTTGGTCCTTTATATTTCCATACAAATCCTATACAGTAGGTCCCCTACCTACAAATCTTCAAGTTGTGAACTTTCAAAGATGCGAACATGCGTTCCATCAACATCAGGCATGAGTGAAATTGCAGCCTGCCTACCGTCTCCTATTGCTGATGATCCTTCAGCTCTACCATCTCCCACCTCCTCTCCCTCCTCCAGTCAGTAACTCTTCTTGCTTGCTGTCTCAATGCCAGCCACTGTATGCCAGTTGTTGTACTGTACTACTGTACTTTTCAAGGTGCTGTACTGTAAGATTAAAAATGTTTTATTTTTTGTGTTTGTTTTTTATGTATTATTTGTGTGGAAAGTATTATAAACCTATTACAGTACAGTACAATATAGTTGATTGTGTTAGTTGGGTACCTAGGCTAACTTTGTTGGACTAATGAACAAATTGGACTTACAAATGCACTCTTGGAATGGAACTGGTTCATATGTAGGGGACTTACTGTAATCAATTGGTTAATTTCCCAAATCAATGTGTCAAAAATTTTGAGGGGAATTTCCTTGACTTTATATTTCAAAAGTATCAGATATTCCAATGCATGAACATGGTATAGCTCTTCATTCATTTAGATTTCCTTTAATTTGACTCAATAATGTTTTTTTTTTCAGTGTGGATGTTCATATATAATTTTCTTAGATTTATTACTAGATATTTGATGGTTTTTTGATGCTATTGTAAGTGATATAATTTAAAAATATTTATTTTCTATTAGTATTGTCAGTATATAGGAATTTGGTTTTGTATACAAACCTTATAGTGTTTATAAATGTATTGATTAATTCTAATTAATAAAAGGTCTGTAGATCCTTTTGGATTTTCTACATCCACAATGACTTAATTTGTGAATAATGGCAGTTTTATTTGTTCTCACACATTCTTTTTTTAAATTTTATTTATTTATTTTCGGCTGTGTTGAGTCTTCATTGCTGCATGCGGGCTTTCTCTAATTGCAGTGAGTGGGGGCTACTCTTTGTTGTGGTGTGCAGGCTTCTCATTGCAGTGGCTTCTCTTGTTGTGGAGCATGGGTTCTAGGTGTGTAGCTCTAGGCTTCAGTAGATGTGGCACCTGGGCTCTGCAGTTGTGGTTTGTGGGCTCTAGAGTGCAGGCTCAGTAGTTGTGGAGCATGGGCTTAGTTGCTCCGCGGCATGTGGGATCGTCCTGGATCAGGGCTCGAACCCATGTGCCCTGCCTTGGCAGGGGGATTCTTAACCACTGCACCACCAGGGAAGCCCTGTTCTCATACATTCTTAATCCATTTGTTTCTTTTTCTTGTTTTATTTCACTGGCTAGCTCCTCCATTATAATGTTGAATAGAAGTGGTGAGAACAAGCATCTTTAGCTCATTACCAATACCAGGGGGGATCTTTCAACAATTTACTGTTAAATATAATATTTTCAGTAGGTTTTTTCTGGTAGTTTCTTTTATCAAGATGAAATATATAAGAGCTACACCTGATCATAGCAACCTATTTTAAACATAAAGACACAAATAAGCTAAAAGTAAAATGATGAAACAAGTTATATGACACTAACACTAATTAAAAGAAAGCTGAAGTGCCTATAATAATATCAGACACGGTAGATTTTAAGGCAAAAAGGTAATAAAGACCTAAGCAGAAAACAATGACACAGAAGGCCTAAAAACAAGAGAGAAAAACAAAAAAGTGGTTCTTTAAAAGACCAATAATATTGATAAAATCTAGCCAGACTGAGCAGGAAAAAAAGGTGAAGACAGAGTTACCAAAATCAGGAATGACAGAGATGATTGATATCCAACAGTTTCAGCAGATATCAAAAGGAAAATAAGGGAATATTGTAAATATTCTTTTCTCAGTAAAATCAATACTTAGATGATACGACAAATTCCTTGAATGACCCAAACTACCAAAGATCACTCAAGTAGAAATAGATAATTTAAACATCATAATAACTATTAAAGAAATTAAATTTGTAGTTAAAAATCTTCACACAAAGAGAATTCCTGGCCTACTTAACTTCACCAGTGAATCCTACTAAATATTTAAGGAATAAATAATACTAATTCTACAGAAATTCCTCAAGAAAAACGAAAGTAGAGGGACTTTATTCCCTACTCACGCAAGCAATAAAACCAGTTTTCCCTGATGCCAAAGTCAAGAAAAAGACCTTATGACTAAATAAAACTACAGAATAAAATCCTTCCTGAATGTAAATTCAAAAATTTCTAATAAACTTTTAGCTAATTATTTCAACAATATATAAAGGAATTATATAGCATATCCAAGTGAGATTTATTCCAAACCTGCAAGGTTGCTTTAACATTCTTAAAATGTTATATACACCTCACATATGATCCAGCCATTTCACCCAGAGAAATAAAAGCACGTATTCATACAAAGATTTGTACACCAACGCTTTTAATATATACCAACATCTGTAATATATACAGTAACATGGATATATCTTTTTTTATTGAAGTATAGTTGATTTACTATATTGTGTTAATTTCTGCTGTACAGCAAAGTGATTCAGTTATACATATATACATATATACATTCTTTTTTAAAATATTCTTTTCCATTATGGTTTGTCATAGGATACTGAATATAGCTCCCTGTGCTATACAGTAGGACCTTGCTGTTTATCCATTCCATACATAACAGCTTATATCTGCTAACCCGGACATCCTATTCCATCCCTCCCCCAACTCCCTCCCCCTTTGCAACCACAAGTCTGTTCTCTATATCTGTGATTCTATTTCTGTTTTGTAGATAGGTTCATTTGTGTCATATTTTAGATTCCACATATAAGTGTATCATATGGTATTTGTCTCTCTCTTTCTGACTTACTTCACTTCGTATGATGATCTCTAGTCACATCCTAACATGGATGAATCTTAACATAATTTTATTGAGTGAAAAAAACCAGACCCCAACACCACCACCACCAGAAAAAAAAAGGGTATATACCATATAATTTTATTTATTTAAAATTCTGGAAAATTCAAAGTAATTTATGGTTACAGAAAGTAGGACAATGTATGCCTGGGGTCAATGGGTTGGGGAGGGGTGAGAGGAGGAATTACCAAGGAGCACACTTAGGTCTAAGTTCTTGTCAATAAAACATGAACAGAATAGAAGTATACCACTTCCAGGATGGAAATGTTAGGCCTATTCATAACTCCTCCATTCTCTCTTCTCCCTTATAGCTATCTGGAACCCATGACAACTCACTACCCCAACTATAGATGAAAACAAGGACCTGGAGGATAGTGTATCCCTGAATGGCCAAATGAAATAGAGGCTCAACGTTTACCTTGAACATTCCCTCAGACTATTATGTGGGAGGAAAGTAAACTTTAGTCTCCTTTAAGGCATTGAATTATTGTTGGATCTTTTTGTTAGAGTAGCCTAGCCTTATTGTATCAAATATTTATTGAATTTTAAATTTCAATGACATTATTTTTTAACTTGAGGAATTCTCTTTCAAATCTTCTAGGCATTTTTATTGTATCTTATTTTATGCTTATTTTAAAAATCTCAGTATGGAGGTTCCTTAAAAAACTACAAATAGAACTACCATACGACCCAGCAATCCCACTACTGGGCATATACCCTGAGAAAACCATAGGTCAAAAAGAGTCATGTACCAAAATGTTCATTGCAGCTCTATTTACAATAGCCAGGACATGGAAGCAACCTAAGTGTCCATCATCGGATGAATGGATAAAGAAGATGTGGCACATATATACAATGGAATATTACTCAGCCATAAAAAGAAATGAAATGGAGGTATTTGTAATGAGGTGGATGGAGTTAAGAGTCTGCCATACAGAGTGAAGTAAGTCAGAAAAAGAAAAACAAATACAGTATGCTAACACATATATATGGAATCTAAGGAAAAAAAAAAAAAAGGCCATGAAGAACCTAGTGGCAAGACGGGAATAAAGACACAGACCTACTAGAGAATGGACTTGAGGATATGGGGAGGGGGAGGGGTGAGATGTGACAGGGTGAGAGAGTGTCATGGACATATATACACTACCAGATGTAAAATAGATAGCTAGTGGGAAGCAGCCGCATAGCACAGGGAGATCAGCTTGGTGCTTTGTGACCACCTAGAGGGGTGGGATGGGGAGAGTGGGAGGGAGGGACATGCAAGAGGGAAGAGATATGGGAAATTATGTATATGTATAACTGATTCACTTTGTTATAAAGCAGAAACGAACACACCATTGTAAAGCAATTATACTTCAATAAAGATGTTTAAAAAAAAATCTCAATATCTATTTTAACATAGCTTATTAGTAATTACCTTATATTTGGTAGCTGATAAAGTCAATATTTGAAGTCCTAGGTCATCTAAATCTATTGTTATTTCTGTTAACTCTAACTCATAGTGGCTGGTTTACTGTTGCATGTTTTTTAAAATTGTGGAATCATTTTTGATTGAACTTCATTTTTGGAAACTATAAGAGATCTGAGTTAAACATGCTTTCCCTCAGAGTGAATTTGCATCGTCTTCTGAGTCAGGGGCTCTACCAAGCTTTTAGAACTTTAATTTCACCCACCAAACTGTAAATGCAAATTGAATTCCAGTCCATGTTCTCATGGGGAGACTTACTAGGGCTATGTTTTTTTTCCTAATCAGAGATGTAGGAGAGACAGACACATTTCCCTATTGGTTCCCTTGGACAGAAAGAGGGTCCTAGCTTTGTGTGAAGCTCCCAGGTTTAGCCCCCACTGTTTGCAGATACAAAGCCTCAGCCCAGTAGCATATAAGCAGTAACCATTTGGTCCTGGGACAGTGTTGTCAGATAAAATACAGGTCACTCGGTTACATATGAATTTAGGATGAACAATGGATAATTTTTTAGTACAAGCATGTCCCATGAAATAATTTTTTTCACCTAAAATTCAAATTTAACTGGGTGTTCTATATTTTTATTTGCTAAATTTAATATCTGAATTTTGATTTTCTTATCTTTCTTGTTTCAGCTCCCTGGTCAAGTTTTTAGACCTTGAGGATTTCATTAACTTTTTGTCCAGCATTAAGTGTTTTGCAGTGGGATGTCTATTTGTTTGAGAATCTCTAGTCTACCCTCCTGTTTAAAGCAGAATCCCCACTTCTGCTTTATGTAATACTTTATTTAGTCTTGGACCTTATCTAATTACTTTAAGGTGTTGTATATCTCTGAGTGAGATAAGCTCTTTGATTTCAAAGAACAGTTAGGAGAACTTAAGGAAATAAGTGTTTATTTTAAGGAAATAACCTTAGCCAGATAGATCTTCTATGGTATGTTTCCCAATTATTCTGGGAATAATGGAGCTACAAAAGAATCACTTTATCAACCTTACTATTTCAGACCCAATGTAAATCTCCTAACCTTACTATTTCAGACCCAATGTAAATCTCCCAAACTCAAGAAGTTTTTTGTTTGTTTGTTTGTTTGTTTGTTTTTGTTTTTGTTTTTTTCGTTCTTTTATTTATTTATTTATTTATTTATGACTGTGTTGAGTCTTCGTTTCTGTGCGAGGGCTTTCTCTAGTTGCGGCAAGTGGGGACCACTCTTCATCGCGGTGCGCAGGCCTCTCACCATCGCGGCCTCTCTTGTTGCGGAGCACGGGCTCCAGACGCGCAGGCTCAGTAATTGTGGCTCACGGGCCCAGTTGCTCCGCGGCATGTGGGATCTTCCCAGACCAGGGCTCGAACCCGTGTCCCCCGCGTTGGCAGGCAGATTCTCAACCACTGCACCACCAGGGAAGCCCAAGAAGTTTTTATATGCAAGAATCTTTCCTACTTACTACTTTAGTTGGCTCCAACTGCATGTAAAATCTTTCATCTTTGCAGAACTGATATTATTTGAATGAATGGGAATAATTTAGATTTAATTTTGAAAAATTACATTCTTAGTTACCTTAGTACTGAGCCCCTGGGCTCTAAGTCTGCCCCTTTTGATTTCCCTGTGGTGATCCACGAGCACCCACCTATCTGGCCAACTAGTTCAGATTAAGATTGGAGCTGGCACTGGAACCAGAAGCCTGTCAGCAACCGAGGTAGCTCCAGGAGATGCTAATTTCATGATCTCTGTCCCAACTCCAGGGCAGGTTGTCTTTCAGGCATCTCTTTTTCTGAATATGTGTAGATTCAAGCTCTTCTCTGTATTCTACTCTCTGAATAGTTTGATTGGTTTCACTAATTTCCAGCACTCCTATTAGGCAGTTCTATCTGCTTGGAGGCATGTCGCCTTTAGTCATGCACCCACCACTGATACAGTCATTGGGTATCAGTGTGGAAAGAATTACCTGTTGTTTCTTCCCTGGGGTAGGGTTGGGAGGAAGCTTAAAAGTAGAAGGTCACTTTGAGTGCTGTGTGCTCTAAAGCCCTCTGTGCCACATAGAATTATCACATTTTTACGCTTCCTAATATCATCAAAACATCAGAGGAAAGGATGAGTGTATCTAACAAATGAGGTCATTTAAATAGGAAAACGCCAAAGGAAATGAAAGCCCGGTGAAGTGGATGAGAGGTGCACAGGAGGCAGCTATACCTTCTCAGCTCTGAGGTATTGGATCTGCAGTAGAGGGCACTTGAAGTGAGAAGTGTTCATCATTTTCGCCAGGGCAACTGACCCATTAGAGTCCTTGTAGCAAATTGACTGCCTCAAATTCCCTAAATTTCCCTTTCAGTAACTTCAGCAATATGTTCTCAGCATTTTCTGGTACAAGCCTATCTGCCCTGCGTGCTCTGGTCATGAAGACTGAGCAGAGAAACTGCTCTCAGCTGAGATTTGCAGATGGATTCAATAGTTCCACCAGATGTGTAGGCCAAGGCTGCTGGAGATTAAGGGGATTAACAGGTGTTTTGGCCATGAAGAGTATAGCATAGCAGAAGAGAGAGAATATTTAGAGAGAAAAATCAGGCTGGGAAGGAAGAGATTCATGCTGTGTAGTACCTGGAATTATAGAAATGCAGGTCAGCCATATCAGCCTTAACTTCATCAGAAATACGCACACTTACAGCTAGAAAACTATATGGTTTTAAAACATTCCATAGGAGAAAATTAGTTTTCTAAAAATAAAAATTCCTTACTGATATGTAATGTTAATCCTATTTCAAATAGCTAACATATTATGATCATTACTTTTGAAATCTTACCCAGTTAAAGACTAGCATCTTAAGCCCTGGGAGGCATATGCCAGGGAATTTACAAATTGAAAAATGAAGCCATTGGCTTTATAGTAATGGCAAAATGTTAGCTGGAGCTAAACTGCAGCTCTGAATGGCTTGATGTGAATCAGGCCAAGATGGTGTTTTTGTATATTTGTGTTGTCTGCTTTATTACAGCTAGGGTATGCATCAGCTTTCTAGACCAACTCACTTGTACCCCTTGCGGCTACCTTAGGAGCTGGCTAGCTAGGTGCATCTTCATGAATCATGGCTGGGAAACAAAGAGAGGCAGATTCAGTGCCCACGCCCTCAGTCCTAAGGTGACTATCACAGGTAGTTTTTGAAAGCCTAAATCGAAAGTATAACTATTCATTTTCTGTAATAATATCAGTTCTGCAAAGATTAAAAAGTTTATGTGCAGTTGAAACCAACTAACATTCTAAATAGGAAACATTATAGCATATAAAAATTTGTTGAGTTTGGGAGACTTATATTAGATCTGAAAAACTGAGGTTGATAAAGTGACTCTTGCAGCTCCAATATTCTCATATACTGGAAAATGAAGAATATTTATTTAGATTATATCCTTTTTTTCAAGGGCTTTTTGTACAAAGAATGAAATAACCATCCCCTTCTTCCAAAGCTTTGTCATACTAAAAACATCCAATATCAGCCAAGAGTGTTCTCTTTATCTAAAACTGTTAAGGGTGTGGGGAAAGCTATAATACACACTTGGACATTTACAAATGGACTGGAAATTAGATGGTATCTGGGAATTATTGTTCAACGTTCTTAGGTTATATAGGAAAATGTCTTCATTCTTAGGTGAGGTACAAAATGTCTACAACTTACTTTCAAATGATTGTATATAAGTATATATACATATACATATGTATATAATCTCCTTATGCATACATATCATTTAAAATGTAGAAAAAAGTAAACAATTATTGAATACAGGTGGTAGATTTGTAGGTGTGCATTATATCATTCTTTTAACTTTCTATTTGAAATTTTTATAATAAAATGTTGAAAGAAAGAGAACCATATTCAAAAAAGAAGATACTGGAAAAGATAAGCCTTATTAGCCAGTATATTGTGAACTATTACCTGACGTACTTTTTCTTCCCAGTAATTTCCTGACTTCCTTATTCCACAGCCATGTTCCTATTAACACTAAGTCATGGGCTAAAGTTCATTAGTCCAGGGAATGAGGAAGCTATATACAGCTCAAAGAGGTCACTTTTCAGCTTTGACTTCCCAAATAAAATTTTTAAGACTGTGGCCAGAATAATAGTCTTTTGAGACTATGGCCAAAACAAGAGTCTGGAAAGCCAGAACTTCATTTAAAAGAGCCATGCTTTGTTGGTGGTGATAAAGTGCTGCATGCAAAGAGCCATAGCTTAGAGGGTTAATATTAGAATTATATTCTGAATAATGCAGAAGGAGGTCTCTTCTCCCAGCATTAGAGTGGGTTAAATAAGTTAAACATTTTTCTTATTAGAAAAACTAGAAATGCTCATTAATTATGATAAATATCTTTTTAAATGCTTAGATAATCCCACAAAAATGAAGGCATATTTTCGTGGGCTTAAAACAAATAGGAACTGAAAACCAGAACCGTAAGCACCTGAACTTCTGCTGCTGATTCTCTGCACTGTTTGCTGGTCTAAGTAACACAGGAGTTTGGTGTTTTAGTAGCATCTTAGGGGCAAATGAGATGTCAAGTCTTTGGGAGACATAGATTTAGAACTAAGATCAGGTTCCTTGAAGGACTCCACCACCAGTGAAAATATTAGATAAAATTTTGCTATTAGCAAGGGAGAATAACAGTAACTTTGTCTATTTTGTCCTGGGATATGAGTAGGAAAAAAATCTTCCCTGAGAATTTATAACCAGAGTTCTGTCCTGGCACAAGTTTGGGAAATAAATTTACACTCTTTGCAAGGTCTATAACCAACAAGTCAAGATGTTAATATACATGTGGTCCTGTGTAATATCCTTACAGCTTTTGCCAAAAGCAAATTCAAAACTAGTCTAGAGGGATACATCTTCAATCCAGACTCCACAGGATTACATAGATTTCAATCAGCGAAACATGAACTCACAGTCCAAAATTATGAAACACATGAGGACACAACCATCCATGAATAGGAGAGAGAAGAAAAACGTCACAATTAGACCCTTCAAGAATTTAAGAAATTGGAATTATCAGACTCTAAGATGAATGAGAGCAACTTAACTGAAGTAACAAAGGAATAAAATATATAAGATAAGAAAGAGATATTAACAAAGATCAGGTAGATCTGAAAAACACACAAATACAACTTACAGAAATAAAATATATAGTTATTGAAATTAAAAAGTAGTGACTGCCACTGGTAAATCTAAGGCACACAGCAGGAGCAATTGCCTTCAACAGAGCTACACCTGATTCCCACAGATAACTTTCACTAAAGAGACGCTCACAATCAAAAGAATAAACCATGCACTATGGGAATAAGTTATCATACCCAGTGAAAACCAGGTTAGATACATAAGAACTTTAAAATTAGCATGCTGATAATAACTAAAGATATAAAATAAAAAATGGAAAGTGACACAGAAAATCATTATTACTAATCAAACATGTGGATTCTAAAAAGAACCAAATTAACTTCTAGAAAGTAAAACAATAGTCATTACAATTTTAAAAGTAATGGAAAACTCAACAACAGAATAAACACAATCAAAGAGAGATTTAGTGAACTAGGAGATAAAGCTCATGCATTTACCCAGAATGCTGCCCCTAAAAATAAAGAAAAAGAATATATGAAAGAGAAGTTAAAAGATATGGGGGTGAAGAGAAAAGGTGTGTAATAGGAATTCTAGGAAGAGATAATGAAGAGAATGAAAGAACAGTACTATTCAAAGAGTTGTCTGACAGACAATGGCTCAGAATTAGAGAAAAACATGAATCTTAAAACCCAGGAATCACAAGGCCAAATTGTAAATAAAACTAAATCCATAACCAGACATATGATGAAACTTCCAAACCATGAACAGAAAGAAAAGATACTAAACGAAACCAGAGAAAAAATGACAATCTACGAAGGAAGAACAATTAAACTCTAAGTAGACTTCTCAAAAGCAACAGTGGGAACCAAAATAGAACAATATCTGTGAAGTCATGAGAGAAAAGAACAGTGCACCTAGAGTTTACCACTGACAGATCTTTGCTAAAAGAGCCACCCAATAACATTGATAAGAAAGAAATGGAACCCGGAAGGACAAAGTGAGATACAAGATGTATTCTTCAGCAAACAAATTGGTAAGCATGTGGGTAAACTGACTGAATTAAACAATAATACAAATGCTGACTAACTCACAAGGAGAAATTTCTGTATGTAATATTAAAGGATTACCTTGCAAATTTTTAATATCCATAGGCACTGCAATGTAAACCTTAAACCTTACCACAAATTCCCAAGCTCTCCCTTGAAATCAACAAACTCAAATGGTGGGTATCCCTAACAAACCTCAGATATTTCTCATGTTCCAGACCATGACTGGGTTTACCCTCAGACCTTTAACCAAGGAACATTCTTTCCTCTTCTGTGATGTCAGACCTACTAATTTGATAGGGAAAGGAGAATTGCAGGATTGCTTTAACCACAAGGATCTGTGGTGATGGCTAACTGATAACAGAGTCTCTAGAAATGAAATGGATGGGCAGCCTAGTAAGATGTTGCTTGACATATATAGGATGAAACTTTGGGGGTTTGCTGAGAAGACATGGGGACCCATAATGGAGATTCACAGCTTCTTACCAGGTTGCTAGAATTAAGCCAGTTTATAGAACCAAAGACCCTCGACAAAGAGAAGCTGCAGCCATTTACTAAGTTAATGGTGCACTGCAGACAGGTAAATACCCAGATCTTCCAAATGTTATTAGATACTCGTTGTGAATTTACACTGATTCCCAGAGATCAGAAACATCACAGTGTTCCATGGATTAGAGTTTATGGAGATCAGTGATGGGGGAGTCCTGGCCTGAGCCTCAGATTTACGTTATTTCTTTTCCCAGTCCCAGATTATGGAGTGGGAATAGACTTTCTTTGTAACTGTCAGAATCACCATGTTTGTTCTCTGACCCAAGGAGTGAGAGCTATTATGGTGGGAAAGGCCAAGTGGAAGGCCTTGGAGCTGCTCCACCCAGGGGGACAATTGCAGAGCTAACTGCCACCATGAGAGCTGCAACTGTGGTGCTTCCTACCAGACCTCAAGCTGGGGATTCTTGGGAATCTTCTGGAAACCTATGGTCTCCTTTAAGATGACAGGTCTCACCCTAGACCCTCAAACCTTCAAACATGCAGATGACTGCATGAAATATATAAATCTTTTCCCCCAGATTCAATGAACAAGACATAGATTGTCATGCTTAAATCTTCATTCTTTTGTTCGTTATTTTCCTAGCTATCTTCCTTCCTCATTTTCTAGTTTAAGGCTACTGTTAAATACTTGGATTAACTCTCTGTCTGGTGGCTTACAGTAGCATTTGTGCTACTTTATTGCTTTTCTTAAGTACCATCTCCTGGCCTCTGCCACACCCATATCTATTTTTCCCATTGAAGCAGGAACCCAATTCCACGGCATCATACTGCATGGTCATTTCCAGTCCCAGAGGAGTCACCACCGAGCTCTTCAAGGATGCAGGTGCCCCTTCACAAGGACTTGGTTAGTGAAGGGAGGGTCCTCAAGTCCTCTGAGGAGGGTGTGATAAGAGATCCTGAGCAGGTCGCCCATCATATATCCATTCCAACCCACCTATTCCTCTACGACTTTGGTCTCCTTTTTCAAAAGGATGTCAAGAAAATTACAACAAAACTGTTACTGTCCTGGGTCCCAAGAGAGGAGGGGTTGGAGCTCCCACCCGAGAACATGAGAGAGAGAGACAGAGAGAGAAAGACAATCAGCCACTTTGAGAGGAGCAGTAGGGTTGGCTGAGGGACACAGAAAACTGGAGGCCTTGCAGCTCCCCTCAGTGAGAGATCCAGGGACTAACCATCGCTCTCCTCACCTCCCTCCAGGTTCCTCTCAGAACTTCAACCAGCCAAACCCAACCTGAGAAAGAGGGCTTGGAGTCCTGTTGCTGCAGTCCATACAGGTCAGCCTTCTGGGGCAAAGAGAAGTGTGGAAGAGAGGGGAGCAAGGCAGAGGAAAGGCAGAGAAATGTTTGTATCCTCTCAGCAGAAAAGAAATGGAAATTCATAAATTAGTGTCTTTGTAGAAAGAAAAACGTTACATTTCTTCCAACATGGCAATAATATATGTTAAAATGGGCTGCATGAGTATTTTTTTGCTCTCCCTAAAGAAAGCTAAAGAAAAACACAAATAAGGAAGACCCACAGAGATCCTTGTCAAGAGGTCAGATAAATTAACCTGGATAAGAACATATTGAGAGTCAGAACACTGACACCCTGGTTCTCACTTAAGACCTGTGAACCCGAAATGCTCCAGTGTGTTCGTGGGTCACTGCCTCACTTCAGGCAGATCTCTGCTCAAATTGATTTCCTCACCTCAGAGAGACCATCCAAAACCAAACTATCTAAGTTGTGCCTTTTCAAGTCATTCTTCTTCTTTTTAAAATAAAACCATTCTTTAAAGTTATATTAATAATTTACTTTTTATAGCCTGTATATTTCATTAAAATATAATCTTATACGTTTCAAAGGGCACGGAATTGTTTTTTCAATTTTATATCCTTAATGCCTAGAACAGTGCCTGAAACAAAGTACACCCATCATTTTTTTTTTTCCCGAATAAATACATATTGAGCTGCTAGAAGCCTAACCATAATCTCAGCGTCACTGGGCTCCTCATCACGTTTCAAGCCAGGCACTTTTCAAAGTCAGTCTTTTTCTAGGTGTTATTTTCTGCCCATTGTGCTCTCTGTTTAATAGCTCAGAGTGGCACAACTCAATAAAAATGTAGAGAGCACAACAACTTACATAAATTTTACCAGTTCTTTGAAAAACACAAACTACTAAAGCTTAGTCAAAAAGGAATAGTTAACCTGACCAGTTCTATATCTACTAAAGAAATTGAATTTATTGTTAAAAATTTTCCCACAAAGAAAACTCTAGGCCCAGACGTTTTCACTGATGAATTTTTCCAACTTAAAGGAAGAGGCAATACCAATTCTGCACAATCTCTTCCACAATCAAAAAAGAGGAGGAAATGCTTCCTAAAACTGGGGCTAAAAATGCCCCAATACTGAAACCAGACAAAGACATTACAAGAAAAAAAAAAAAAATACAGACCCAAACATCAACATAAAATCTTGAAAATATAAACAAATCAAATGTCTTATGTTTATATCGTCAAGGTCTACGATAGTGTGTGTTACCTAGTAAGCCTTTGGCAACTTTATTGAATGTTATTGAACAAGATCAATTTGAGTGAAGTGTTTAGGACAAAGAAGTGTTGGCATGCTTGCATTGCACAGCAGAGTTAAAAGCAAATTAACAAGCAAAATGCTGGTTTGAGAATCATTTTCTCTGCCTCTTTAAAGCTCTTTGAAATGATACCTCTCCCTATAATAATCTCTTGATTCACCTCACCGTTATGTTGTCTGGCCTGGGGCAAGGTAACGGGCACTTACTGAGAGCTTCCCACGTGGCCGGTGTTGTGCTAGTGATTTAACCCTATGTTCTTATTTTAATTAATCCTCATATGGTTAACATCCCCAGGAGAAAATGGGGGCTTAGTAACTTTTCCAATTCAGAACTAGTAAGTGGTCGAGTGAAAGGAGTGCAGGTCTAAAGATTGAAACCAGCTTATCAAATATTGTGCTTCTTATAGGAAAGATCTTCTGACTTGGGAGTGTGAAAACCAGAATGGTGGTGGGTGAGGACATAGGATCCCCAGACTCCAAATCTCCAAAGGGTTAGGAGACAATCATGGGCTAATCAACTGCGGTGGGACTCATTAAGTTATCCATGAGGTGAAAAGAGCATCCATCAATCCAAAAAAAAAAGAAAAAAAAAAAGCATGATGGTTCCAACTTCTCTTTCCCAGATCTTGCCCACAGCCCTCCTGATTTGAGTTGTGCTCTGCTACCACCTGCTGGTCATCTATGGGAAGCTTCGCATGTGAAGCTGTCATTACCAGTCCAGCCCTACAGAGTGACTACAGCGTCACCTGCAGTTGTTCTTAAGGGGCTGGTTTTGAAATCCTTGGCTTGTCTCTATTTTTCAGGTTTTTCTGAAAAATTCAGAGTGAAGGACTCCTCCCCAGAGTCTGATGTTCCGGCCGGCCTTCAAACAGGATGCCGACAGAGGCCTCTCCCCTGCGTCCCCTGAACCTTTGATATAAATAATGGTTCACTCAGCAGTGCCTGACTGGTGCATAGTGGGCGTTTTCCAAATGAGAGTTCTTCATTCTTCTCCCCGTCCTCCCCAACTATCCCCCGCCCCAAAGGAAATGCTTGGCCCTTGTAGTCCTCCCATTTGGAGCACGCTTAAAGCCTGAAATAGTCCCAAGAATTTGGAGACTTCTTGCTGGCATTTAGGACTCCCTAGCTGAAAAATCTGTCATGGACTTATGCAAGAGAGACCCTCCTCATTTGGGGTGTGTGCACCACTGCAGAGTCGGCAGGCAGCTGACCTGGTTATGCCAGGGCTTTAGCTAGGTGGGATTTTGTGGTCAGCAGGGGACTCAGACTCCAGATTGTGCAGTAGGACTGAAAAACATCCATTAGTGACTTCAGAAGATTGACCATTATTTTTTTCCACCTAAAATCTGGGAGAAACATTAAGGAATAATGTGAGAATGTATATATTCACACATATACAAATAATATAAATTTCCGATAAGAGACCAAATATCAACAGTACTTATCTGAGAAGACAAGGTGATGAGATTATTATTTTCCCTTACTGCATTTTCTAGGTGTTTTTTTTTTTTTCCCCCTAAAGTGAACATTTATTACTGGTGTAACATTTTTTAACCTAAAAAAAAAAAACCCAATATTTCTTAATCAGAGACCTGGCACTTGGGAATTTTTGCTGTGGGTAGGATGGATACAGGTCTCCCAGGCTGGAGATGGGAAAGCAGAAAAGAAAAGGGAATTCTGGGGAGTTCCCTGGTGGCCTAGTGGTTAGGATTCCGGGCTTACACTGCTGTGGCCTGGGTTCAATTCCTGGTCCAGGAACTGAGATGCCACAAGCTGCGCGGCAGCCAAAAGAAAAAATGAAAAGAAAAGAAAAGGCAATTCTATTTCATGATTGCAGCTCACTCACATCAGCAATTTGAAGATGGTAGACAGTTATGCAGCCTCTTTTATGCCACCCCTAGCTTGGCTTGGATGGCACGCTGCTGGCCCTGGAGTCCAGAGACCTGGCACTGCCTTGTGTCCCCACCTGTTTTCATTCCTGCTTCACCCATGATCTCCTGCCACTTCCTCTGTCCCTAGCCCTCCCTGCTAATGGTAATCGTCCTGTCCTCACTATGACATCTCTTTCCATCACCTGGGGAAATGTTCACAAACAAGTGGCTAGAGACAGACATTGATCATTCAGTATTAAGTCAAGGGAGAGAGGGAGGGGACCACAAGGACTTTTTTACCATTGGAGATGTTTGTGAATATCAAAGTTTAAGACTTATGAACCTATACAATTTAACATGAGCTGAGAGAGGCTAAAATTGAGGCTCTCCCCATTAGCAACCGAAATACCAGGTGAGTGAAATTGAACCCAGCTTCTCCTCACTCACAATGAACTCTTTTTTTCTCCTCTTCTCCTTTCTGAAAATGGGGCCATCACCCTTCAAGAAACGTACGCATAAAGTCTGGGAGTTAGTTTTGCCTCTTCTCCCATCCAAACAAGTATTCAGCCTTGAAGATTCTGTCTCCAGGATATTTGTATCTTCTCTCCTTCCCACTGTGGTTTCCTTCCTCCATTCCATTGCCTCTGCTCACCCCATACCACTGGTTTCCTAAGAGGTTCCATGCTCCCAGTCTGCCTTGGTCCAGTCTGTCTGACTACCAGGAGGGTCAGTTTTCACCATGCTGTCAAAAGCATTCACAAGTTACCCAGTGTGGACTAAGAATGTCGCCTGCCATATCAGTAAAGAAAAGGATGTTGCGGCCATCAAGCCATCAGCCATGGCAGCTGTCCCAGACTGTGTACTCTGAGGGGATTCAGCATGAAGGAGAGCAGGATACTGGCCCAGCAGTTAAGGTGCAGATCAAAGGAATGATTTCAGTGAGCCCAGGCTCTTGTATCCTCCCATACATAGAAAAGTGCTAAATTCATTAACTTGAGATGTTTTATTTAATTATCGGTAGTCTTTTTTTTTTTTTGAATCTTATTTTGTTTTTTTTTTTATACAGCAGGTTCTCATTAGTTTTCTAGTTTATACATATTAGTGTATACATGTCAATCCAAATCTCCCAGTTCATCCCACCACCACCACCACACCCCCACCAGTAGTCTTTTATGTTCCTTTTTTTTTTGCAGAAACTCCTATATTTCCTGGCTCCTCTCTTACCTCTTTGGAGCAGTCCCTCAGAACTATCTGAGAAGCTTCCAGGCTTAAGTCCTCAGCAAGTGCGCCAAAGAAAATATAATTCTCAACTTTTAGGTTGTGTATTTTTTTTCAGTCGACACCCAGTACTGACCAAATAAAATCTGAATTCCAAAGCTGGGCGTATAAGCCCCTCCACAATCCAATCTCAGGCTTATCATCTCTACTCCCCTCCTTGTAACTTCTTAGTCAGCAACCAGATTTGACGATTATGTTCCGGGCATGCTAATGGCCACTGGGGCTGTGGACACAAGTGAGACACAGTGCACGCCCACCAGCAGCCCCAAGTCCTGATAGAGAAGCAGCCACAGTGTAATAAGTGCTCTAGAGGGATGCCCAAGGCTCTCCAGGAGTCCAAGCTGGAGAGTGTCAGGCTGGGGACAGGTAAGGAACGGGAATTATCTCACCGACTTGGAGTGGATAAAGGGGCTGGGGAATCGGTGGACATTTCAGGCAGAGGCAACAGACGCACGGATGCGTGGAATTGGAAGAGTACATGGCGGGTACATGGCAGGTGTAGAATGGCTAAAGCAGTTTAGGATGCCAGCTGCTTCTCTATTACGTTTTGCCGATAGGAGGCACTAGAAAGCGCTGGAGAGCGAAAGAAGGAGAAAGTTGACTTCTCCTGTTGTCCATGTTTCTCGAGAGTCATGGACAGTTGGCTCCAGCCTTTCTAAGGCCCCTTGGGTGCCAGCAGCTGCTGGGTTGTAACCCCTTTGACAATCAGTGAGCCAGCCCTGCTGGTCCTTCACCAGATGGACCTTAAAATTCCTTGATAATTAATCGAAGCCTCTGCTGGATTCTCTTTCCTCGGTGGTCTGAGTACCAGCTTTGCAGAGCTTCCTCCAAGAAGTCTAAATTCCAGGCTCTCAGAACTCCTCCTTTAAGTTCTCTGGTTCTGGAAACATCATCTTTCCCTTTAGGTCCCCCGTTCTGAGGAGGAGCTCTTGCTTTCTGCAGTTCTTACTCTCCAGGTTATCGTCCTGTTCCCCTTTACACTCTCAGCCTGCCAGTACTTGAGTGACCAATTCCTGATCCTAAGAGCCTCTGTTTAAAAAACTTCATGTGTCCTGAGCAGATCCCAATTATTACATCACGTTCATGACTATTTCTCTGTAGGGAAAGGTGAGTTTTTGAAGGCATTTAGGCAGAAAAGTGACTCCTCGCTGCAGACCTTATTTTATTTCATCTTTTGGCAGCATTTGACTCTGTTGATAACTTTTCCTTCCTTTAAATATTACATCATCTTGGCTTCTACAGTGTCATACTCTCATAGTTCCTCAATAGCTTGACTAGATGGCTCAGGAGGCAATGCGTGGAACTAGGTTTGACTTCGTTACTTGCAGTGACCCAGGTAGGGCGTGGTGTTTTCTGTCCTCACAACCTTCAGTTCTGCTATGTGAGAGGTCCTGATTCCCACGGGAGTGGAAGAGGCCCCTTTCAGGGCAGGCCTCTGCACACTTTCCTGAATTGGAAGCAGTGACAGCCACCTGGCCACATTGGGCGCCTCATGCATGTAAGCCATCCAGTAAATAAAGGAATTACTATATTGATTGTCACAGTGGACCCTGATTACCATGAGGGGCTAGTATTGCTGCTACACAATGGGGAGGGGTAGGAAAGAGTATGTTTGAAACTCAGAGAGTTCATTGAATTTATTCAAGCCTCTAGATCAGCAATTGGCCAACGTTTTCTTGAAGGGCCAGATAGTAAATATTTTCAGCATTTCAGGCAATGCAGTCTCTGTCATAACTATTTAACTCTACTGATGTAGCAGTCATAGACAAGACATAAATAAACGAGCATGGCCGTGTTCCAAAAAGAGTTATTTACAAAAACAGGTGGGTGGCCTATAGTTTTGGCCTACGGTTTGCTGACTTCTCCTCTAGATTTAACCTCAAGTAACCAAGAATTACAGAGCATAGAGGAAGATGTCAAATGATACCATGAAGTTGCCATCAGCCAAATCCAGAATGTGAGCAATTCCACAAAACAAATGACTTGTTTTCTTCAACAGATACATGATATGAAAACAAAGGAGGAAGAACTTCTATATATTGAAATATACTTAAGAAACATATTAATAAAATTCAATATGTGGACCTTCAATTATAAAAAAAAATTTTTAAATTATCAGGAAAAATCAAACACAGGTTGGGAATTACATGATTTTGAAGAATTGAAAAAAATTTTATTGGGTATTATATTGATGTTGTGGTTATGTTCATGTCATATATAGTGTATATGCAAATATATATACAAAGAAAGAATGCAATATCTGGGATTTGCTTTAATATAGTCCAGCCAAAGGAAAAAAAAATTGTGTGTGTGTGTGTGTGTGTGTGTGTGTGTATGTACTGTGGGGGGGGGTAGGTATCGGTGAAATAATAATAATGGCAAAATATTGACATTAGTTGAAACTGGTTGATGGGTACGTCATTATACTATTCTCTCTGCTTTTGTGAATGTGTGAAAAATTCCATAATAAAGACTTTAAAGAACAGCAAAAATAATTTAAATTGAATGAAAATGTTGAAGATGTTGCCATGCCAAATTTCTGATCACTTTGCTCATTTATTATTTAGGTACACACCAAACGGAAAAAATGTTGGATACTCAGTTCTTTAGGTGCACATCTTTCTCAGTTTTCCCCGTTGTAGTTGGGTTTCTGATCTAAACCTTTGGGTAAATAATTTATTCTACTAAATTGTAATTTCCACAAGGAATTCTTTAATCTTTTTATGAAGCTAAAGTATGCCTGTTGAATATGTACAAGAGGACATGAGAGATAACATCCTCTCCCTTCCTTGAGTCTCTCAGTGAAAAATTTAGGGAAAGAAAATGTTCATTCACTTGCTTTTTTCCATTTGAACCTTGGGCACATACACTCCTTGTGCTGCACACTCCACATGTCCAGTGGTTTTATAACTGGCCATTTTCAACATTAACCTTACCAGCCTGGTCCCTAAAGGCATTTGAGCTTGGACCCCTCTGTGATACCCTCTTTGATACCTAGAAAGTATCTGTCCCTGCCAGGCTGGCATGTGCTCTAAAGTTCAATCTCCTGTTATAATGCCATTTTTAGATTAGGGAGACTCTTTAGCTTCCCTCCCCCATCATTTTAGTGAATTTTATTGACTCAGGCTTTCAACACCCATGATGAAGATAATGAACCCCCAGCCCCAAGGATCGTTCAAGTACATATCTTGGGAAAAGTTTAGCCTTAGAGGTTTCAACCTTAATCTTTATTGAAAGCCAGAAAAGATAGAGAATAAAAGCTATTAATTAGAAAGTGAGTGTTGGGCTGAGGAATTTAGCCCCCCTGAATATCATTTGGAGGGACTGCCTGATGAAGGAAAGGGGGAATCCAGGTGAGAAACCCAGGCCTCCCAACCTTGAGCCTTTAAACTCACCCCACACGGAACCTCAGACCCAACCTCAGTCCTCCTTGGCTTAGGAAGGAAGCTTCTTAGCTCTGAAGCCCCTCTGCTTACCTTCTATCACCTGCTGAATCCTAACTGGAAGTACAAAGGCTTTGAATTTAACCCAAGAAGGGTAAGCATTTTTAAAAATTCTATCGCCTAGAGGGAGGCACCTTTGTTCAATTTTGTAGGACAGCCCTAAAGCCAAAATCTCTAGGACCAACTTGCCGAGAGCTTATGAAAATATTCAAGGCCTAAAGAACAAAACACATTGGCCTCAAAATACACACACAAAAAACTGCAAAACTGAAATGAATAAATGAGTAATTACATGTCTTTCCCGGAAAAGTTTGCCACTGAACTGAAACATATTGTACCTGCATTAAATGTAATATGGGATGTGGGTGCTTGTAATAGTCTTGGTATTTGAAGGGTGGGCTCTTCAAAAGTAAGAGAACTCAGGGCCTCTAAAGACTAGAAAACAACCCCACAGGACACAAAAGCACTGGGGTCCCACTTTTTCTCTGGAGTCAACATAGATTCCATTATAGCCCTTCGGGAATCAGAACACTGACTGTCTCACGCCAGCCTCAAAGTGAGAATTTTACTCTGCCCTGGAGTTTTGTCATCTTCCACTCTCAGTGTGGCCCTGGCTTCGTGTATTCCCCTTTCTGAGTTTCCATTTCCTTCTCAAGGAAGTAGACTAGGTTCAGAAGGAAGTCGGGGTCCTGGGTTCAGGAAGAAGAATAGTTTTAAGGTCAGAGCTGAACGCAGTGCTCCAGCCGCTAGAGGTAATCTGGCGCAGAAGGCCCCTCCCACTCCCACAGGGAGTGTCAAGAAGCAAATCTCCTTCTCACACCTCCTAATCTTAACATCCACTTCACCTCCACCACACACACTCCAAGTCTGTTCAGCTCCAGGTTTCTAGTGCAAATGAAGTGTCTTGGCTGAAATTGATCTGAAGTTCTGCACAGGACTCTAGCCAGGAGCCTTGAAACCAAGACCTGAACCCCAATCCCAAAGTGATATTCTGATTTCATTTGTCATCTCAGTGAGTGGATACCTGGTGGTATCTTGGTGAAAGAAAAGAATAAAGTGGCATCTGAAAACAGCCTGTACTTTTAAATGTCTCATTTAACAAACAAATAGTAGCCAAACTCCTACTCTGTGCCAGGTTCTTTGCTGCTCATGTCCCCTGTCTTTCCCAAGGCACCAAACCTCTCCTTCCTCAGCCCTTTATTTACTTATTTATTTTAATTAATTAATTAATTAATTTTTGGCTGCCTTGCGTCTTCGTTGCTGCGCGCGGGCTTTCTCTAGTTGCAGCAAGCAGGGGCTACTCTTCATTGGGTGCACGGGCTTCTCATTGCAGTGGCTTCTCTCGTTGCAGAGCACGGGCTCTAGGCATGCAGGCTCAGTAGTTGTGGCACGCGGGCTCAGTAGTTGTGGCACGTGGGCTTCAGTAGTTGTGGCACGTGGGCTCAGCAGTTGTGGCACGCAGGCTCTAGAGTGCAGGCTCAGTAGTTGTGGTGGTGCATGGGCTTCGTTGCTCCCCGGCATGTGAGATCTTCCCAGACCAGGGCTAGCATCCGTGTCCCCTGCATTGGCAGGTGGATTCCCAACCACTGCGCCACCAGGGAAGCCCCAGCCCTTTATCTTTTAATTTAAGTGTTTAGCACATCAATCCAGACGGTACCCAAAGGAACAATGGAAAAAGACTGGAGAGCCTGCTAGAACATGCCTGTGTGGAGTTCGCATTTGTGGGTGCCTCCATTTCAAGGAGGTGGTGGGAGCAGGAAGGAGCTTGGAATTCAGCACGGTGTGGGTGGAGCCCCTGCTTTGCAAGTTATCTGCAGCAGGGTCACATAGGTCACTTAATCTTCTTGAGTTTCAATTTCATCCTTTAAAAATAGCAATGACTATAATAACTACCTAGACAGTAATTGAGGGATTAAATAATATATGTAAGCAAATTGCTGGGTCGTAGTAGATTCTTAACAGATATTAGATCCTCCCCATCCTTCCAACCTCCAGCATGGTCTCACTGAATATTTACCGTGCACCACAAAAGTGCTTTTTATTGAAAAGTTTAAACTGACCCTTCCGATGTTACCGAACTCAGCTTCGGCAGCTTGCTGCTTGAAAGGCAATACTTGAGAGCCAAGCGTTAGTTGGAAAGGAAAGTTTGCTTTGTTCAGCAGCCCAGCAACCTGGGGAGAAGGTGGACTCATGTCCAGGAACCAACTCCCAAGATTCTGCTTGACCATGAAAGTTTTTAAAGGGAGAATCATTTGGGGAGTGGGGTCAGAGTGTTCGTTATCTTCCATCATGTGCAAACTTTCTTCTGATTGGTTGGTGGTGAGGTAACAGGGTGGTGCTCCAGGACTCTTGTGTTCAGCCTGAAGTCACCATCCTCCACCCGGTTGGGCCTTAGTTCCTGCAGAAGAACTCAAAGACAGTGTCCTGCTTGGTTCCACCAAGACCTACCCAACAGCAAAGGTGGAAATTCACTTTCATACACACACTCCCAGTGAAGTGACAAGTGAACAGGAATAGGCAGAAAGTATTGTAGTCACTAATGGGAATGGACTAGAGGTGATACAAATTAATTGACCAAATATAAGGAATGTCGTTTTATGAAAGAAACACATGACCAGAGATGCCACTGAACATTTGTGTCATTTTCCTCACCTCTTGGCTTTTATCTTTTCCTCTAGACATGGGATTAATTTTGCTGTGACCCCAGTTATGTATGCATTCAGGTTTCACCCACAAATTGTCCTTACTCTTGGACAGATGCATAACCTCCAGCAAGTGCCTGCAGTATTGTAACGAAAAAGGACACCCAGCGAGTTCCCTATTTATAATACAAACTTTCTGAAGAGTATCTTTGAAACCAAGCAGGACCCTCGCAGGGGCCCTCCTGGGTACAAATCCTTTCTGGGTCTCCCATTTCCTGTTTGCAGGAGAAAGGCTTCAGCCTCCTAGACCTTCCCTGAGTTCCAAAGGGCAGATTCAAATAGTGGCTTATCAGAAAGGTGAGGGAATGCAGAAACAAAGGAGGAATAATCAAGAAACAATAATGCAGTGATAAAGCAGGGTCCTGGTTTCTCCTCAAGGGATACACATAACAGTACCTTTGAGTTCTTCTGCAGGAACTAAGTCCCCCACCGAGGTGGAGGAGCACAAGAGTCCTGGAGCATTGCACTGTTACCTCACCACCAGCCAAACAGAAGAAAGTCTACACAGGGTGGGAAGACAACGAAGACTCTGACCCCCTCCCCAAACAATTAACTGCGATCAACTTCTCCTTTCTCCCTTTAAAAGCTTTCATGGTCAAGTAGGATCTTTGGAGTTGGTTCCTGGACATGAGTCCACTTTCTCCCCAGGTTTCTGGCCTCCTGAACAACAAAGAAACCTTTCCTTTCCAACCAACACTTGTTACACGAATTCGGTAACATCTTGACTGTACGTATACATCGAAAGCCTTAAAATGGATATGCTCCTTAACTTGGCAATTCTAATTCTAGGAAATTATTCAAAGGAAATAATTAAAATGTGTTAAAAATGTATGAACAAGCATGCTATTTATAAATTAACATGGGATGTTATGTAGCTATTAAAAATGTGCTGTAGAAGAATAATGACATGGGGAAATATTCATAATGAATTTCTATTCTGAAAAGCAAGTAGGCCTTATGAAGTCTAGAAAGAAATAGGCAAATTATTTAGTGATTATTTCTGGATAATAAAATTGTCAGGGAGAAAAATTTTCCTCTGTCCTCCTAGGTTCTGGCTTGTCTAAGAATTAAATTGATGTGAGACAAACAGGAGAAAATCAAACAAAAGTTTAGTAACATTTATACATGGGAGAGTAGGGGAGTAGAGTTTGCCAACCTAAAATATGTCTCTTTGGCATATTCATTGTTTTAGTGTGGTTATTTTTTGAGAAACAGCAGACATGGGAAGGGCTCTGAAAACCAACTAGAAGTTGCCCTTTTGTAAGAAACACATCTGTAAAGGAAACCTCCACTTAAGTGTGTCTCCCTCTCTGTACCTGAAAGAGGAGGATGACCAAATCTCTAGCAACTCTTATCATGAAGAAGGTTACAACTTAAATCTGCATCACAATCACCCTTGTTTACTGTGCTTCTCCTAGAAACCTCCCATGACTGACTCTCTCCACCCTCAACATTCTCTTTTGTCTTTAAGTACAGAATGAATATTTATTATGATAGAGAAGAAGTAGAAGGAAGGGGAGAAGAAGGAGAAAGAGGAAAGAGAAGGGGAAGAAACAAAGAGGCAGAACACGAAAAATAGGATTGCAGAGAGAATAAAAAGTATGTGAAGCTTTGGGACCATACAACTGACAACCCACTCACCTCTGCTTTGCAGAAGTCCTCATTCAGTGATTTAAAAACATTTTTTTTAAAGCTTCAGACTTTTTTTTTTTCATCAAGTGACATGTTGTACTGAACGTTAACATATAAAACGGATGAGACTGGGATGGAACTTGCTGTACTCATCCAGGTAATTCTTAGCCTCCCCTGGCCCTCCTCCAGCTCTGAGACACCTCTGAAGAATTGTTAGGATCTGAGAAAAATTTGAAAGCCACTGACTTAATCCATTTCTAGATGATGGTCACAAGAGTGCCTTTGTGAGTAGAACCCTTACCTCCTATAGGATCAATGTTAAACTTTGTGATCTGTTTCTGAGACCCCATTTCAAACCATAGTAAATCCAAAATCAGTCATTAAAATAAGGGTAAAGAAAAATGAAACAGTATGAACATGGAATTCACATTAAAGATGTTCCCTTTGGAAGACTTTTTCCTACATGAGTTTTATTGGCTGAAGAATTTATTTAACTTGAGCCTGATAAACATTTCTACACCAAGTATAGGTCGTCTCATTGTTCCAAGGATTTTCAAACTGTTTTCAATATTAGTATTATTTATCCCAAAATTTTTTATGGTTATTTGATATGCATGAATGCCTCTGAAAACGTTTGAATGAAATAAGAGAAGGTGAGGGAGATTTTCCAAGGTCACTTTACCTTCTTCATTGATTCTTTGCTCAAAACACGGAGTGTATCTGACTTCAACCAGCTAATCTATTTATTGCCAAGCAGGATCCGTGATAGAATTGCCCAAAGTCATTAGCTATTATACATAAAATTGCTGATCATTACAATGGGGTTTTATTTATGGTAAGGAAGATTACAAAAGCAAGATTATTGGGGTCAAATTAATATAATGGCTTTATCCTGTGCATTAGTCTATAGCTACCTTTGAGTGAACAAGATATAATTTTATTTCAGCCATAACAGGCATGGGGAGGTCTTGAGAATGGTATTTATAGATGATGTAGAGGAGATATTTATGTAACGTAGGTTATGTTGCACATGTCTTCTATACCAGTTTACACATCTGGGACATGATGTGTGAAGTATAATATATCTTCCTTGATAGTAAGCTAGCTTGTGGTAAATTCACATCATTAACTAGAAAGGACTCTCCAATTATCTACCTTATAATCATGTATCCTTTAAATAAGCATTGCATTTGCAAATTAACTTTGACATATCTTTGATATTTCAATTGTTTTATGAATCAGGAAAATAGCTGCCATTTATTACTTTCTAAATGCAATCATCTTATCATTAATTTGACATGCATCATCTGATTTTTATCCTCAAGACAACTCTAAGAGTAGGTACCATTAATGTCCATTTATAAAAATGGCTCATAGTCTTTGACTTGCCCAAGGTGACACAGGTGGTAAGAAGGGTAGGGGTGGAAAAATTTTCCCTTCTTCCCTTCTAGGTTCTTTGGCTGGTCTGATAATTAAATTGACACAAGACAGAGTAACAGAAGAAAAACAAATTTAATTTTGTATATACTGGACTCCCAAAGATATGAGACCCAAGGGCAAGTTGAGACTTATATGCCATCCTGGGATAGGGGCCTGGGGCTTCAAAGGGGAGGAGAAAAATTCACAGAACAATAAAAAGAGCAGACGTTTGGTAATTAGATGTCCACCCTGCCATTTCAGATAAAAAAGTTATCTCTGGTATTAGCTCTCTTTCCGGGTCAGGCCTACTATATAAATTCTTTTTAGTTAAGGGAGAGGTAAATGTTTTTCTTGAGTCTGCTGAATCTTGATTGCCTTCAGTTCAAAACAATCCACATGCCAAAGTGACATATTTTGGGGTCACATATTCTGCTCCCCATTAGAAGCATGGTCAAAAATCAAACCAGTCCATCTGTCTCTTACGCTCACACTCTTGACTGTCCTGCTAAATGGATGCTTGCAATGTTTTCCAGTTAGAACTGTATCTTTATTCATTGTACTTATTATTCCACAGTCTAGCACATACGCATTTAAGAAATATTTGTTTAGTGAATTAATGAATAAAAATGATGATTTGAATTGTGAATAACCAAAATAATGTACCAATTACTTCTTAAATACATCTAGGCTCTATTTCCTTTTTTCCATTTGTATTGTCAACATTAGCCCAAGCCCCCGTCCGTTTTGCCTAGATTTCTTCAAACTTGGCTTCCTCCAATCTATTCTCACTGTAGCAATGAGAAAGTACATTCCAAAATGCAAAACCTTTCCCTCTTTGATGCAGGAAAGAGAGTGGGGCGCGAAAGGATGGTCCCAGGTCATGTCCTCGTCCTTGGGACGGCCGCCAAGTGTGGGTTCTTGGCTTTGCACAGGAAAGAATTCAAGAATGAGCCATAGTAAAATGAAAGAAGGTTTATTCATGGAGATACACACTCCATAGACAGAGTGTGGGCCATCTCGGAAGGTGAGAGTGGCACCAGGGTATGAGAGTTGTCAGTTTTTATAGGGGTGGGTAATTTTATAGGCTAATGAGTGGAAGGAGTATTCCAGCTGTTTTGAGGAGGGGGGTGGATTTCCAGGAATTGGGCCACCACCCACTTTTGACCTTTATGGACAGCCTTGGAACTGTCATGGCCCCTGTGGGTGTGTCATTTAGCATGCTGATGTGTTACAAAGAGCATATACTGAGGCTCAAGGTCTAGTGGA
This sequence comes from Eschrichtius robustus, assembly GCF_028021215.1. Taxonomy (NCBI): domain Eukaryota; kingdom Metazoa; phylum Chordata; class Mammalia; order Artiodactyla; family Eschrichtiidae; genus Eschrichtius; species Eschrichtius robustus. Next base: position 56,770,083 of record NC_090826.1, read on the forward strand.
AGTCAACCCATCTTGGACCTTCTTGGTTCCAATCAGTTTATGTCATGTCCTTGGGCTATGTCATTCTTTTAAAGGTTGTGCCCTGCCCCCTTCCTGTCTCACCTTCACCCTCAGAAAAAATCTTAAATGGTTTTCCCTTGCCTCTAGGATCAAGCCCCAAATCCTTAACACAGGAGACAAATGCCTTTCAGCCTCATCTCATACTGTGTCCCCCATGGCCCTCATAGTCCCCCTGTTTGGGCCTTCAGTCCTCACGGTGCTGTTTCTGGCCTCAGGAATTTTCCCATGCTCTTCCATGTGTTGGAAATATACTTTCCTCTTCCTTCCATCCTCCACCTCTGGTAATTCTTCTTCATCTTTTAGATCTCAGGTCAATTGTCCTTGCTCAGAAAAGACCTCCTAGACCCCTTAGTGTAGATCAAATTCTTCTAAAATTCCCCCTTTTGGCAACTTGAACTTCTCCTTGTTAGCACTGATTGCTATTACAAATTCACACTCATTTGACTTATTTTCCCCCATTTAAATGTAACTTCCAAGGGGCAGGGCTATGACCATTTTTATTCACTTTTATGAAGACCATCAGTGTCTGTCCCATAGTAATCACTCAATAGCTACTTAACATTCAAAGATTTGTTTGAATGTAAGAATACAATCAAGATATTGTGAGCTTGGGTTTTCTCATGTTCCCATCCCCCATGCTTATGATCATGATCGAACATTTCTGGAGCAACTGTTTTGTTCAGGGCACAGCAATGTTTAGAGTGGATTTAAAAACTATCAGCACATCTGCTGCCAGGGCTCAATGCTAGGGAAGCTCACAGAGTTAGGATTAGAAAAAGCAAAGCACATGTGTGATAGGTGGGTAATAAAGGGAGGCAACAGTCCCAGCATGGCTGGGTCACTGACCACCTGTGAGCTGCCTTCACTTTCTTCTCATTACCACCCTCTATTTTCCTTCAAGTGGGAGGAAAGGCAAGTACAGAATGCAGACTGCCTGCTGGCCTGGGTGCTGCTGAGAGCCACTGATTAAAGCTGGAGAGGAAACTCTTTTTCTGTTTCATCTTCTTGATCCTAATACCAGCTGTGTTTCAAGCTGAGCTACCACACACCTGCCGGGAAGCCGTTTGCTACCTGATGTTATGAAAAGGATGACATTTAGTCCTTCAAGTGAGAGAGATGATCAGCTCATTAGGAGGCCAGAGGAAGAAAAAAATTTTTAATTTGGTGTGCGTCTTTCTCCCTGTGACCAGTTGAAGGGTTAAGAACAAAAACACAAGTGTGTATGTGTGTGTGTGTGTGTGTGTGTGGGAGAAGCAGTGTTGATGTGAGGTTCTCTATTTCCAAAGCATCTATCACTGTGGGCAAATTTAATTTCATGAAATTGAAATGGTGGGTATCGTGCTGGCTCTTGAAAGTGCCGCTGGCCTGAAGCTCTGGAGTCCTTCCTATGCTTTGTCTCTGACACCTCTGGCTCCACTTGTAGAACTAGAATCGAAAGAGGCAGTGTTCGCACCCTCCTTGACTACATTATTAAAAAGCATGATTACTTACCAAAAAGGAACAGAGAGAAGCCAAAGAGAAGAACAAAGCTTTTCTCTACTGGGCACAGCATGTTTTCTAAGACCTTTTAGAACTCACCCTAGAGAAAAGAAAGAATTCAATATGCAGTAATCTTTCTAAGGGAAAAAATGAACTGTGCTAAGATGGATATTTCTATTCAAATTTGCACATCATATCTGCCCTGAATGATTAGCACTCTCAGGGAGTAAGAATTTTCTTATTTTTACTTTTTTAAAAAAGCTTCTTTTAAGATTTGAATTTAGAAGTGTTAGATTAAGTGCTGCCTGGGGTTGAGAGCTTTGGGGTCAGATCGTGAAATTTATAATCTAAATATTTCCCACCCTGATTTCTAGGATACCAGCCAAACAAATTTGTGGAAGTCAGCAGCTCCCTTTCAAAGTAAAGAGCATTTACCTTTCTACATGGTCACTACAAGTTTTTAAGGGTAGTAAATTCGGAATATTGCATAGTATTCATCTGGACCTGCTAGACCATGTCTGTCTTGTTCTCTATTGCATTCCCATTGTAAAGCATAGTGCCTAAGTCATAGTAAACCCTCAAGAAAATGTTCTGATGGGATGAATAATTAAATGATTTTTTCATCATCATGATCATCATCAACACTATCCTCTTGAGCACCCAAATTTTGTAGGGAACCCAGGAAGGTCCTTATTCCTTCCGCTCTGCTTAGCTATAGACATCAATGATCATCATCCAATAGATCAGCACCCTTCTCCATCCCTGAGTTTGTGTTAGGAGACTTTGCCATATATCACTTCCTTACCAGTGGGTGGATTCTGGAGTAAATCTCGTTGCCGTAAGCCCAGCATCTGTTGTATCTGGATGAAACCTCAGAGTGAGATGCCTGGAGGTGCTTGACCTCCCAGTCTCGTTCCTGTGCTTGGGAGAATGTCCCTCTTTTACTGTCTAGCAGGGGTTTTGCTGCAACAATGGCTAACTAATAAACAGCCTTAGACAGTCTGACTGCAAGTGCCACCTCTGCCTGGTGCCTCCTACCAGGCTACGTGCACAGACTTGGCCTTGTAACTCAGAGAAATTAACAAATATAACCAACACTTACTGAGCATTTATATACTTGGTATAATTCTAAATGTGTTGTCTATTCTAGCATATTTAATCTTCTTAACAACACTGTGAAGAAAGTACTATTTTTATACACCCTTTAAAGATAAGGAGATTGAGTACAGACAAAGAAAATTTTTCTATGGTTAAACAGCCACGTGATTCAATGCAGTTTATTTAATTGAAGAGCTCATATTCCTATATTTATGCCATAACTAGTATCCCCTTAGGCAGGGAGAATATTCAGCCATTACATGCAGCCATTATAGCTGGTGTCCCTTCTGATTGTTTGGGAGTCCATTCTGCTTCAGTATTTTGAGTATCAGCTCTTCTCTTTGTGAGGGAGATTCTTGGCCATCTTTCAGAACCTGCTGTGTAGCTAAGCTCCATGATACCACTCCAGCCGGGTATTGATTTCATTCCTTCTCAACTCATTCCACACTGAGAGTATGTGGCTATAGGACAAATGGAGAGGAATGAGGCAAGGTCCTTGATCTCAGTGCTGTTAAGACAGGTCTTGAATATCAAATAATAGATAATGCCTGGTTAGAAGTAGCTACAAGTCACAAGACACCAGCTCAGAGGTATAGACAAGGCCACACAGAAGTTCAGAGAGGGAGATATCACTGAGACCTCTCACCAAGGAGGTGGACTTGAGCTGAGCTGAGTGTTGGGGGAAAATTTGGGCCAATAGTACAGAGACTTGTATCTTTGGCATCAGCCATTTCTTAAGTAACTTTAATTCAAAATAGTATGTCCCTGAGGCATATTTTGAGACTGCCTGCCCTGGTCTCCAACACTATCATTAAGTCTGTCATTGGGGTTTCCCTGCTGGCACAGTGGTTAAGAATCCGCCTGCCAATGCAGGGGACACGGGTTTGAGCCCTGGTCCGGGAAGATCCCACATGCCGCGGAGCAACTAAGTCTGCGAGTCACAAGTACTGAGTTCGCGCATTACAACTACAAAGCCTGCGCACGTAAAGCCAGTGCTCCGCAGCAAGAGAAGCCAGCGCAATGAGAAGCCTGTAACGAGAAGCACCGCAACGAAGAGTAGTCTCTGCTCGCCACAACTAGAGAAAGCCTGCGCGCAGCAACGAAGACTCAACGCAGCCAAAAATAAATAAATAGCGTTATATTAAAAAAAAAAATAGTCCGCCATTTTTCTCGTAAATATTTTTTTTTTGTAGAGAGGAAATAGTGCCCTTTTCCTGGATAAAACTTTATTTCTGTCAGGTCCCAAGAGACAATTCTCATTAACTTTCAAATCAGTCTGGATCATAAGTTTAAAATATCCAGTCCAAAATATTGATTTTCCCTTATAATTGAAAAGTTGGACTTCTTCTAGTTGGTGAGCCACCAGCTTCCAGGGCCTCTGCTCTCTGTTCACTGCCTGCCCAAGGAGGCCAACTGCTATTTCTGATCTTGGCCACATAGTTTCACGATCTTCAAGTGGACTCACTTTTTGGGAGGCTTTTGTGGCCTCAGTGCAACCCTGATGCAGGCAATGCTTTGCCTTTCACTCTCCACCCAACGCCACCATGCCACGCCAGTCCCTAGTTTTCCAGCGCTGTCTCCAGCAGATTCTCCTCATTGGAGTTCTTCACCCTTCTAGATATTCCTCAAGAAGGGGCTTAACATAGCTCCAGGCTGGCCTTCTCTCTTGTCTGGTTCATATCAGACCCACAAGGAACAGGCACTCATGGCTCACCCCGACAGTCTGGGAGTGTTGGCTCATAACAAGGCAGCGACTTTTATCCTTTACCTGCAGGTCATGTTAATCTTTCTCATATGAGGGTTAAGACAACATTCCTTAGTGTTCTTCAGCTTTAGAGAACAATTTAAAGTTCTTGCAGAACTTGCAAGTAGCTAAAGGGGACAGAGATGACCTCTTTTTTCATTTTGGGTGGAGTAGGTTGGGGTATCACAGAAAAGCCAAGCTCTTTCCAAAGAAATCTCTCTACAAGTCCTGTCTCTATATCCACCCCTCACCCCCTTTAGAGGCTGAACTTGCAGTCTGATATCTGCTATGTACCACATTAGTCAAAACTGAGATAAAGGGCTTCCCTGGTGGTCCAGTGGTTAAGACTCCGTGCTTCCACTGCAGGGAGCACAGGTTTGATCCCTGGTCAGGGAACTAAGATCCCACATGCCACATTGAGCAGCCAAAAAAACAAAAAACAAAACAAAACTCTCAAAAAACACCTGAGATTAAAAGATGTCATTTTAACGTTCTGTCATTATTATTTTTTTAAATCACAACTGAGAACAGGAAAACCTACAGAATTTTATGTCTCCCTTTTGCCATGTCAAGGACCTGGAGATTCAGCTGAAGAAAAATGTCTGGTAACCTCTCTATTTTGAAGAATATTGGTGAATATTGGTGAAGAATCACCTATATAGAAGCAGTTAGAAGTTAAAAAAAAAAAAAAAAAAAAAAAAAGCTGGGTCAAATCTCAGTCAGAAGATGGTAGAAGTCCCAAGTCTTAAACTGGCAGCTCAATTTAAGCTTCTTTTCTATGCTGTTTATTTCATTAAACCACTGGGAAAGGACGCCAATATTCAGCCTTACGGACTTGGTTAAAAGCTTTTTAGATTGATAATTGCAGGATCTTGAAATGAATAGTATTCTCAGGTTTAATAATGGCTTTGCTGAAAACAAACAATTCTTAATACATTTCATTTAACTACAGGAATAATTAGGAATATGGATTTATATTAATATGAGTTAGAGATTGAGATGGGACTCCATGATGGTTCAGTAAATGGGGAACAACCAACAGAACTTTTGTAATTTTCAAAAATGATATGATCTTTCTTTCTTTGTTCTTTTAACCCATAGCAACCACTTTGAAAATAAAAATATGCCCTTTAGGAGTGAATTAGCATAAGTATGTAAATACTTGGTATTGATGAAGTGTAGGTATATAGGAACTTTTACATAATCCAGGTGGAAGTGTAATTGTTACAACCTTTTCAAAGAGTAATTTGACAAAATGCATCAACAGCCTTAAAAATTTCCTACTCTTAAACCCCGTAATTCTCTTCTAGAAATCTATCCTACAGAAAGAAAAAACATGCAGAGGTATTTTTTAAACGACATTTTTGTAAGTGAAGCAATCTTAGTGTTCAACGATAAAGGTTTTACTAAATTATCACATATATATAATGAAATTTTATGGAATCCTTTAAAATTAGAATATGAGTCTATATTTATCAATACGAAAAATGTTCAAATGAAAGCAGGTACCGAAGAATACGTAGAATCAAATATCATGTTTTTTTACATATCGTATATTAATGCATGATACACAGGTCAGGAAGAACCAACATTTAAACAGTGGTTATCTCTGAGTAGTAGAATTTTGAATGATTCACCTTTTCTGGCTACTGGTATTTTATAATTTTTCCATAACAGATTATGAATTAAGAACACTTAAAAAGAAGAAAGTAATTAGAAGAGGTTTTATGTGGTCCAGAAGCAAGAAAAAAAATCAAAAGATGAAAAAATGCATCTACCTAACATTAAATACAGATGGGTATAAGAGAAAAATATAGCTTAGTGCTATGGAAAAAGCAAAACTGGAATCTTCTTCTCAATGAATGTTATTGATCACCTGTTAACTATATGGTTCTGTGCAGCAGAGAATCCCTGAGATACCTAAGGCAAAAAGGTGAGGTTAAAGGAGCTTTTATTTTTTTCTTAATAAGGACACATTTTATATTTGAATGAAGAGTTCAATTAAATTTCCTAGATTCTGTCCCCAATAATTTATCTACTAATGTCAATAGATTTTGAATTCTTACTTTTTTTTTAACTGAATTAGGGAAAATTGGTCTTTTATTTTTGCATGTTTCCCTTCTACAATAGAAGATATCAGTTATGTGTAATTAACATAGGGTGCATGGTAGTTTCATTTCATCTGAGTTCGGCTTAGCCTCCAGAATGACCCTTATACCAAATTCCCATCTACAATGCAAGTGTATTCTTCTGCAAGGCAAAAGTTTCTAAGGAAACTTTATGGAAATGGAAAAGCTCCTAACATACCATCTTATATCCAAAGGAGAAAATGACACACCCATTAATAACAAATGTGATTGTCTCAGGCTCAGTGAAGTAAGAATTGGTTGTTGCTGTTCAGGATGGAAACCAGTAATAAAAGGGAATTCCCTAGCTCTGTTTCTTATGCCAACGAGAGAAATGTGCTCACATTATATCTTAGCTATAAATCATGAAAGGGAGAAAGTGTTTGTGGGAATAAATGGAAACCATTACCAGGTTTCTGTTAAGAAGGCAAGGGAGCTAATGCATTAAGGCCAAACTGGCTTCTCAGAATATGTTTATCAGATCTATCACCCTCTTCCATCAACCTTCTCACTCTCTTCATTTTCTCTTTTCAGTTGATTGAAGCCTCGGCCTGTAAGAGAAAGAAGTTATTATACCTAAATTCTATGGGTAAAATAGGTGAACCAACCCAGAATAGCCAATACGATATTGCAAGAGAAGAACAAAGTTGGAGAACTGACACTACCTAACATTAAGACTTACTATAAAGCCACAGTAATCAAGAAAAGTGCAGTATAGAAATAGACCAAAAAAAAAAAAAATAGACTGAAAGATCAATGGAACAGAGTAGAAAGCCCAGAAATAGACCTTCATAGATATAGCCAACTGATCCTTGACAAAGGAGCAAAGGCAATGCAATGAAGCAAAGACAATCTCTTCAACAAATGGTGCTGGTACAACTGGACATCCACATGCAAAAAAAAAAAAGAATCTAGACACAGACCTTACACTCTTCACAAAATTTAACTCAAAATGAATCATAGACCTAAATGCAAAGCACAAGAATACAAAACTCCTTTAAGATAACATAGAAAAAAACCTAGTTGACCTTGGATATGGTGAAGCCTTTTTATATACAACACTAAAGATATGATCCATAAAAGAAATCATTGATAAGCTGGATCTTGTTAAAATTGAAAATGTCTGTTCTGCCAAAGACAATTCTAAGGGAATGAGAAGACAAGCCATAGACTGGGAGAAAATATTTTCAAATGCCATATCTGATAAAGGACTGTTATCCAAAATATACAAAGAACTCTTAAAAGTTAACAGTAAGAAAATAACTTGATTAAAAAATAGGTCATGGACCTTAACAGACGCCTTACCAAGGAAGATACATAAGTGGCAAATAAGCAAGTGAAAAGATGTCCCATCTCATATGTCATCAGGAAAATTAAAACAATGAGATACCACTACACATCTATTAGAATGGCTAAAATATGGAACACTGACAACATTGAATGCTGGTGAGGATGTGGAGAAACAGGAACTCTCATACATTGCTGGTAAAAATGTAAAATGATATAGCTACTTTGGAAGACAGTTTGGTAGTTTCTTACAAACTAAACATACTCTTATCATAAGATCTAGCAATTTCATTTCTTGGTATTTACCCAAAGAGGTTGAAAACTTATGTATACACAAAAATCTGCATAAGGATGTTTATGGCTGCTTTATTCATAATTGCCAAAACTTGGAAGCAACCCAGATGTCCTCCAGTAGGTAAATGGACAAATAACTGTGGAACATCCAGACAATGGAATATTATTTGTTTAAAATTTATTTAAAAATAAATAGTTATCAAGTCATGAAAAGACATGGAGGAACCTGAAATGCATATTGCTAAGTGAAAGAAGCCAATTTGAAAAGGCTATGGATGCATTGATTTCAACTATTTGATCTCTGGAAAAGGTAAAAATATAGACAGTGAAAAGATCAGTGGTTGCTAGGGGGGAAGGGAAGAATAGGCAGAGCACAGAGGATTTTTAAGGCAGTGAAATACTCTATATGATATTATAATGATGGATACATGTCATTATATATTTGCCCAAACCCATAGAATGTACATCACCAAGAATGAACTCTAAGGTAAACTATGGACTTTGGGTGATTATGATGTATAAGGTAGGGTCAACCTTGGTAACAAATGTACCACTCTTGAGTGGTGTTGATAATGGGGGAGGCTATGCATGGGTAGGAGCAGGGAGTGTATGGGAAATCTCTGTATCTTCTTTTTCATTTTTGTTTTGAACTTAAAACTGCTCAAAAAAAATTAAATTAAAATAAGAAAAAAGCTGAACCACACAGTCAGTTATCCACACACCTGTAACTAAAGTAGGAAGAGAAAAGAACCCTCTCCTGGTACTTACCTGGCAGTCCAGTGGTTAAGACTCCGTGTTCCCAATGCAGGGGGCACCAGTTGATCCCTGGTCTGGGAACTAAGATCCCGCGTGCCGCAAGGTGCAGCCAAAAAATAAAAATAAAAAAAAAACCCTATCCTTAGAATGGGCTCTGTACAAAGTGATGTATTCTGAGATTAAAGGATGGAGAGACTGATCCGTGGTACGTGCACTGTACAGGCGGTAACTGACAAATAATTTGGTCAGTTTTTAAGATAGATGACATTTTGCTATGGGACGTAAAAGAATTTAAATCTGTTTAGTGATGTATCTTGCTCCAAGATGGGAAGTTGCATTATTGTAAAAATGTTAACCACCCCCAGATTAATTTGACCCTTGATGGAATTCCAATGAAATTCCCCCACAGCAAAATTATTCTAATATTTATTTAGAACAAGGGTCTGCAAACTGAGGCCCAGGGATCAAATTTGGCCTGATATTATTTTTGTAAATAAAGTTTTATTGGAACACATTTATTTGTTTACATATGCTTTATGGAGCCTATTGCCCTACAAATGCAGAATTCAGTAGTGTGACAGAAACCATTAGTCCTGTAAAGCCTAAAATATTTATATTCATAAAAAATGATTGCAAGTCACTGATCTAGAAGGAAAAACAGGTAAAACAGATAAGAATACATTGAAATAAAAATGAGAGGATGCATGTACTTCCACATTTTAATTCACAATAAACAGCTTTAAGATCCAAAGTTTCTTGTTTCCCAGAAACATATTTTCTCACCATTTTAATGTCCTGAAACTAATGTGAATGTTACAATAGATATCAAAATAATCTTGTCATCCACCAGATAGGATAAGTGCCACAGTTGTTGCTGCCTATACTTGTATAAATTTGACATTCTGTGGAATTTCATCTTCTCCACCTTATAGGAGTTACGCATTTGGTTAACAGTATACACTGTTCAGTTGTAAAAAATTTGAGTTCACTTCTTTACATCAAAAACATAAACATTCTATAAATATGTCCTAAAGAAAAACTGACACAGGCATAAAAATGAATTTGTAACGTTGATAATGAGGGAGTCTATGCATGTGTGAAGATAAGGATACAGGGGAAATATCTCCACTTTCCCCTCAGTTTTGCTGTGATCCAAAAATTGCTCTAAAAAAGTAAAGTATTAATTTTTAAAAAGTGAAAAAAAAAGATGAATTTGTAAGGATAGTAGCGCAAATGTTGCAGGCTACAAAACAGCAAATGTGATCCAACTTTTATAAAATGATATGTGTTTGCCTGTTTGTACATACACATTTCCATCCAGTCATCTATGTATCCATCTATCAAGGCTGGACGGATATACAACAAAATCTTACCAGTTGTTGTCTCCAAGCTGGGAAATTACTTGAGATTTCTCACTTTTTTCTTATACTTTTAGTTATTTCCTGATTTAAAAAATGGTACATATATTTTAAAAGGAATAAAAGCTAAATATTTTCATTAAAAAATAAAAGGCAAATGGAAAATTGAAATTTTTGGTAATGGATATAGCAAATTATTATTATCCTACCCTATCATGTGTTACAAATCAACATCAAAAGATGACTCTCCAAATAAACATAGTTAAAAGTCAGGAGGAGGAAATTCACAAAATAAAAAAAAGTTCAGCCTTCTAGTAACCAAAGTAATGCATTAAAATGACCCCCTTTTCTAAGTGTTCTCATCACAAGGAAAAAATGCATATATATATATATTCTAGTTCACTAATTTTGTATCTATATGAGATGATGGATATTCACTAAACCTACTGTCATCATCATTACATGATGTATATAAGTCAAATCATTATGTTGAACACCTTAAACTTATGCAGTGCCACATTTCAATTATATCTCAATAAAACTAGGAAAAGAGGAAATCGACAGTAACACAATAATAGTGGGGGACTTTAACAGCTCACTTACACCAATGGACAGATCATCCAGACAGAAAATTAGTAAGGAAACACAAGTTTTAAGTGACACAGTAGACCAGATTTAATTGATATTTATAAGACATTCCATCCAAAAACAGCAGATTACACTTTCTTCTCAAGTGCACATGGAACATTCTCCAGGATAGATCACATCTTGGGTCACAAATCAAGCCTCAGTAAATTTAAGAAAATTGAAACCATATCAAGCATCTTTTCTGACCACAACGCTATGAGATTAGAAATCAAATACAGGGGGAAAAAACGTAAAAAACACAAACACATGGAGGCTAAACAATATGTTACTAAATAACCAAGAGATCACTGAAGAAATCAAAGAGGAAATCAAAAAATACCTAGAGACAAATGACAATGAAAACTCGATGATCCAAAACCTATGGGATGCAGCAAAATCAGTTCTAAGAGGGAAGTTTATAGCTATACAAGCCTACCTCAAGAAACAAGAAAAATCTCAAATAAACAATCTAACCTTGCACCTAAAGGAATTAGAGAAAGAAGAACAAACAAAACCCAAGGTCAGTAGAAGGAAAGAAATCATAAAGATCAGAGCAGAAATAAATGAGATAGAAACAAAGAAAACAATAGCAATAATACTAAAAGCTGGTCCTTTGAGAAGATAAACAAAATTAATAAACCTTTAGCCAGACTCATTGAGAAAAAGATGGAGAGGACTCAAATCAATAAAATTAGAAATGAAAAAGGAGAAGTTACAACGGACAGCACAGAAATACAAAGTATCATAAGAGAATACTACAAGCAACTCTATGCCAATAAAATGGACAACCTGGAAGAAATGGACAAATTCTTAGAAAGGTATAAACTTCCAAGACTGAACCAGGAAGAAACAGAAAATATGAACAGACCAATCACAAGTAATGAAATTGAAACTGTGATTAAAAATCTTCCAACAAACAAAAGTCGAGGACCAGATGGCTTCACAGGTGAATTCTATCAAACATTTAGAGAAGAGCTAACACCCATCCTTCTCAAACTCTTCCAAAATACTGCAGAGGAAGGAACACTCCCAAACTCATTCTACGAGGCCACCATCACCCTGATACCAAAACCAGACAGAGATACTACAAAAAAAGAAAATTATAGACCAATATCACTGATGAACAGAGATGCAAAAATCCTCAACAAAATACTAGCAAACAGAATCCAACAACACATTAAAAGGATCATACACCATGATCAAGTGGGATTTATCCCAGGGATGCAAGGATTCTTCAATACACGCAAATCCATCAATGTGATACACCATATTAACAAACTGAAGAATAAAAGCCATATGATCATCTCATTAGATGCAGAAAAAGTTTTTGATAAAATTCAACACCCATTTCTGATAAAAACTCTCCAGAAAGTGGGCACAGAGGGAACCTACCTCAACATAATAAAGGCCATATATGACAAACCCACAGCAAACATCATTCTCAATGGTGAAAAATTGAAAGCATTTCCTCTAAGATCAGGAACAAGAGAAGGATGTCCACACTCACCACTATTATTCAACATACTTTTGGAAGTCCTAACCATGGCAATCAGAGAAGAAAAAGAAATAAAAGGAATACAAATTGGAAAAGAAGCAGTAAAACTGTCATTGTTTGCAGATGACACGATACTATACATAGATAATCCTAAAGATGCCACCCGTAAGCTACTAGAGCTAATCAATGAACTTGGTAAATTTGCAGGATTCAAAATTAGTGCATAGAAATCTCTTGCATTCCTACTCACTAACAATGAAAGATCAGAAAGAGAAATTAAGGAAGCAATCCCATTCACCACTGCAAGAAAAAGAATAAAATACCTAGGAATAAACCTACTTAAGGAAGTAAAAGACCTGTACTCAGAAAACTATAAGACACTGGTGAAAGACATCAAAGATGACACAAACAGATGGAGAGATATACCATGTTCTTGGACTGGAAGAAACAACATTGTGAAAATGACAATACTACCCAAAGCAATCTACAGATTCAATGCAATCCCTATCAAATTACCAGTTGCATTTTATACAGAACTAGAACAAAAAATCTTAAAATTTGTATGGAGACAAAAAAGACCCCGAATAGCCAAAGCAATCTTGAGGGAAAAAAACAGAGCTGGAGGAATCAGACTCCCTGACTTGAGACTATACTACAAAGCTACAGTAATCAAGACAATATGGTACTGGCACAAAAACAGAAATATAGATCAATGGAACAGGATAGAAAGTCCAGAGATAAACCCACGTACCTATGGTCAACTAATCTATGACAAAGGAGGCAAGGATATACAAGGGAGAAAAGACAGTCTCTTCAATAAGTGGTGCTGGGAAAACTGGACAGTTCCATGTAAAAGAATGAAATTAGCACGCTCCTTAACACCATACACAAAAATAAACTCAAAATGGATTAAAGACCTAAATGTAAGGCCAGACACTGTAAAACTCTTAGAGGAAAACATAGGCAGAACACTCTATGACATAAATCACAGCAAGATCTTCTTTGACCCACCTCCTAGAGTAATGGAAATAAAAACAAAAATAAACAAATGGGACCTAATGAAACTTCAAAGCTTTTGCACAGCAAAGGAAACCATAAACAAGACGAAAAGACAACCCTCGGAATGGGAGAAAATATTTGCAAATGAATCAATGGACAAAGGATTAATCTCCAAAATATATAAACAGCTCATGCAGCTCAATATTAAAAAAACAAACAACCCAATCCAAAAATGGGCAGAAGACCTAAATAGAGATTTCTCCAAAGGAGACATACAGATGGCCAAGAGGCACATGAAAAGGTGCTCAACATCAGTAATTAGTAGAGAAATGCAAATCAAAACTACAATGAGGTATCACCTCACACTAGTTAGAATGGGCATCATCAGAAAATATACAAAAAACAAATGATGGAGAAGGTGTGGAGAAAAGGGAACCCTCTTGCACTGTTGGTGGGAATGTAAATTGATACAGCCACTATGGAGAACAGTATGGAAGTTCCTTAAAAAACTAAAAATAGAATTGCCATATGACCCAGCAACCTCACTACTGGGCATATACCCAGAGGAAACTGTAATTCAAAAAGACACATGCACCCCAATGTTCATTGCAGCACTATTTACAATAGCCAGATCATGGAAGCAACCTAAATGCCCATCGACAGACAAATGGATAAAGAAGATATGGTACATAGATACAATGGAATATTACTCAGCCATAGAAAGGAACATGTGTCTTTGTAGAGACATGGATGGACCTAGAGTCTGTCATACAGAGTGAAGTAAGTCAGAAAGAGAAAAACAAATATTGTATATTAACGCATATATGTGGAATCTAGAGAAATGGTACAGATGAACCGGTTTGCAAGGCAGAAATAGAGACACAGTTGTAGAGAACAACCGTATTGACACCAAGAAGGGAAAGTGGGGGGTGGGATTGTGGTGGTGATGGGATGAATTGGGGGGTTGGGATTGACATATATACACTAATATGCATAAAATAGTTAACTAATAATATGTATAAAATAGTTAACTAATAAGAAAAAAAATAAAATTAATCCATACTATGGAAAAAAAAACCAAAAAAATAAGAAAGCAAGTAGAGGAATGGACAAAATATGTGTATACAAATGTTTAGCATAGTCTTATTTATGATAGCAAGAATTGTTACCAAGCAAAGGGCTCACTGTCGACACCCATAGAAGCCAATAGCATGGCACTGGCTTTTGAGAAAAGAAAGAGCTTTATTGCGAGGTCGACCAGCAAGGAGACAGGAGAAAGGATTTAAATCTCTCTCCCCATCTGGGGTTCAATCAAATTTTTATAAGTTAGGGGAGGATAGTTGATATGTGAAGTGCTGGTGGACAGATTTTGGTTGGAGGGTTTGGAACTTGGCAATTTACGGTAAGGTATGGTTAAGAGACTTCAGCACCTGATCTTCCAGATCTGCCTTTAGGTTCTGGTCATATCCTAGTCCTTTGGTTACATGGTGGGGGTGGGAGGTGAGGAGAAAACTTTGATTCCTGTCGTTATTCAAGGTCAAAATTTTCCTCTCTGCACATGCTTTTGCTGCATGACTTGTGGTTTTGTTCTGTTGTCTCTGAAAAACAACTCAGTATCTTGTTAGAAACAGGAAAGGACCAGTTTGGTCTGGTTCTGCAGTTACAAAATTGGAAAAAACAAATGTCCAACTATGTAGGATAATTAAGAAAAATATATTTGTATATCACACAAGGATATTAAAAATCATGTTGTGGAAGAGTATTTTTGGTGGGGGAAATTGTTCACTATATATTGCTTTATTTAAAAAATGAGCTACAGAATAGTGCATGCAATATGATACCAACTTTACAATGCATTTATAAATCTTATAAGCTTGAGTTAAAAAATACTGGTAGAACACATATGAAAATATTGATAGTAGTTACTTTTAGATTATGAGATAATTGTTTCTTCTTTTGATTTTCCAAGTTTTATAATGTATTAATAAGGTAATTAGAAAAATATTGCTCAAATATAATTGAATGTAGATATAGCAAATTAATAACCTTAATTTTTATTATATTCATAGAAGGCTTTCTTTCCATAGAATACCAGTTAGTAATTATGTTCATGTTTAAAAGAATTTTTGTATATAAGGAAGAAAAAATTCTAATTAAAATGACTGAATGTACCACAGATCAAAAAGAAGTGGGTTAATGTCCTGGCTTTGTTATTTGTATGAATTTATATCTTCTAAAGCTCAGGGGATTATAATACATACTTGCAAAACTGTGGAGGATGAAAGAAAGATCATTTATAAATCAGTGAGCCTGAGATGAAATATGATCTCAACAAATGGTTAACATATTATTATTAAAGCACAATGATGGCATTTAGAAGAAACGGGTGGCTTTCACCTGCCTATGCTTAGAAAAAGGAATGAGGACTTCCCTGGCAACACAGTGGTTAAGAATCCGCCTGCCAATGCAGGGGACACGGGTTTGAGCCCTCTTCCAGGAAGATCCCACATGCCGCGGAGCAACTAAGCCCATGCGCCACAACTACTGAGCCTGCGCTCTAGAGCCCATGAGCCGCAACTACCAAGCCTGCGTGCCACAACTACTGCAGCCCGTGTGCCTAGAGCCCGTGCTCCACAACAAGAGAAGCCACTGCAATGAAGAGTAGCCGGCACTCGCCTCAACTAGAGAAAGACCCCACGCAACAACGAAGACCCAACGCAGCCAAAAATAAATTAATTATTTAATTTAAAAAAAGAAAAGAAAAAGGAATGAGATGATTTCAGTTGGCTTACAGTACTTAGGAATCACCCAAGGGGAGCTCATTTCTTCTGAAGCACATGGCTTTGTGGAGTAATGGTGGTTACTTGAACCAGATCAGAGTTGTTGTAGAAATAAAGAAAGTGAGAGTAATGGAGGTTGGGTAAGCAAGGAACTGTGTCTACGTCAACTTCTATAGAGCTAAACACTAAGCTCTTTCTCTGGAGGGAAAATTATGAGAAAAATTACTCTTGCTAAGATTAGGAGATATACCGAGGAATGAGGGAATGCCCAGATGCTAGGGAAAAAGAGGAGAAGTTAGAAAAGAATGAGAGAAAAGATGGACTATTCCCAAAGAGAGAACACAGAAGGGAACTCATGATACAAGAATAGTGTACCAAAAGTGTTCGCACAGAAGGTGTGAGCCCTGGTAAAAGTGGTTCTGAGAAGGCCCTCTGAAGAGGAAGCAGGATGCAGAGAACTCAAGATTTAGAGAGATGGCACAGTTGGAAGAGTGTCTGAAGAGAGATAAGGAATAAAGTGACAGGTAAGAGAAAGCCCCGCTGGCCTGTAATTCGTCAGGGTAAGGTGCTGTTGCTGGGATACCTGTTCAAGGGCTGCTGGGAATTACAGTTTCTGCCAGCTGGGTTCTGAAAAGAAGGAGTGGCTCTTAAATGGCTGGCATCCTTTGTGCCTCTGGTCATTAAAAATACAATTTAATAATGAGGAATTCAGCAGAGCTGTGATTCTGAGGCTATTACCTTGTGCTTACTGTCTGGTAAGAGAAGTTTCCCATTCTTCTGTTTTGCTCCTGGCTGAATTTAAAGCTGGAGTATTTGAGTGTGTGGGAGCTCAATATTGCAGTGAATAGCATCTTAGTTTCTCCCCAAATGTTCCCAGAATGTCTATGCTACTAAACCATAAACCACCACTGTGTTCCTCTGGAATGCTCTCTGGGGCTATCACTGTACAGATGCTTCCAAGGAACCTTCCAATCCTCAGACCTCCATTTCCTGTGATTTCTGTTATGTTGTATTTTAAGTTTAGGTCTATAGTACCTGACACCATTAAGATCAGATATACAATGATCTGTGAATGCATATGTCAGCTTTACAGGTATCTTATGATCAAGGTATCATATCAAGTGTATAACAAGTGGATATCTGGTGTTTGCATTTAAATGCAGCTGACTTGTCTAAGCATAAGGCTGCAAAACGATGGAAAAAGCTAGCCGTAGAAAACAGCCCTTTTTCTGGTACCTGCTTAACCTATCATTTTTTGGCTCTTTGATTCTCACATGTGTATTCCAACTGCTATCTCCTGACTGTGGTTTCATGTTCTGTAACCTGTTTAGATTCTGTAGATAGTCTTAATATCTCAGTCCCATTCTCAACTTTCCATTCAAAATTTTCCTCTACTTCAAGCTCCCATGGATTTCTATAAAAGAAATTTCCTGTAACAGCCCCGGCTATGGCAGCCTTAGCTACAGACCTTATAGAAGAAGGGTCAGATATCTGGTATAAATGTTCCTGTTGGGAACATCTCTTTGCCTTTCAAGAGCCAAGCACTGAATGTATCCAGCAGATGTGTTAGGCTGATTGTTTTTAGGATGTATTTAAATTAGGATTGAACCACATGTACCACCTGTGATCTTGGTCAGAAAGCAGGGGAGAGACTAGTTTTTCTTTGGAAAATCAAGATTCATTACCAGAAGAAAGCACAGATGCTGGGTGTCAAGATAATAGGTAACTACCATAATCATCCACATACAAGTTTCAGTAATTTAGTGGGTTATCAGCCCTAAGTGTTTACATTTCAAACCTGCAATTGGATTTTTGCATCTTGAAATAAAGTTCAGATCATGGAGTCTGAGAAACCCTAGATCCTTTATAACCAGCAGTCTCCAACCTTTTTTTGGCACCAGGGGCCAGTTTCATGGAAGACAATTTTAAAGCAGGGGCTGGGGACCCCTGCTTTATAAAATACATCTTGGAAACCTCACCTTTCCTCTTGGTTTTATAAATTATGTATATAAAAAAGGCATGATATTTGACTGACTTATATTTTAAAAATAAAAAATCATGTTACATTCTTTGAGAGGCCAATACTAATTTTTTCCTAGATTACAGAGTCAAGGAGAGCTTCTGCTACACCTCATTATAAGTTATACAAATACATCGATTTCCACACTTGCTAAGTTGGAATAATTCCACAAAATATATGATACCATCAAAAGTGACAAAGCAGGTAGTTTAATATATATTTAAACTTTACCATACACGTATAAAGCAATCTGAAGTTTAATTTACATGTATAATGCAATCTTCTGAAGAGAAATGTGGAGCTCACTGCAACTTGTGATTTAGTTTCACTGTATAACAGAGTATAACAGACTATATTTATTGCAAAGAAATACCTTAACTAATAGTGGGGTGTTATTATGCAGAAATTTGTATTTCTGATTAGAGAACAAATACCAAGTGTTTACCTGCTCCACCGAGACATTCTAGTTTTGCATACTGGGCACATACCCGGCTGCATGCATGGCAGCACTCAGTCTGAAAAGCGCTATGCTACTTGATAACATCCCCAGATCTGCTCCATAACAATTGAAGAGATTACCAATCACACTCAGTCTTGACAATGCTCTTTGCACAAGCAAGAATAAGAAATAATGGTCATATCATCTCTTCTTTGCTAAGTACTCAGGGTAAACTAGGCTTTAGGGCATAACGAGGTCTGTAATCTCAGCAGCTCCTCTTTCCTGTCCCTGGATGTTTGCAGAGGCCAAAGGGACTCCTCTGAAAGCTGAAGAATCTGGAGATAAATACAATTCAGAGATAACTACTTAGTTAATAAAGTAGAATTTCTTTGTTTTCTTGTTTTTGTAGAATCCACACATGGATGTCAATCTATATCAATTACTTTTATTGTTATTTGTGGTTTCAGTTCCACAGTTCTTTGAGTACTAACAGCCTTCCTTTCTGGTACAGAGATCATTCTGCTTTTGTCAAAGCTTTTGGAGGAGATAAGAGAGAATAGAAGTCATGGCTGGTGATGTAGACAAGATTGGGGATATGAATGATTAACTAGGGAGCTTGAAAAGTTTGTAAGTTGCCAAAGTGATAAAATCAAAAGTACTGGCTGATGTAGCTTGGAGAGGTTGGGGAAAAAGATCATGCAAATTTTGCATCATGGAAACGTTTTTTCTCCTCTGGCCCATGGGAGTGTAGCTACATTACTTGGAACAAAGTAGGTGTTTCATAAATAGATATTGCATGTTGAATGAATGAAATATAAAAACATTATTTTCCACTAATAACACCTGGGTAAAAATGATGGCGTGAGGATGAATCACATAATTTCCTTATTAGTACTTAACTGAATGAGAAAAAAACAGTAAAATAAACAAAAACTAGCAAAAATATAATCATAAGAAATGTAACAGGGAAATAGGAGCAGTGTTTTATGACATAACATTTAAAAATATATGTAGCCATGGAAAGAAAGAAGACCTGAGCCTTGCTTTGTTGGCTCCTGATCTGGCCCCAACTCCACAAAATCAGTTCTAGTGAAAGAAAAGAGGTCAAATTCTGATCTTTTATTTTTCCTCTCTTGTGTTAGATAGAATAGAAGTGGCTTCAAGGACAGGGGCAAAATAGGCCAAGTTAACAACTAGCATAGGCTAACTCTGATGAAGTATGCATGGTTCATATTAAATGGTGGTAACACTAAAAGGCCTGAAGATACCCCCAGTGAATAGATTATACACCCTCCAGGTCAAGTAAATAATTATAAGAGATAGTTAACAGAACACCAAAAAAGAGAGCAAAACTAAGGCCATTTTACAAAAACTGCACTAACCCAAGATGATATCTCACCAAACCCATCCCTTATTCTCAAACTACAGCTCAGATAGCGTGGGAAGAGAATTTTAGAGAATTCATCAGTAGAATATCAAAGAAATAAAATATATATTCAGAGTAGTCAACAATAACATTAGATATATATGAAAAAATTGTATGGCGACTATGCAAACAATATATAATTTAAAAATTTGGAGGAAGGAAACAATATGAAAAAGAAAAGTGGACAACTGAGACTGGAAAAAATATAACTCAAGGGTCAGAAGGCAATCGCTTGCAATCATTTTTTGCTATAAAAGGATTTTAAAAAGCACAAGTTTGGTAAAATGAAAATTCTGATAAATCGACAGAATAAGATGACAGGAAACTGCAGAGATGAGAAAAAAAATGTGCTACCAAAATAATGACATTATGTAATGAGTAAATAAATGGGAACCACCAAGAACAGAATATATATGACTCATATTCAAATTACTGACATGGAGAAAAGGGTTGAAATGATCACATTGAATGAAGAGACAAAAGATGAAGAGTTTAAAGCAATTTTAGAGATATTAGAAGTAAAGAAAAAAGATGACAAAACATAACTACACTTGGTGTTTTTGAAGTAGAGATTCCAACAAAGAGGCAGAAAAGATCTTCAAAAATTTTTTTTGAAATGAAAGATCCGAATATGAAGATTGATAAATAGAAAAATCAATTTAGAATGAATGACATGGACTTTTTAAAGATCCCTTGAAAATTAAGGAAAAAAAAGGAAGTAAGAAGTTGAAACCAGAAACCCTTAGAAAGAGTCTCCATGCTCCTATAGGATATAGGAGTACTTCTCATGGATTGTTTTCAACTTTGGGTCTTTGACTGAAATGTTGACAGAAAAAAGCAAAAGTTCTGTTCTTTAATCTGTCCCCGTACATATGTACAAGAGGTATTGGCTATTATATTGTTCTCAATGGGTAGAGGAATGTGACTCAGATATTTTTTAAAATTCCATGTATTATTTATAATGAGCCTGTATCATGTGTTACAAAATTAATTTGTCGCTATTCTTAAAAAAACTTCTACAGAATATATAAACAATTTTCCTAAAATTATTTATGTACTTATATATAGAACAGTAGCTATTATTTACAATATCCTTCAAGGAATCCTAAGAAAGACAAAAGAACTGAGTTCCTGTGTCTGCCTCAGCCAGCCTTCTGATAGTACCTTGGGCCAAGTCACTTACTCTTCCTGTTCTTCATTTTCTTTACCCGTCAAATGGGTAGGTACTACTATCCTCACTTTATAGAAGAGCAAACATGCTTAGGGAGACTGAGTGACTTGTCCAAATGCAGACTAAACTTTCTGATTCAAGACATTGTGACTTATCCATTGTACTACGTGTACTACATTGTACTACATGTTGAAATTAATGGTTCGAAAAGTGCTTCTCAAAGGAAAACGGTGTATGCAAAGTTTATAGTATCAGTTTTGTGGTGGCATTATAGTCAATGGAACTTAGAAGTAACGTCATGGTTTTTACCTTTTTATTTTATTATTATTATTTTTATAAATTTATTTTATTTTATTTATTTTTGGCTGTGTTGGGTCTTTGTTGCTGCACGCAGGCTTTCTCTAGTTGTGGCGAGTGGGAGCTACTCTTCTTTGTGGTGCACGGGCTGCTCATTGTGGTGGCTTCTCTTGTTGTGGAGCACGGGCTCTAGGTGCATGGGCTTCAGTAGTTGTGGCATGCGGGCTCAGTAGTTGTGGCTCTCAGGCTTAGTTGCTCCACGGCATGTGAGATCTTCCCGGACCAGGGCTCGAACCTGTGTCCCATGCATTGACAGGCAGATTCTTAACCACTGCACCACCAAGGAAGTCCCTATTTTATTATTTTTTAAAATATTAAAGTAAAGCCAAGTGCATGTTTCTATAGCAATGCAAAAGGAAATATTTTCCTATTCATTTTATAGTGTTTTATGTTCTAAAAGAATTTTGGGAGCTGAACACTAGTAAGAAATACAGGTAAAAGATGATTTCCTTCTTATTTAAAACAGGTAAATAAAGAAGCATTGTATTTCTGCCAGGATCATCTCTATTGGCTCCACTTACTCCCTAGACCCCAGCTTTAACAATGTAACAGAGGACTCACTGTTATTTGTCCTCCTCTCTCTTTGTTTGTGTGGAGATGGAGTTTACTAATACATCAATACATGGAATGGAAAAAAAAAAACCCACCAGGAAGAAGGCTTCCAGAAGCAACATTATAATAGCAACATTATGTACTTTTATTAAATAAAAGTACATTGAAACATATCTCATCCCTAAAAATCCAATTAAAACATACAGCCTTGATGAACTTGATATTTCCGAACCAATTCTTGTCTTGCTTTCTTGAAGCTATCCAGACAGCACCAGTTTAGGATCTTTGCAGTGTTGTAAACAAAACAAAACAAAACATCACCACTAACAAAACCCTGTGTTTTCTGTATACTGCTTAAAAAATGTTGTTCTTGAATCATTCATTCAATCAATTCATTAATTCATATTCAATTCAATTCATGAATCAATCATTAAGTTCCTACTGTGTGTCAGGTACTAAATTAAATAAGAAAATGTTCATCGGCAGCAACATGGATGGACCTAGAGATTGTCATACTGAGTGAAGTAAGTCAGACAAAGACAAATATCATATGATAACGCTTATATGTGGAATCTAAAAAAATGGTACAAATGAACTTATTTACAAAACAGAAATGGAGTCACAGATGTAGAAAACAATCTTATGGTTACCAAGGGGGAAAGAAGGGAGAAGGATAAATTGGGAGTTTGGGGTTGACATATATACACTACTGTATATAAAATTGATAACTAATTAGGACCTACTGTATAGCACAGGGAATTCCACTCAGTAGTGTGTAATGACCTATATGGGAAAAGAATCTAAAAAAGAGTGGATATATGTATCAATATATGTATAACTGATCCACTTTGCTGTACAGCAGAAACTAACACAACACTGTAAATCAACTATACTCCAATAAAAATTTAAAACACACACACATAAGAAAATGTTAATATATTCAACAAGGCACGCTGCCTGTTGCTAATGGGTGAGACTGATTAGTCTCATAGGGCTGATCAGTCGGGACTCTCTTGGCTCACGTAAGCCGCAGAAGAGCCAAGCTGGCAGGAACTCTGGCCTGGCCTCAGGGGTGGCTGCGTACAAGGACTTGACTGTTGTATTCCCTGTCTTTTTCCTCTCTCTTTCTTGCTCTCCCTCCTGTACTCCCTTTCTCCCTTTCCATCTAAATATCTCCTATTTCTCTCTAGATGTTAACTTTGTCCTCCCAGGCTACCTAGTCCCATAAGCATACAACTACAGCCACAGGGAGTTCTGGATTTATATCTTTACAGGTTTGTTTCTGGAGAAGAAATTATACTTTTCCCAACCAGCTTCAGTTAAATAGAAGGTTCCTACATGACCTAAGGATGTGCCCAACTTTTGACCAGTTGGTTGGGTACATTATTAGCCCACTCATTGTCATATGCCCACCTCCCTGGGGCCAGGAAGGTAGGGTCTGTTACCAGGCTATAAGGGTGGGGAGAGGAGAAAAAGGGTACAATGTTATGTAAAGAATAGCCAACACAAAGACAACATTTCACTAGTGTTCTGTTCTAAGACATGCCATGAGAAAAACCATCTAAAATTATACATTGTCTGTTTAAAAGCAGATGCAAGTTTCAATTAAAAGTGTACAGAACACATGATCATAAAATCTATAAATGAAGAATAAAATTTCCAAAAACAATCTTAAAAATGTCTCACCAACTAACACTAATCACCTAGACTCAGCTTAACACTTCAAGTGTTTACTCCACACCCAAGACAGGATAGGTCTTCCTTGTTATCCTGGTACTCCCTTGCAGTACCAGTACTTTTCTTCCCTCACTGTTGACACAATAGTAATTAATTAGTTATTTGTGTAAAGTCTTTCTCTTGTGAGATTATAACCTCCATAAAAGCAGGGACAAATCCAGAGTCTAACATAGTGCTGGACAGTAAGCACTCAATAGATGTTAATTTAATGAATGAAATGAGATGAAAGCAACAGTTTGATATAATTCTTGCGTTCAAAATTTGCAAGGAGTTTTAAACTGATAATTTTCAGTGTTAGTGAAGATCATTAAAAAGCACATTCTTATACACTGCTGGTGAATTTGTAAATCGATGCCACATCTCTAGAGGGTAATTTGACAATTGGATCTAGAGCTCAAAAATGTTCATAGCCTTTGAATTTTATTCAGAAATATAACTTAAGGAAATAATCAGAGTTACACACAAGGCTATTCTTGCAAATGCAGTAACTTTCTTGCTGGTATCTTCTTAACCACCTCCATCCCCAGCTTTAAACCTGTTTAAGTAGAATATACCTCCTGCTACCACTTCTTGTGCAATTTTTTTGAAGACTGTGGATTATTCCCTCTCACTCAAAGATTTGATCTCCTGACTCACTACCAATATCTCAAGCACTGCTCCTGCATCAAATCTTAGTGACTTCAATATCTGTATCGACAATCCTTTCAAAACCCTGACCTCTTAGTTACTAAACCTCTTCTCTTCCAATGGTTTTTATCTCCACCCCACCTGAGATTTCCATTTCCATTGTTATCTCCTAGACTTTGTCATGCTGCCCAAGAGCATAGTCTCAGTTCTGAACATCCTAATTCTTTGAACACCACTTATGTCTTTACAATTAATTCCCTCTAAGATAACTTTAGAAAGGCTGTTAGAGTTAACATAACCCAATTCTAACAATTCATAAACCCCTCCAAGACCTACTGTTCACCTTGTCCTTTTCATGTCCTAATTTCTTCCTCTCTCCATTCAGTTCAATGTTCCTTCATTATAGGCATTCTCCTGACTTTTTCTCCCTCTGCTGCACTCATGTGGCTCAAATAGAATTCTGATTAAAGCAACTTCTCCAGGTATTCCATCTTTGTATTCGAGCTGCTGAATTGGCTGGAGAAAAATAAGTTTTGTGACTGCTCTCAGTTTAATTTTATGACCTGTAGCCACAAGGGGGCTCATATTGCCTGGCAATTCTATTATTTTACACTCAGCTTTTTACTTTCCCTTCAGCTTGCTAAATCTCTATCATCCTCTCCTTCCTCTTCTCTCACATTTGCTGCTCTTGCTTCCCATATTTGCTCTTGATTTCTCTCCAGGGAGCGTTCCTTTCCACCACTCCAGAGAAATATCTTTTATAAAAACCATCAGTGACCACCTTGTTTCTAGAGCTAGAGATCAATTCGTAGTCTTCAGCTTATTTGACCCAGCAGTAAGCATTTGACATAGTTAACCATTCCTTTTTGAACCACTTTTTTTCACCTTAGCTTCAGAAATATTACTCTCTTTTGGTTTTCTTCGTACCTCAAAGGTCATGCATGTCTCTTTTTCCTGGTTTCTCCTCATGTCCTGACTTCTAAATATTGGAATACCCTAGGACTCAGTCCTAACATATTTTCTCTCTGTGCTTCCTTCCAAGGTTATTTTACCCATCCTTATGGTTTTAAATATCATGTTAATGCTGATGACTTCTGAATTATTTCTTTATGCCGGACCAGTCCCCTGAACTCCAGGCTCAAATATCCAACTGCCTACTTGACCTCTCCACTTGGGGGATTAATTTGCATGTCAATTTTATCTGAACAAAACCTGACCATATGATTGTCCCATCTTGCTCCTCCCAATCTCATTAAATGACAACTCGATTCTTTCAGCAGTCAAGGTCTAGACCTTAAATTTATCACTAACTTCTCTTTCCATTATGTCATTTATTAGAAAATTGGCACTACCGTCAATATCCAGAATCTGACTCCTTCTCACTAGTTTCCCCACTATCTCTCTAGTTCAAACTACTTTCATCTCTTATCTAGACTACTGCACTCTTATCCCATTTTAGTTCACTCAGTACAGCATCCAGAGTGATCTTTTAAAAATGTAAGTCTGATCATATCTCTCCTCTGTGTAAAACTTTCTAAGTCTCCCCATCTCCCTCAGGTTGAAAGGCCACTTATTCTCTGACCACTACTCTTACCATTTACCTCTTGGTCCATTTATCATTTACTCTAGCCACTCTATCTCCTTGTTCTTTGAACACATAAGTAAAAGCCTATCTCTAGACATTTGCACTGGCACTGCTTGAAATGCTTTCCATCAGACACACATATAGCTCGCTCCTTAACTCTTAAAGTTCTCTGTTCAAACAGCACATCAGATGACACCTTACATTACCAGGCTATTTAAATTATAACCCATTTTTCTAGAAATTCTTGTTCCTATTCCCTATCTTCCATCTTCTGTAATTCTTATATAACATATGTTTTGCTTGTTTGTTATATATTTTACTAGAAATGTAAGCTCCCTGAGGCAGGAATTTTGTCTCTATCATCTACAATACTGCCTGTTGCATATTGGCACTCAATATATTTTTGTCAAATAAATGAATGAATGCAACATCTTTAGAGAAGTTGAAGAGTTAGAGATACTTATTTACTCAATAATATGATAAGGACTAAATGAATCATGGCATAACTAAATGATTAAACAAATACATTCATCAAAATTAACATTAAAAGAATATTTGGTGAAAGGGAAATGCACTATCTGTAAACTGAAGGAAACTAAAATTCAAAAATTTCTGTAGAATAAAAATTCTGTTAAAATTTGCAGACAAAATACTTTGTAAAATAATTTATAATATATAAATTTTATTATTATCTTTGCAAATACATAAGAATAAAAACGTTGAAAAGAAGTACAGTGAAATAATAATAGTGACTACTAATTCTATTGTTTAATATTTCTGCAAAAGGATTAGTTAATGTAATTGGACAAGATAATTATATTAGCAATATAAATGAAGCAAAAGAGAAAGCAAAATTATCTTTATTTGCAAATGATATGATTATATAAAGTAGAAAAACTAAGTATATCTGAAAAGCCATTAGAGGCAAAAGGAATCAGTAAGGTGATGGACTGAAAACTTATTAAACAAAAATAAATAACTTCCCAGTATATGCCTCCCCCAAAAAAACCCTGTCAATAAGAAAATAGAATCAAAGAATAAATACCAACCAGAAGAATGGATATCTAGAAGTAAATCTTATAAAGAATGTGTAGGACCTGTATGAAGAAAATGTTTAAGCTCTCTGAGGGAGGTAAAAGAACACTTAAGTAAATGAAGAACAAAGACCATGCAATATAAATTCTAATAGAACAACAACAAACCTGGAGAATGAAGAAAATAATACTAAAATTCATCTGGAAAAATAAACGTCCGAGAATATCCTGAAAAACCCTTGGGGGTGGGGGGAAGATTAATGAGGATGGCATTGACTTATTACTTAACAAAATATCAAAACAAACTAGGACACTACAAAAACAAAACCATTTCAGAATAAGAAATAGAAGTTTAATGGAATAGGGTCTAGATATAGACTCCGATATATATCAGAATTTAATTTATTTTAAATAAGTTATTTCAAATAAAGTGGAATAAATGGGTTTACTCAATTAATGGTGCAGGAACAATTGATTAATAGTACATTTTTAAAAAGATCTATTTATATCCAAAACCAAAAGAAAATATCCACACCAAAAACATTTCAGTTGAACTGTAATTTTTATGTGTACAAAATGATAAAGGTTTTTGGATAAATCATGGATAAATTTATTTCAATCTTGAAGTTAGGAAGGCTTTTCTAAAAGGCTACATAATAAAGAAACCATAAAAGATAGGACTGACACAGAAGGTTGACAAAGGGTTTATTCTTGGATTCACACATAGCACATCTAAATCAATAAGAAAAAATAAGAAATAGTTAACAGAAAAAGTTAAGGGGGATAAAATGAAGAGAATGCTTATAGAAAAAATTAATGTCCAATGAACATACTGAAAAATGCTCATTCTCACTCATAATAAATCCAAGTCACAATAAACGTGACAATGAGATCATTTTTATTCACCTTTCTTAGTGGGATAAGTTACAGACTTAGATGAGACCCAGTGCTTGTGGTGACATGAAGAGTGCTGTCATAATTTTGGTGAGAATGGACATTATTGTAACTTCTTTAAATGGTAATTTTATAGTTCAAACAAAATTTTAAGTAAATATGCCTTCTGAATCTGACTGCCAAGAATTTACTCAATGGATATATGCACAAAATTCAGTAAGATGCATAATGATATTTATTAAAATATTATTAGTATTAATAAAATAAAATATAATTATAAATGTTATAATCAGTGGGAAATTAGTTAAATGAAATGAACTTTCAAGTAATGGAATATAATGTTGCCAGGAAGAAAGAGTGAGATGGCTCATTCCATGTATTAGCATAAAAGGATCAGCAAAAAAGAAACATACAAGGTATGTTATTATTATTTTATAAATTTATGTGTATATATGACTATTTTGTACAAATAATGAAAAAATATATATGGAAATATATATCCTGGTGTATACATAAAATTTTTCTGAAAATAAACAAAGAAGTATTCCAAAGCTTTTCTTGGGAGGAGCAGCTGTTGGGAAGTGTATGGGAGAACTTAAAATTTTCATTTTCCATCCTCTGGATTGTTTGAATATTAAAATCACTTTCATGTTTTATTTTAATTTTCTTAACAGTGTCATCATGTGTTACCTACATGATAGAATAATGGTTTCTTTTACTTTTGTTTCTTTATATATGTAAGAATTTTTAAAATAATGAATTCTACTCAGTTTTTTTTTTTCTTTTAAATCCCGGTAGTTTGGAGTCTGGATAATCCTACATCCTGTATACCCTTCAAGATAACTCTATAAAATGTGTATCTATGTTAATGAGTAGGGCAGTCTGTTCTAAAGAACTTTAGAAGACAAATACAAAAAAATTAATCTTTAGTTTGAGAATCGTTCATCTGTAGCTGTTCTCTCTGCAATAATCAGGTAATAGGAGTAGCTGATGTAAAAGTCACTCCTAGATAATGGTATAAAATCATTTTCTCTGTGATAAAGTGATATGAATCTTATTGTCCTTTATAGTAAAAGAACATGCAATCATCTTATCCAAATAGACTCAAGTTCACTTAAAACACTTAAAAGGTATAGAATTCCACATAAGAATGTTTTCACTGCCAATTTTTAACCTCTTTTATTGGAAATGGGCACTAAAGAAAAAAGTCTTCACTGATCTCATGTTCAAAAGCTAAAGAAAGCATATTTACCCAGTATATTATTGTGGTTTCAACAATAATACAGAAATAAAGATATTTAGCATACACTAATTCATTTAGATTGTCAGAACAACCCTTTGAAATTGGTATTATTATTTTATTATCACATCCCTTTTATGGATGACAACCTGGGGCTTGAAGGAAGTAAGACTTAGGGGAAGGTTTCAGCACCAAGGACAGTACCTGGAAACCACAGCCAGCAGTAATATATTTAGTGAATGAATAACTTCCTATTATCATAGTGACAGTAAATCAAGGGCAGAGATAGGAAACATATAGTGATCACTGATTATGCATTATTAACATACTAAGCCTTTTACATGTGATAAATCATTTAATCCTCACAACAATCCCATGAAGTGAACACCATCACTACCTGATTTGACAAACAGGGAAATAAAACCTGAGCAAGGTTAAATAAGTTGTTCATGTTCTCACAGCATATATGGGCAGCAGTGGCATAGCCAGAAGCCCCAGGCAGACCAGTTCCTTAC
This sequence comes from Eschrichtius robustus, assembly GCF_028021215.1. Lineage (NCBI taxonomy): Eukaryota > Metazoa > Chordata > Mammalia > Artiodactyla > Eschrichtiidae > Eschrichtius > Eschrichtius robustus. The sequence goes on from NC_090826.1 coordinate 56,799,783, forward strand.
CTCTTCTCCTCAACCCCATGTGCACATACACTGGGGGCCCCATGGAGCAGGCCATCCAGCAAACCAGACACCTGACTTTTGTCTTGTGCAGCAGCCTAGAGCTACTACAGCCCAAGCCATACACAGAAGTTCACTAGGCTTATGAAGGAGGTCTTTCCAGTTCCCCGTTCTAGAAGCACCCACAGTGGTACCTTACTCCCTCCACATGCTTATTCATCAGCCTTGGATTGACTGCACCACTGGAAATTTGTTTTCCATGGCCTTCTGATGCAGACATCATGTGCTTCAGGCCACACGTGGACAGTAGTGCTTGTTTCCTTCTGAACTCACTCTGTCTGTGTATCTGCCTCCAATCTCAGCTTGCCTGCATCCCACTAGGTCGTTTGTGCTTTGCTAGAGACTATGAGCAGTGAAACTCAGGGAACTTCTCCACTATCCATTACTTTCTTCAGTAAGGTATGAATCACCCTTCCAAGTTTGTCCTTCTGCGAGTATTCTCCCTCAGTCCTAAAGTATCCTTCAGAGTTCTCTTTCCAACCTTATAGTTAATCTCATATGATGGCTCAACAATTCTTTATATTAAAACGTCCCTGTTTAAATTACTTTAGTTTTTGTCTTCTGACTGAAATGTACCTATAGAGAGGGCTTGAAAGGACAGTAAAAGCCTCATTATTGTTATTCTACAACACCCCACCCATTTTTCTAGACTCAAGCATTCATACCTGACTCATTGGCTATTGATCCTTAATATCTCTTTATTCCAACCAACTAAGGTAGAAACATATTGATAATTACAATTTACTTACTCCTTGCAAGATAATATACATGAAAATGATTGGGCAATAAATAAACAAGGCCTTTTAATCTTATTGCATACAAATTATGATTGTATTTCTTTAACAAACTTCAGGGCTATTTTGTGTTTATATTTAAGACTCAGACATAATAATTATGTATTTAAGACTCAGACATAATAATTTAGTATTTAAGACTAAGACATAATAATTATATGTTTCTCAATAGTAAGTTCCTTTCCATGTAAATAGTGAGACAAGAGTTTGCAAATGGTATCCCAGTTGATAATTTCATTTTATTTCTGTTTTGACAGAATTAATGACATTTCTCGTTAGCCAAGGTTGCTGAACTGCAAGGCTGCTGAACTGCAGCCATGCTTAAGAGATCCCTAACAGTTTAATGTGGCTTGACTCTGATTAATCTAGCATAAAGTACAAGAGAGCTAAATAGCTTGTTGTATTGTCAAAGATCACCTTTAGGATATTTAGGGTAGGATGTTTTGTTTACTGTAGTTATACTCTGCAACTCCCCTTTATGTCAACACTTTTTGTTGACCTGTGCTGTCATCCACCAAAAGAAGCCTCAAGACATTGGGAAAGAGATAGAAATAAGCAAGGCAACGTATATGCTCCATCTGTTGGAAAGTCCATGCAATGAAGATCACTGAACACACAGGATAGTCTAACACTATGTTAACACCTATGGGGCATGTGCTCTGTGCCAAGCACTGTGTTAGCTCTTACAGGAAATGTATCTCATGGATTCCTGAAAAGCTCATTTATTGTACAAATATTTCTGAATTTCCATTATGTACAAGCCACTACTGTTCTAGGTTCAGAAGATATAGCAGTGAATTAAATAGACAGAGTTCTTGATGCTATGCTTGTGGCAAAGTCAACTAGTCTACTAAAGACTAAGACCCCCTTCCAGAAGGTAGCGATATTATTGAATGTTGAGAAGTGGTTACTCAGACAGGGAATATGTCTTCCAATTCTCCCTCCCCCTCCAACCAGGAGGGCTCATGTGACTGAGTCTTGCCAATAGAATGTGGATAGAAATATTGCGTGCCCCTTCCAGGCCTAAGCCATAAAAACCTTCCATATATTCTCCAAGTGTGCTCTCTTTCCCAAGCGACTGGCTAGATATTGCAGCCTAGAGCAACCATTAAAGACTACGAAGGCTTCAATGACTGGGTTCTTAAATAAATAATTGGCAGCAAGGCTTTATCTGCTACAATGTTATCTGACATATTTTATAATGTTCATCTGAGACTTCTACGGAGAAAAGAATTAAAGAGGTGAGGCTGAAAGCAGGGAGACCATGTAGAAGGCTATTGCAATAGTTAAAGTGACAAATGATGGTTGCTTGGTGCAGGAGGTAGTGGCAGAAGTGGTGGTAGAAGTGATGTCTTTTACTCCTAAGCCTGACCTATTAAACCCTTACATGAACTCTGCTTGCTATCTCCCTTCAGTCAGGTCTTTTGAAGGTAGACTTGACAACTACCATCATTTTATAGACAAAGGTATACATGGTTACACAGTTGAGGAAGATGGGACTTGAACATAGGTCAGACTGTAGACCCTGTGTATAATGAGTCACCTGAGTGAATCACGGTGGACATTTTAAAAGTAGCAGTTAAGTCTTGGCAAGAAAATGCTTATTTTGTTTCATTGTCAAATTGGGAACACTGCAGCAAGTGTAATATACTCAGAGCATGACCTTGTTGCTCTTCAGCTTCTGGATCTGTCCACGTAGGGTGGCCGGAGAAACAATTGACTCTGATGTGATTCAACCCCTTAAAGCAGAGACTGTCATGAAGAAAGCAACACAAATCTTTAGTTGAGCATAGTTTCCAAATAGGCAACCAACAGATGCACTTACTAATGTACTAGATGGACTACTGATAATCTATGAAGCAAATAGGCTACTTTTCCACAGGTTTTGAAGCAATTCAGGAAAGATAATAACACTGAAAATTTATAATTGGGCCCTTTGAGAGATGTGTTTTGATCAAGGAATCTTTTGGTGCTCTCATACTTGTGATTCCTTACATTTACGTAGCAAATTAAAACTTGGTTCTTTATAGTTTACTTGTGTTATCACATGGGTTTTTTCTCTCTTGAGCTGTGAAAAATGACGTGAGGTAGGCAGGAAGGTATTCCTCCATAGAAGAGGAAATTAAGTTTAAGAGGAGTTACATATTTGCTCCAAAGAGACCAAATGGAAATAGTACTCATGTCTGTACATTTCTCCCCATGAATTCTCTTCTACACCACACTGTCTCTCAAATACTACCACCTGGGCATCAGCCTGGCTTTCTTTTTCTCTTATGTGGGAAACCAACCCTGATTGCCAGTATCAAGTCATCCCACAGAGAAGGATTTATTATCGCAGAGGAAAACTTACGCTATAAACCTCAGAAAATATGAAGAAAGCCCTGTGGATTAAAGAAGTGTTTCACCTTTTTATTGGTTTATTACTCATACTCAGAGGCTATGATCTGCTGGTGTGCTATACACAGTGTAAGCCACATTCCGTGCGGCTATCTATCTTACTAATTTTGTACTCAGTCACTTTTTTCTCTTTCACTGCATACAATAACATTCAGTACTGCACACTCAAAATTATTCTGCCACAGTGCTGTGAAAGCTCACCCCTTTAAAAACATGTAGACATTAATATATTACTGTTTAAAAACTCTGAAGAAGGTTGGATAGTATATATATAAATCATCTAGGCATTCATCAGGAATTAATTGTTTTCAAATACCAAGAATGCTCAATAAACAGCTGATGAAAGATTAAAGGGTATCTTAGCAGAGGTGAATTATCAGGAAAGTGGGACCTTACTGTGTGATTGGTCTGTTATGAAAGCATTAGTGAGCTGTTTAATTCTTTATAAGATCTGACTCCAAGGGAATAAGAAACATTAACCTTTTATGTTTTGAAAATAAGAATTCTTATAAAATAGATCCTGAAAGGAATAATTTAATCATCTTGCTTTTTTTCACTGAGAAATCTGATACAGCATAAAGAATAAACCCCAAACTTACCAATGTCTTTTCTTTAGAGCAGAGGTAAGACTACAAGCCTTGATTTCTAAACCCACCAGTCATCATTTTAACTTCCTTTTATTGGCCTATTGGTTACCTAAATTTCCAGAGTTGTTTTTTTAAAATTAGTATTTAAAGATCTAGTCCTTAAGTATCACACCTAATTTATCTGTTCCATAGCCATCATTTCAAACACGTGGTTGTTCTCAGCAGGAAACCATATAAGAACATCAGAATCACCTACGAAGCATTTCAAAACACACCTCTTTTCTTTTTCTCTTCTCTACCATGCTCTTACCCTATCACTGAAGACCATTTCTGAAGTCACTTCTTATAAATGTCCTTGGAACAAATTCATGGAAACACTAGTTAGATCTTTCCCTCTTAAGCCTTTTTGACTGCATAATCACCAAGAGAGCAAAAATTTTTACTGACTAGGAACAAAAGTCACAAATCACCCAAGCATAGTGAAACACAGACTATAATCTAAGACAATAAAATATGAGAAGCAAATTACATTTTAATATTCTTTTCATGTGAATAATCTCTAAACTGTTACTGACAATAGTTACAAAGAATTTAAAAATGTATTACCTCTGTACATTCATGCTCCAAACAGTTATAATAAGATTTTAATTTTACAGAGTTTTTCCAATTCATCCCTCCAAGATATCATTACTTTGCAGAATAACTAAGAGATAGTAAGTGCCTATCCCACATACTCTATGGTGTTCATCATTAAGCTCCAAATACCTAGACCTGGAGAGCTGAGCTCACTCACTATACTTAAAAATTAACTGGGTGGAAGAAAAAGTAAGCGTAAGTACCTTAGAGACAGCTTGGTGTTTCCCCTAAGAAAGGCCTTGAATTGGGTGTGGGCCAGGAAAAGTTAAGGAAGCAGGTTCAGGATATATGAGAAGAGTGAAGAGGAAGCAGAAAGAACTAGTGTCTGATGTTAGATACCCCTGACTTTGCTTATGGAGTGTTATGTTTCTAAGTTGGAAATATCTGAAAAGTCCTGCCCTCTCTGAGGTCTTCCTCCCACAGGTGATTGATTCTCTTCTTGATGTATTATTACTACATGTATTGAACACTGTACCTGCCCCACTCTATCTCCTTACTTAAGGAACACTCTCCACTCACTGCCATTGCTGTCCCCCTGCCTATAGCTAATTAGACCAGGAGAAGAAAACGGATCTAAAAGATTTCATCCATAGCCTGGCCAAACCTCCTGACCTCGAGTGGAATTATGGGCCAGGGATTTGGAGATGGAAATCCAGTTCCTGGAAAGAGAGAGCCAAGATGAAAAATCATGAAAACTCAAAGGCTGAGTCTAAATCAATAAAATAAAAGACTTGTATACTTACTAATTTTATGCAAGGTAAAAAGGGATATTACAACAGAAAATAGGGAATCAGAAAAATGATCTAAAACATAGAAATAAGAAAAAGAGATTATTGGGCATTCCTTCAGGGTGCTACTGTCTGGGCTTTTTATTGACTAGGGTATTTTATAACGCAATGGGAGCAGAAGTTAAGTTGTAGATTTTTGTATGGTATAGAGGCAAATAATTTCCATCCAGTGGAACAGATAGATACAGCAAAGCTTACAATTTGTTGCCCTGGAAGACTTTAACCACTCTTGTATCTTATCCAGGTAACTTATCCCAACATTTTGGATTAAATTCCCTATATATATCTTGTTATTAAAGTGTTCTTTGGGCCAGTTTTAATATCTTTAATAACCTTCTCATTAATTAATGAATGAAATAAAAAATATGACGTGTTTGTCTTGTATTTGTATGAAATCATGATTTTTAATCTCTCAAGAATTAGACCTTTAACAATTTTGGAGTTCATCCACCAAGGTGACCAATAAAACTCACCTGGCAAAAAAAAGTGAATTGTGTTGACAGAGATGTACACTTCATGGGCTACTAAGCCCACACACATCTTTTCTTGGCTCCTAGGGTGAATTTCAGTGACTTTGCCGAATCTCTCGGTTTTTTCCTCTCCAGTTTCATCCCCCACCTCCTCCCCTCAGAGCCCCACTTTGTACTTTCCTGGCTGATAAGTTATTCTTTGTGTGTAGCAGTTAAAACTGTGTATTTGGCTTTATGATCTGATCACTTGGAAAGTTGATGCAGATCTATTCTCTGCTGGGTGAGAGAAAACAGAATCCAGTTGGGTTGTGTTTTTTGTCTGTTAGTGAGCTCAAATCAATTAAAAATTTCATGCACACTAGGAAGAAACACAGTTGTTTGAGATCTAGACCAGTGAGGTTTTGTATTTTTACGTTGACATCTGACCTGTGACTGAGTTGTAAAACAAGCTAAAAACTTTCTGTTTCTGTGTGCCTGTGATCAGAAAAGTAGCTTCCTAACTGCAGAACGTGTTAATAGATTAGATAATTGTCTCTTAAAATACAGGAACTTTGTTTGGATTCATTTGATGAGATAAATAAGTGCTTTATGAAATAAAATATTTACCAAATTCACAAATAAAAAGAAGCCCAATTTCTAATGACTATAAATGTGCTAGACCTTTAAGGAAAAAAAAAATCTTCTTACATCAGCTGCTGGCTTAGGACAATGTTTGTAGAACTTAAGAACTTAAGTTTACTGGGACTTCCCTGGTGGTCCAGTGGGTAAGCCTCCATGCTTCTAATGCAGGGGGCCCGGGTTCTATCCCTGGTCGGGAAACTAGATCCCGCATGCCACAACTAAAAAAGATCCCGTATGCCGCAACTAAAACATGCCACAATGAAGATCCTACGTGCCACAGCTAAGACCTGGTGCAGCCTAAATAAATAAATAAATATTAAAAAAAAAAAAGAACTTAAGTTTACATAATTTTGATGAATATTTGAACAAATTAGACTGGTTTAGTGATTTTGGTTTTAAAAAACAATAATAGCTTTTTGTCTTTTCTTTAAATGAATCATTATGGAGTATGAAGTAAGCATACGTTAAAAAACTAAGGTTTGGATTTGTTTTTCTCATGAAAAGACTAGTTAAGCTAAATATTTTAAACTTCATATATTGGTTTCTTGATCAAATAAGTTAACATTACTCCTACATACAGTTTAAGGTTATGAATAAGGCAAATTTGTGTTCAACTGAGTTGAATAATAATTCCAACAAACATTTTAATAGCAATAACCATGTTTTATAGTGTGCCAACTTAAAATTAATTTCCAAGATCCTTAGATAACTTAAATATCTGTATTAACGTCAAGTTATTTTTGAATAATCTTTGAATAGTTGGATAATTTGGAATACTGAAACATTGATTACTAAGCATAATTGTAAGTTTATAAACTTTTGTTTCTTATTTTTACATACTCTACAGAGTGGATATATATTTTAGGATTATATTAATGAAAATGTTTATTTTTTGCTTCTTTAAGAGAACATCAAATGGATGAAAAAAGAGATGCATTCAATTTATTGAATTATGTGTATTAGTGAGATTTGCTGGTTGGCTAAAAGACTTGTGAATGATGGACTGTTATGAATTACCTACCTTTTGGTTTCTCTGTAAAATAAGAGTAGTTACATTAATTAAAAGTTATAATCAATATGGGTGGTTGAGACTATCTTTGGAGACATACAACTGGGTATATGATTTTGTTTTTCAAGAAAAAGGAGAGTCCTTTTCTCCTAAAGTAAAAGCACATCCTGTTCCAGAACAAGAAAAAGCCTAGTAAAGGAGAAAACCTGGGGGAGTAGATGAATGTAGGTTTAAAAGGGATGAATTTATTTGCTTTGGTTTATAATAGTACATAAATCTGTAAAGGACCTATGGAATGTGTTAAATTTGGCAAATTTTATATAATTTTGATGGGCATATTCACAAAGTTAAGGAAAAAAGAGCGCTTATGAAACCTTTATTACTAAATATATGCATATATATATGTATTCTACTGTCTCTTTCTGTGCCTTCTCTCAGCTCCCAGGCCAACAGTGGCCAAATCCCTAGTGATAGACAGTGATGCCTGCCCACATCCCAGCCTGGTACCTGGACCTTCACCAGGTAAATAGATGTGTTCTCAGAGTTGTCCCAGGAGGCCTGGAGCCTTGACAGTCAGTCTTCTCCCTGCCTTACCTCCTGATGTTTTCTTAGAGCAAAGTCACTTCTCCATCACAGCCAGGTTTAAGGTTGGCACTCAGTGGCTGGGTCCTTGGGCTCAGTCAGTCCTCCTCTCAGCCTCTGATTGTAGAAGGGACCATTGGAGGAACAGGCCCTGGTCCCTGCTGCTCCTGGTGGCTGGGCCTAGCAGGGGAACTTGCTTTTGAAGTTCAGGACTGGCCATTGACCAAGTGGGTCTATGCTCACTCCCACGTGCACCCATCCACCCAAGGGCACGGTTGCCCAAGGGATGCTCTTTTCCAGGACAGATGGGCCCCATGCCTTGGGGAGATAGCAGGGGCAGCCTTTAGAGGCAGCTCACCCCTGCCTTCCCCAGTCATGCACTGGGGTAAGATTTGGAGGAATGGGGAGGGTTTTAAGCATTAGGTATGGATCTTTTCTAAATGTTATTACTTGTAAATAAAGTCTATTTTTCTCCCTTGGGGGGAAAATATTACTAAATACAAAACTAGAATTTGGCTAGCTCTGTAAGATAATAAATTGGTGTTAGAGCTTTACTGTTCAGGTAATGCCCCCAAATAGCAGGAACTCTACATCTCACCAGAATAAGCTCTGCCTTTGGTTGATTGTATCATACCCTTGTTTTGTTGTTGTTGCTATTTTTTTTTTTTATGGTTTCCTTTGCTGTGCCAAAGCTTTTAAGTTTCATTAGGTCCCATTTGTTATTGTTTTTAAGGAACAAAATTTCCTCACTTGTAAAAGAGCTGTTTCCACATTGTGCTTCTATATCTATTTGAAAATATTTTATTGTCAATTTGACTACCTAGGTAGCCAAGTGTTACTTCTCAGGGATCCAGGATGCAATCTTTTTAAAATTGGGATATAATTGATGTAAAACCATATATTAGTTTCAGGAGCACAATATAATGACTCAGTATTTATATATATTGTGAAATGCTCACCGCAATAAGTCTAGTTAATGTCCATCACTGTATATAGTTACAAATATTTGTTCTTGTGATGAGAACTTTTAAGACTTACTCTCAGCAGCTTTCAAATATGCAATGCAGTATTATTAATTATAGTCACCATGCAGTCCATGATATCCCCATGACTTACTTAGTTTATAACTGGGAGTTTATATCTTTTGACCACCTTCACCATTTCATCCACCTCTGATTTGTCTTAATCAAACAACCACATTTTCTTCTACTTTTTTTTTCTTCCTTTTCCATTCTCAAGACTAGATTCTAAATTAAAAAAAAAAAAAACAGAAAAAAACTTATCAGGATATTTTTCAAACCTGAAATTATTTTTGAGTTTTCTTAAAGCCCCTGGAATTTGCAAAAGTTTGTTATTGTGCCTTATAAAAATAGGAGTGCTAAAAATAGGTTTGTTTGATTTGCTCCCTATTTCTTAATTAGGTTAACACTATTGTAATTGCTTACTGGGAAGAATCATCAAATTAGAAAAGATGCTCAATCTTTCCCATCTTAAGTTTATATAGGAAACATGCTATTCATAGAGACATTTCACAAAATTTACACTTCATGGCAAGGCCCTGGAGATTTTTCAGTTTTCATAATCTATAATATGCTCTTACCCTTAAGGGAAATTTTGATTAAACTCCTGGAAAATAGTAATGTACTATCAATAGAAAATTTTACTTTCCTCCATTCTGAGATTACTGGTCACTGGATTAAAATAATCACAACCACTCAGTCTCATTCTCCAATAGGTTTTTGTGTCCCTCTGATACTGGCTTAAAGATCCTGCTATGTAAGCTTTAGTATACAATTTATATCTTCAACATATATAGACACACTTGGAACCTTGAAGAAAGGACTGTTCCAGGTTCTCTGAACAATTGATGCTTTGAAAAATAAAATCTTGGGTAAAGCCCTCTCAGCTGACATCACTTAGACAATTTTCAGACTGTATCAATGTACTGAGTCAGCATTTTCAGGATTTTTTCCAGTCTAGAAGTAGATGTACTTCCCAAAAGCTGACTGCTGACACAAGATCTAGATCATAACAGGACTGAAGAGGGAAATTTAATTGGAGTTTGCTTGGATTATTGTTGTTGATATTATCTTTAATATTGCTTACATTACCTATTATTCTCACCATAGCCTGCATAGAAAGTATTTTCCCTGTTTTACTGGTAAGAAAATTGAGTCTCAGGGAAAATTGAGTCTCCAAGTTGTACAGCTTGTAAATGGCAAAACAGTTTTAATCCAAGTTTGTTTGATTAGAAAGCTAGTCTCTTCCTCTCTAATGATCGGTCTACTATGCTACTCACCCTCCATTATTCCAGTTCCTATCTTCAAGGTGCTCACCAAACTGAAAGGAAGAATTTTTTATATGTGCAAAAATGTCTGCAATATCTACTTCTGGAATGATGGAATAAAGACCTCCAAATATCTATTCTTCCATAAAAGCAACAAAAACACTGGCAAAATCTGTCAAAATCAACCTTTTCAAACTCTGAAAATTAAAGATTTGTAACAATCCAAAGAGTGTTTATTCAAGAAAAATGACTACATCTCAATAAAACTGAGGCTTTTAACTTGCCCTAACCCCATATCCCTTTCCCCAGCTCCATGGTAGCCTTGAAAATAATCAACCCTGTGTGAAGAGAAAATAGCTATTTTGAGTTGTTCCCTAGGCACTTTACAGTATGACAACCCTGCTCACACCAAGCATGGACATTTAGATAAGGACCTGAGTTTAGGATTCCTGCCACATGTTCCTGCCTTGCTTTCCCCAGTGCATCTTTTAAAATAACTGGAGTTGAGCCCATGAAAAGTTAGTGACTGTCGCCCCAACCACCTTGTAAGTAATAGGTGCTTGCTACTCTGCTCTCTTATCTCCGGCCCACTGGAGACCTGGGACAGAGGACTGCCCTTCCCCCTGCTCGTTGCACCCTCCCAACCCTACCCTCCCATTTCTAGAATTTGTCAGTAATAAATCTTGTGACTTTACTTCCTTTGTGTGAGTATAATGAAACTGCACTTTCAATCAAAAAGGCCCTGAAGTTTCCATTTACCCGAAGTGGGAGCTTGGGTGTTGAGGGACCTACCTGCTGACCCCACGTGGGTGGCTTGTGCCTCTTCATTTTACAGGTCATAATCCGCTTAGTAAGTTTAATTTAACACACCAGCTACAAGCCCAACAACACACCCTGCAAATATAGTCTCTGTGAAACTAGCAACCTAGTAGCCAATGAAAGGTTCAGAACAGGTTTTGAGCTCTCTAAAAGCCCCATCTAAAGAGGATTGTTCCTACTGACCTGTCTGGAAGTTCATTGAAAAACTCTATTCTCTGGGTCTTTCACTTGGCCTGATTCAGAGCTCTGCTCTGTGCAAACAGCCTTCCCCACAGGCCATTTGTTGAATAGAATTAGCAGCAGTTATTTAGCATAACAGCTGCCTGCCGTGGCATTACCAGTTGGGGCTAATAAGAAACTGACCAAAAATCTTTAAAGAAAACCTGGGGAAAAAGAAGTCTATAAGAGTTTTGAAAACCTCCAAATATTCCTGAGAATCTAGAAAATCACACTCATATACAGGGCTGTGGACATGCAGCAGGAAAACCTGAGAAGGCCCTACACTGTCACATATAGTTGTCCTTGAGGCTTTGTGCAAGCAGGAAGTGAAGCTAAGGCAGAACATTAAACTGACTCTGCGGTGTTGAAGGCATGCCCCCATGCACATACAGAGTCCTTCAACAAAGGCTGGGAGACCAAATGAGTCAAGACATTAAAGAAATCCCTGTCCAGTAGTTACCTGACCACACTAAGATGACTGAGCAGAAGCCAAAGTGGTTGCACATGATAAA